>NC_141926.1:2592000-2916000 GCF_057802395.1 Ceratotherium simum simum | reverse complement strand
TCCCCAAGTGCCGGGCACGTTGTGAGTGCTGGATAAATATTACTTGTAGGGGCAGCGTCACATCTAGTTATGTCTCATACCACTCGGCTTACATTTTAATAGCAATATGTTTTTCTAGGCATTGTGTAAATATATTTCTGAAGACAAAATTCCTAAAGCTCTGTTGGATTCAGCCTTGACTAAACGGGTATATTGTTGTCCTAGGAGTCAGGGTTTGAGATACGTGTTTTAACGTTTAGTTTCGTACACAGTTGCATGGCAGACGGCTGAAGGATGCAGTTTCCTTTCCTACAGATGTATTATAATAGCTTATGTTGGTGGAGGTTTTTCCTGTGTTTAAAGCACAATGAGTAAGTGTTAACCTGTACTGATGGTGTCTCTGTCTTAAAAGGCACAACTTTTCGTTCATTGGAGTCTCAGAAAAGAAAGTGGCTTCAGTAAACTTTTGGAGAAAGTTAGCTTGAAAAATAAAAAAGATTCCTTTAAAAGTTACAGATTTTCTCACCTTTGGGAAGGCTGACTTCATCAGTCAGACTCAGCTTATCTGGGGCTGAGGCTTCGGCAAGCACTTGTTGTCCTGGTTTTGCTTCATACTTTCTTTATCTTGTTCCATTCTTTCAGCTGCACGTGTTTTGAAGGGAGAAGCTAGTCAAAGCCATGTAGACAGAGGTAGTGGGAAGATTGCTTTAAAAATCCATCCGGAGACTCTTTATTTGTCACATTTTTGCTGTTATGTACATAGTTCTCTTAGTATACAACTTTTTTTTTTTTTTTTGGTGAGGAAGATCAGCCCTGTGGTAACATCTGCTAATTATCCTCTTTTTTTGCTGAGGAAGACTGGCTCTGGGTTAACATCCGTGCCCATCTTCCTCTACTTTATATGGGACGCCGCCACAGCATGGCTTGCCAAGCATTGTGTTGGTGCGCGCCCAGGATCTGAACTGGTGAACCCCGGGCCGCTGCAGCGGAGCGCGAGCACGTAACCGCTAGCGCCACCGGGCTGGCCCTAGTGTACAACGTTTTTGTTTTCAAAAGTCTATTTACATCTTTGGAAATGTCACCACTTCAGATCTCCTTGAAGACTTACCAAGCCGTTGCACCCTTATGAGCTCTGTGTTTGTTCATTTTAAAATGGAAGCAGAGTTTATGCTAGTTTTCAATTTCATAGAATTGAGAACCTTTCACTTCAAGTGAAAATGAATTGTGCATAAACCTTTTTGAGAAGAATGTGAATGTAACTGGTTCAGGGAAATTTAGGAACTGTTTCTGTGTGGCCAGGAGAAGCATGGAAAGCCCCCAGAGATTAGGGGTGAATAGAGTACATTATTACTTGAAAACCTTGCTGAATTACTTTAGTAATATTCTGAAGCTACCTAAAAGCTTTGATGGCCTCAGTCTGTAATGAAAAGTTTCTGAACCTGTTGCCTGCCTGCCTCTGGTGCAGAAGGACTGCCTTAGCAGGGGATGTGCTTGGGCCCAAGGCTGGGCAAGCCTGTAAATACTGGAGAATGTATCTGAAATGCACAGGGATGTCAGCTGAACAGTGAGTGGTACTATAGTGTGGTGACGTTGGGTGTTGAATTACCTAATCATAGCGATGTGAATACCTATGGTGTCATTTATTAATCATGAAAAATGCACAGTGAAACTGAAACAAATCCAGCAGATCCATTTGATCTAAATTTAAATTTTAGCTTAGAGTTTTTTTTTCAGCCACTAGGTCAGTTCTCTGCTTTAGAATAAAGACTTAGGTTTCTGATCCAAGGGTATGTTAGGAAAGATGTTCCTTTCCCAGCTGTCTCATTTTGTGGACAAAGTTATTGCAATTCCACTGATTTGTGACTTTTTTTTTTGACTGTTGGCATCGTATCTAAAATAGCACACACTATCAACGTGGAATCGTGTAGTATCTGGAAATAACTGCTCCATCCAGATGATCTGTTCTCACCAGCTCTCCCTGGAGGGCCTGTTTCATTTCTCTGAATCTCTGTATTTGGGGTTCCAGATCTGACATACATTTTGAAAGGGGGGAAAAAGGCAACAAAAATAGGTGGATCTATAACGCTTTGTTCCTGGTTGGAGTTGGTTTTTTTCTTTTGTAGGTAAATTTTTTAAATTTGCATGTCGCAATTTTCCACCAAGCCCAAAAGTATGGTGCTTGTGATTTAACCACTATCTCAGTTTCATTACCAGACAAGTAATTTAAAATGTATTTTTTTTTAATTGATGCACATAAATGCAGGTCTTGGTCCATATTAAATTCTTAGGCCAATAGCGAATCGCCAGTTGAGAAGTGGGAGAAACATTTCTCCTTAGGAAACCCCAGTTGTTCATGAGGTCCGTTTGGAGGGCGAGACTGAAGGCACCACCAGATGTGCTTTCCTTTCTGTGTCTGTCCTTTCCCTTGCGCGAGGTTATATGACCCAGGACGGTACGTCGTCTCGTCCTCATCTGTGGAGTAGGCCCAGTGGTAGTTCTATTTCAGAGGGTTGATGTGGGGTTAAAAGAATGAATATGTGTAAAGCATAGTGATCGAAGTGCAAACAAATGTTAGCTACTAAGGAGAGATTCCTAAACTTCCTGTGTTCCTGGTGCCTTGAGTGTCTTAGTGATTTTTTCATGGCACCTCTAGGTTACAAAGAATACTTAATAATTCCATTTATTAAGTAGTTAGGTCCAAATAATTTTATTAAGTATTATGTCCTAACAGTAGCTATTTGAAAAAAAATACATATCAATTGGAAGAAAAATTTTTAATTCTTAGATAACTGTAATAACATACTAATGGGGTGGTTGCACGTGTTGGGCACTGCACAACTTCTCTGACCTGGGAATCAGATTGGACACTGCCGCCTTCTTTGATTTTTTTTTTTTTTTTTTGTGGTGCTTGCCTTTTATCACAGCACCTGTTCTGTGATGATAATGATGTCGTTGAAAGGAATGCAGCACCGTCTAATATTGAAACTATGAATACCTCAAGTGGGGTCCGGTACATCTCCAGCATTGCTGTTTCCTCATAGATTTAAAATATATCGTGGGGCCTCTGTGGGCTTGCTGTGGTACCCTGAGGCGCCTGGGTACACAGTTTGGGAACTCATGCTGCTGGTAGAGTAGCCTAGCTCTGGGGTGGATTTGAACTGATCATTTAGAAGTGAAAAGCTTCCTTTTCTATCTGAACTTCAGCTCACATGCCTAAAAATTTGGTTTACGCAAATGACACTCAAGGGTCTGATTTTATCTTAAGCGCTGGTGAAGCTCTGGAATAATCACGTGTGGCAGACATAACACACGCCATTCTTTCCCTAGACAGGAACCAACAGCACGGTGGTGTGGTCCTCACAGTGAGAGAGGGGAAAGCCTGAATCGGTCATCTTGTATTGGAAATGCAAGCGACTTACTGAAGGATTTTTTTGTCTAAAGAAAGTTTTTTGCCAGTTGACAGGGTCTTTCTATATGAATTGCACGATTTAGTGTGTGTGGTCGCACAAGGGATTGTGCGCTGATCTCCCACTCCCTCTGCTCTCGCCTGGCGGCTTCAGCTCTAGAGGGCAGAGCCGGGGTGGCGGAAGATTGCCCGGCCTTAACCGCTCCCGACGTGCCTCTTTCTGAGCTCCCTCCTGCCTGTTTGCCTCAGAGCCTCCTGGGCTTTCTCTCCTCCCTCTATGCCGATCAAGTCTTTCCTCTGTAACGCTCTTAACATGAATTTTACATCTTTTCACAGTATTTTGGTCTCAGAATATTTGGTTTTCAAATTAAAAATTGATGATCTTGGAGTCATTTGTGACTCACTTTTTTCTCTCACAGCTGACATTTAGTCTATCAGCAAGTATAGTTTTGTCTTTGAAGCTCATCTAGAATTCAAGCACTTCTCCCCAGCTTTACTGCTGCTCTCCCAAACCCAGGCTCCCTTCATCTCTCCCTGGGACCCCTCCGTCGGCCTCCCAGCTGGCCTCCCTGTTTACACCCTAGCCCCTTGAGGCCAATTCTCTATGGGGTTAAGGGCGATCCCTCTAAAGAAGTCACAGCATGTAATTCCTCTGCTCAGATCCCTTTAGTGGTCGGCCACCTTCTCAACATGACCTTCGCAGACCTTTCCATGGGCTACGAGACCCTCCATGAGCACACCCCCTGGCCCCGACACTGGCTCCCTGGCTGTGCCTTACACTGTGCACCTACACCCACGCTGGCCTGCGCCGCTGCTGTGCCTCCAGCTCGCGCTGCTCCTCTGACCCCTCAGTGCTTCCCTCCCCCTCTGGTGGCTGCGCAAATGCCACCTACTTATTGTTTGGCATCCCAGTGACTTTATTCGGTCTTCTTGGCTCAGCACCCCTGACATAAGTGTTTGTTTTTTCTCGGTTTATTGTCTCTCCGCCCCAACCCAGGCTGCCTGCAGACTAGAATGTGAGGTCAGAGTTGTAGGAACTGGATCTGCTTTGTTCGCTGCTGTTTCTGGCACCTGGAGTGGCACTTGGCACGTGGTGGGTGCCAGTAAATTAAAAAAGTAAAGGAGTGAGCGTTTCTCTAATGGGAAAACCGCTCTACGTCACTTAATGCTTCCATAAGGTGGAAGCTTTTGATGGCATAAAATTATTTTCTCTAAATACATGTTTTTATCAAGATCAGACAGCTTTGTATGAAAATGCTTGGGGAGTTTGACTCCTGATCACTCAGACTTGTTTTTAGGTAAACTGCTGTGCACTTAGTTTTTTTGATACTGGAATGTTCTCTGTTTAGAGTTTTTGAATTGAGGAAATACATGTTAATCCAGTAAAAGAAATCAAGTTAACTGGTATGCTCGGGACCGTATTCTTTGCAATGATCCTCCTGAATTGTGTTCAGATGTGCCGCCTTTACCGCAAGTCCACAGAAATTTAACACATCCACAGCAAAGTGTTCTCGGGTCACTAATTCAGCTTCTGAGGTGGAACATTTAGTGTTGAGGGACTGTCAGCCTAGCATTTGGAGGAAGCCTTGAAAGAAGATATATTTGTAACTTTTCAAAACTATCTTTAAACCTTAAAAATGCATAAATAAAACGGATACATTTTTATAAACAATGGAATCTCGATGTGGAATTGCTGGGTCAGAAGGTGAGAGCAGTTTGAAGTTTGACACTTGTTTCCCAATCACCCTGTGAAAAGCTATATTCTAAGTTACACTCCACTACACCGAATAGGATTCATCTTTTTAATTTTCACCAGTCTGATGGATGGGGAAAAAAAACTGTCATAGTTTTTTATTTTATTTTATTGAGCTTTAATCTACGTAATGTAAAATTCATCCATTTTAAGTGTACAATTCTTTGACTTAATAAATTTTTCAAGTTGTGCAGCTATCACCACAGTTCAGTTTTAGAACATTTCTATCACCCCAAGGAATTCCCTTGTACTTGTTAGCAGTTAATCCCTGCTCCCACCCCAGGCATAGGCAGCCAGTAATCTGCTTTCCATCTCTATAAATTTGCATTTTCTAGACATTTCATAGAAATGAAATCATGTAATATGCAGTCTTGTATCTGGCTTCTTTTACCCAGGGGAGTTTTTGAGGTTCATCTGTGTTGTGCCATTTATCATTTGTTCCTTCTTTTATTGCAGAACAGTATTCCACTCTGTGGATGGAGCACATCTTGTTTATCCATTCACCAGCTGATGGACATTTCCCCAGTTTTTGGCTGTTGTGAATAATGCTGCTGTGAATATTTGCATATGTGTCTTTGCGTGGACATGTTTTTTCATTTTTCCTGGGAAGATTCTTAAGAGCAGAATTGCTGTGTTGTACGATGAGCTTATGTCCAACTTTTTAAGAAACGGTCAAATTGTTTTCCAAAGTGGCTGTACAGCTTAACATTCCCACCAGCAATGTTTGAAGTTTCCAGTTTCTTCACATCCTCACTGATTCTTACTTGGCTGTCTTTTTTTTTGTCTGTTTATTTTTGAGGAAGATCAGCCCTGAGCTAACATGCATGCCAATCCTCCTCTTTTTGCTGAGGAAGACCGGCCCTGAGCCAACATCTGTGCCAGTCCTCCTCCTTTTTTCCCCTTTTGCTCCCCAAAGCCCCAGTAGATACTTGTACGTCATAGTTGCACATCCTTCTAGTTGCTGTATATGGGACGCCGCCACAGCATGGCCAGACAAGCGGTGTGTTGGTGCGTGCCTGGGATCCGAACCCAAGCCGCCGGTAGTGGAGCGCGAGCACTTAGCCACTACGCGGGGCTGGCCCCTTGGCTGTCTTATTTATCGTAGCCATGCTGGTGGGTGTGACGTGGTATCTGATTTTGGTTTTAATTTGTATTACCCTGGGGCCGGCCCCGTGGCTTAGCGGTTAAGTGCGCACGCTCCGCTGCTGGCGGCCGGGTTCAGATCCCAGGCCCGCACCTCTTCTCCGGCCATGCTGAGGCCGCGTCCCACATGCAGCAACTAGAAGGATGTGCAGCTATGACATACAACTAGCTACTGGGGCTTTGGGGGGAAAAAATAAATAAATAAAATCTTTAATTTGTATTACCCTAATGATTAGTGATGTTGAGCATCTTTGCCTGTTCTTATTAGCCATTTGTCTATCTTCTTTAGTGAAATGCTCGTTCAAATCTTTTTCCCATTTTTAAATTAGATTGTCATTGAGTTGTCAAGTTCATTATATTTTCTGGATACATGTTCTTTATCAGATATATGATTTGCAAATATTTTCTCTTAATCTTTGGTTGTCTTTTAATTTTCTTAATGGTATCTTTTGAAACGCAGACATTTTTAGTTTTGATGAAGTCCAGTTATCAATTTTTTTTCTCTTGTGGGTTGTCCTTTTGATATTGTATCTAAGGACTCTTTGTCCAGCCCAAGGTCATTGTTGGCGTTTTGGTGTGCATATACCTGGTGAGTAGTGAGGTCTTTTTATAAGTGTATTGGGGATTAGATGTCTTCTGAATTACCTGTTCATCTGTGTTTACTCTGACATTTAGGAGGTATAGCCAAAAACACATCTAAAAGATGAATTGGAACAGCACTAGGAAAAAAACACGTGCATTCTGTTTCTGTACTTTATACCTGTGTGTTAGTAGTTTTCTAGGGCTTCTGTAACAAATTATCAGAAACTGAATGCTTAAAACAACAGAAATTTATTCTCTCACAGTTCTGGAGACCAGAAGTTGAAAATCAAGGTATTAGCAGGGCTGTGCTCCCTCCCAAGGCTGTGGGGGAAGCTCCTTCCTTGCCTCTTCTGGCTCCCAGAAATCCTCGGTGTTCCTTGGCTTGTAGCTGATCACTCCAATCTCTGCCTGGTCTTCACATGGCCTTCTCTCTCTCTGGGCTTCCTCTTCTGTCTCTTATCACACTTGCCATTGGATTTAGGGCCTATCCAGATGAGCTGGGATGATCTCATTTGAGATCCTGAACTTAAATATATCTACAAAGACCCTTTGTCCAAATAAGGTCCCATTCACGGGTTCTAGGGGTCAGGATGTGGACAGATCTTTTGGGGGCCCAATCAGCCCCTACATCCTGGTATCTGCATTGGCATCCAGGTGCATATCGGCCAGCATCCCTTGCACATCTTTGGTTTTATATTGTTTCTTCTATCTTTGGAGGCTTGTCCTCGCTGTACTCCGCCCAAGGGAACGATTCCTTGGCATCTGTGGTTTGGGGCTCTAGATGTTAATACAAGGTGAGATGGTCTCTCAGAAAAAGATGAACTTTTTCTGCAATTTCTCTTTCATTTTTTTTCCCTAGCGAATAAATGCCTTTATTTGGCTTCTTGCACGTGTGTTACATGATGTTTTGCTCCTCAATATTATCTTAGACCCTTGTGTGCAAAATTTTTTAAAAAGTGAGCAGAGAAATTATAAAGAAACTGACAACAGGTTTAGCCCTTGCTTTCTCCAGGCAACGTTGTATGTTTGGAAATTTTGCTTATTTTTGACAGCTCTGTTTAGCATTTAGAAGTCATTGCATAAATGTCAGAGCTGAAATTTTAGGGAGAGCCTTGGGAGTGACAATAACCTCTTTGGTTGTCATTCTTACTGCCTTTGTGGCTCACCATCCGTGGGCACTTTGTTTGGCTGGATCCCTTAGTATGTTTCCAAGCATCAAGGTGGACAATAGGAAGGGCCGTCAGAGGTCATTTGAAGCTGAAGACCAGAGGGCCAGTTTGCTGTGCCTGACCAGGGCCCTGAGTAGTTGGCGGTGCTGTGAGGACGGCACCACGGTACTGACTCGTCCTCTACCACAGCTCTGCCGAGTACTCGGGGAGTCAGACACCGTCTGCCCACACGGAAGGGTGCTTGTCCCTGGAATGATCCCTCAGAGGAAGCTGTTCCCATCCAGTTAAGTAAAATAAAAATATCACTTCCTTTAGTGCTGCAATCTAGGAACTAAGTCAGCCACACTAGAAATGTTTAGTATAATCTTACTCATTCTAAAATTAAATTCATATTCTGAGAACGTGACACCCAGTGCCATCATTACTTCTGCTGTAGGACATCCTATCGTTTGGGGGCCCTGGGTGGCCTAGTGTAGAATATGAAGGGGTTGGGCCAGATTCACCAGTCAGTGAATATGTACTCAGAGCCTGTGACATGCCAGGCACTGTTGTAGGTGCTTGGATTACCTCTGTGAGCAAAGACCCCAGCCCTCTTAGAGCTGTGTTCTAGCAAGAGGAGATAGACAAGATACGTAGATAGTAAGTTATACAACATCATGGGTGATACGTGCTATGGAAAAAGAAAGAAAGAGAAAAGGATAAGAGAAATGGGAGAATTGTAACATTTCAAACTTTTTATTATGGAAACTTGCAAATATGTTAAAAAAACAGAATAGTGTAAAGAAACTTTAACAGTTGGGTGAATTGGCCAATCTCTATACCCCCACATTCCTTCCAATCCTATATTCTTTTGAAGCAAATCTCAGGCATCACATACATAATTTATCCATGAATGTATGTTATGGACTGAATGTTTGCGTCCCCCCACCAGATTCATATGTTGAGCCCTAATCCCCAATGTGATGGTAATTGGAGGTGGGGCCTTTGGAAGTTGATGAGGATTAGATTAGGTCATGAGGGTGGTGGGATTAGTGGCTTTATCAGAAAAGGAAGAGAGAGAGAGCTCTCTCCCTTCCTCCTCAGGCACACCAAGGAGAGGCCACATGAGCACCCAGTGAGAGGTGGCTGTCTGCAAACCAGGAAGAGAGCTGTCACCTGGAACTGAATGGTTGGCCCCTTGATCTGGGACTTCCAGCCTCCAGAACTGGGAGAAAGTAAATTTGTGTTGTTTAAGCCACTCTGTCTATGATGTTTTGTGATGGCAGCTAAGACAGTATGTATCTCTAAAAGATAAATAAAAAAAAACATAACTACAAAGCCTTTATCACACCTAAAAAAATTCCTTAATATCAGATAGTCAGTGTTTACATTTCCAGTGTGTCTTAAGTGTCTTTTTTTTTTTTTTTAACTCTGAGTCAATTAGTATCCCAATAAGGTTTTTGGGTAAGTGTTTTCAGTCTCTCTTAAAATCTTGGTTTCCCCTCCGCCTCCCTTTTGTCCCTTGCAGGTTGTTGGAGAGCCCAGGTTGTTCGTCCTGCAGTGGTCTCACCGTCCTGGACTTTGCCAGCCTCGTCCTGGGGTGTCCTTGAACACTGTCCTCTGCCCTCTGCTTCCTGTGAGGTGGTCGTTGGAGCCAGAGGCCGGGTCAGGTTCGGGTGGAACTGTTTCACAGGTGGTGGTGTGCTCCTCCATCAGCAGGGGCATAATGTCGGGCTGTGTCGTTGTTTGTGATGCTAGCAGCCATGTAATCTCACATCGTTAATGCTCTAAGGGTTGTCAAGGGGTGATGTTCTCATTTTACCATTTATTCTTTATTTATTAGCTGAAATACTTCTGTAAAGAGTGTGTGTGTCTATGCATATAGACACACATATATTTATATTAATGGATACCCAGTGGTATAGTTTGTATGGGAAAGGCAGACTAAATGCTTGCTTGGTTTCCTTTACATAACTGTTTTCAGAATGAGTTGGTTTACTGGTATCCTGTAGTGGTGCTCAATTAGCTTTTTTTTTTTTAAGTAGCATTATGAATTTAGCATTTAAACAACTTGACTTGTTTCGGCCCATTGCACTTGTCATCCTTACGGAGGCACAAGTTGTTCCATCTCTGCTGGTTGGCTTCCGAGTTATAGGAATCCTTGTAGTTTCTCTGTTATCTGCTCCAGCAGGATGTTCCAGACTCATTCTGTCCATTTCCTGCTGGCTGTTTCCAGGGGACAGGGCTAGCAATTTAAAGGTAAAGTACATCTTAAGTTCACACTGATCTTTTCAATTCAAAATCAGGACTTCGGAGGTACAAGTAACTGCTCTATCTCCTGTATTTTCTTTCTTCCAGTTCTCATGGATACTTGGGGATGATAGAGTTAGAGCGAGGTTCTCAAACTGGAGCTGTGGCAGAATGCCGGGGAGGGCTTGTTAGTACCGGTGGCTGGCTCACTGCGATTTCTGATTCAGCAGGTCAGGGGCGGGGCCTGGGAATTAGCATGTCTAACAAATACCCAGGTGACAGGTGACACTGGTGCTGCAGGTCCAGGGAACCACTTATCCCGCCTTACACAGTCTCTGAATAAGAACACTAACTCTGCCATCAGCAGTCTGACTAGTGGAGACAGACTTAAACTTTTTGTCGTAGTTTTTGTGGCATTTGGCTAGACCCCACTAGGAATGAACAGGTTACCATAGTTCAAGCCCCTTCTCCTGGTTCCTCTCTCTGTGGTTACCCTACCAACTGCATATACATTTAACTTCATTTGTTTATTTATTCCTGATATTTTTAGGGAAAGCTTTTTTAAAATTTAATTTTGTTTTATAATTATGTAAAATATTTACATACTTCCAAAATCAAATCTCCCACACAAAGTAAAGCGATTTGGCACACATCCCTGTCCTGTCCCCCCCTACCCCCCACCTAAGTATTCTCCTTTCATAAAAAAAGTTCATACATGCTTGTATTTCCCTTTCTTTCTTTCTCTTAGTTAAGAGATTGCAAACAACACACACGTTTTTCCCACCTTGCTTTTCTCCCTTGATGTTGCCTGGAGAGCATTCCACACTAGCGTATACTGATCTGTCCTGTTCCTTTTTACAGTCCCGTAGAACTCCGTTATGTGATGTTCCGTGGTTTATTCTACTAGGCCCCCATTGGTGGTGTCAAAGAACAAGAGGCATAAACTACAAACGAAGCAAAAAGTTTATTTGGGATCTCAAGAATTGCGACTCGGGAGACAGAGATCTGAGTAGAAATTCATATGTGCCCTGAGCAGGACAAAGGAGACGGGTTTATAAAGGCTAAAAGAGATAAATTACAGAGGTTGTTTTGCAAGATTTGTGATTGGCGCCGGCAACAACTGTTACTTCTTGGCTACACGTGATGGGTTGCTGAGGCCATCTCTGAGGCAGTAGGTTCTTATCTATGGGAGTAAGCATATTCCTTGGAAGAAGGTCAGGATGACAGCAGTGAAGCACAGTTCAAAGGTTACATTCCATGTGGGTGCAGACGTCAGAAGCCCCCTTCCCTGATGCCTGCCAGCTCCATTTTAGCAGCCTTGACATATGTCACCCCATTTTGTTATCGTCATCTGCAGTGGAATTTGAATGGTTTCGTCTTATTGATGTTTCAAAGAGTGCCACACTGAATAGCCTTGTGCATGGAATAGCCTTGTCTGGGCCTCTGTCTTCTAATTTTGCCCATGTATCTGTTGGGATCGATTCCTTCAGGGATTCCTGGGGCTGTGGTAGACACGTATGTAATTTTGCTAGATGTTGCCCAATTCCCCTCCATAATGGTGCACCTTTTGAAAACTGCAGTTAGACGTCATTGACACAGGGACCTTTGAACAGTGTCTTTAAGGAGGTGAAGGGGAAATCTGGGGAAAGAGCAGCTTGGGGACCCTTCTGTCCAAAGCCCAGGGCAGGGACGTGCCTGGAGTGGGCAAGATCTCTTCCTGAACTTGCAAGTGCTATGATTCAGACTGCTACCATCATCCTGTATTTTCTTTACTTAAAAATATACAAACTGTTAAAGTCCAATTCTTCAGTATTCTTATATTTAGATGGGTTTATCCGATATTGATTTTTCTGTTTAAACTCTTCAGTTTTAAGTCTAGTCTGGTCTCTGAGTGCTAGAGAAGTTGACTTTTGTTGCCCTGGTTAGAAGTGTTTACTCGGACCTCTTTAACACTTGGCACATGTGCTAAGTTGTCTTTCATGTTGGAGAAGAAAAAGACTTTGGAACTTTGTATCTTGTGACTGGTCTCCATGTATCAGTTATAGTTAATTTTCTGCAGAGTCCATGGTATAAAACTTGATTAATGCTAACGTATTGCAGTTTTTTCCCTTTGATCACACCTAGGCGGTTAGGATTGTTATATGGAGTGGCTACTGGGAGAGTGAGAAAAGCAGAGTTGGGGAGAGAGAGCACGTGTGTATGCCACGGTAAGGATCAGGAGGAAGGCTGGGTGGAGTAGGCATAACATGAAAGCCAGTGATGAAATGGCAGGGCAGATTGAGTTGTGATTTAAAATCACCGTCATTTTGGCAGGCCTGACGCAGAGTATCTGTGACAACTGATAACCAAGGGAAGATGATCCCTGTCATGTTGACTGTAGGAATTTTCTTTAAACTGGGCCTCTGCAGTGCAAAGATGTGGGAGGGTTCATTTGCTTTTCTTCTCAAATATGTGCCTTCTCATCAAGAGAGGGCAATGTTTATGCACAGAAAGGGGACTCCATTGCCTAGTCATTTTAGGGCATAGACTAAACCTCGATTTCTGCTTGTAGAATCTGGATGGCATCTGGATCTATTTTGTTCTTCCTCATAATCTTCAGTCCCTGTCCCCACCCCCAAATATGAAAGGCTTTCATGTGCAGAGACTGGGAGGGCCGCTGGGGAGGGTTTCCATATTCCGTGATTATGCTTTTGATATTAGTTTTCTCCATGAAAGAGCTACCAATTTGAAGCATTAATTAATTTTCATTACTGCATTGACATTATACATAAATTATAGCAAATACGTTTTACGCATTATTGAACAGGCTGAAATGACTTCCCAGTTTGTGACCTTGGACAAAGCCTGTTCTACCAAAGCTGTTGGGGAGAAATTAATTAATGTACGGTCTGTGGGCAAGCATGTGTATTCTTGGGGTTAAAGACAGTGCCCTCTTTACTACTCCTTGTTTTCAAACGGGGATGAGCTGCCTGATAGTCAATTGTAGCTTTATTTTGTTAACAACATGCTTAAAGAATGCTGCTTCTATAAAATTTTCTATAAAGCAAATGTTAGGTAAATTATATATTTCCTTTGACTTTTTGTTCACAAGTAGAATCATAGAATCTCTTGCTTGGAAGGGCCTTAAAATAGGTCATCTAGTCCTAGTGCAGCCACTCCACAGGTGCGTCAAGTCTCTAGAGTCCCAACTAGATCTTCAGATGTGAGGTCCGAGTGGAAAGAACAGCCCTTCTTTTTGTTGAGCTACAGACATCCCCCATCGTTACCACCCGTTAGTGCTGTGGAGCTGTGGAGTCCTGTAGGGTAGATCTAACCTTTTAAATTAAGACATCGTCTGTTAGATAGTTGAAGACAGCTGTCTTGTTAACAGGCTAAAATAATCTGGATGTCTTCAACAATTGAAGATGAGAGCTGTATTTTATTATAAAAGTTACTGTTAACATACAAAATTGGGGTTCTCTTGCCCGATGTGCATATAAAAGCCAATTATTGTGACCTCGGCTTTTGGAAAAGAAATGTAGCTTTATTTTGCAAGATTGACCTGCAAGGAGACAGGGGGCGTGTGCCCTCAGATCTGTCTCCCCACTCTGCGGCTTGGGGCACAATTTATGGGAGGAAGGGCAGGGCGGTCTGAAGTGTGGGAGACAGATGATTGGAGGTGAGGAGAAGTGAGGTAATTGATCTACACAAGCGTAGTCAAGCTTCATGGCTCTTCATAGGACGCATGTTGACAAAATGTCTTTGTTACCATGATCTGAGGTGGAGTTTTTAGCTGCTTGATGTCAAAGAGGTCACTTATCAGTCATTTGTGCAGGCCCAGTTGATGAGTTGGTAGTGTCAGCGGCCTGAACTAGACAAGGGGTCTCAGTTCCTGAAAAACCACTCTGAATTACTCTGTTGATAAGATGGAGTCAGTTGAACTGGTCCTGGAGGGCGTACGGTTACATTACTATTTCCCTTTACTAAGATTATACTAAAGAATTTGAAGAAAAATTATACTGTATGAGAGCACCAACAAATATTTAAAATCTTTAGTTAAGATCTTTTACCCAACATAAATCTCCAAATAAAAATACTGATCTTGAAAATATATGATATCAAGTATTTTGGAAAGCTGCAAATTGGCTAAGCATTTTGGTTTTTTTTTGCCACTTTCTCAGGGTTATGATTTCCTGATCCTTTTATACTTTTGTGGTAAGACTTTCACAGCTTTGCATGTTTAAGGATTGGTAACAATGGAAAGCCTGTGACACAAATGTTCACTCTGTTGGTGGAAGGTCTTCTAGAACCTGTACTTTCAGCCAGAGTGTCAGCACAGACACTGCAGATTAATTAGCAAATGATAAAGTGAAGAAATGGAGGCAACACAGAGCAGTAGTGAAGGATATTGAGTCCAGAGCCAGGCAGCCGTCTGTGAATCAGTCTCAGCTTTGATGCTCATGAGCTTCTTCCCCTTGGGCCGGTAGGGAGCTCCTGGGTGCCTCAGTCCGATGTGCAGTGGCGCTCTCTCCTTGGGCTGGTGTGAGGGCTCAGGGTGACTGTGGGAAGTGTCTGCCAGGCCCCCCGTGCTGTCTGTGTGTGGACAGTAAACAGGTGGCCCCTCTGTTGACTTCTATCAGCTATAGCTCTCACCTGGTGCCAGACCCTCGGTAGCTTAGCAAGCCCCCCTGTATCAGCAGATCAAAGGTATTATGTAGATTTTTTTTTTTTTTGCAAATTAAATGCTTTTATTTTTCCCATTGGTCTCTCATATGCTTTTCATAGTTGTATTAGTTTCTTGTGGCTGCTGTAACAAATTACATAGATTTAGTGCCTTAAAACAACACAAACGTATTATCTTAGAGTTCTGGAGGTCAGAAGTCTGCAATGGGTCTCATTGGGCTAAAATCAAGGAGTTGGCAGGGCCGATTCCTTCTGAGACTCCAGGAGAGAATCCGTTTCCTGCCTGTTCCAGCTTCTAGAGGCACCGCATTCCTTGACTCGTGGCCCGTCCCCCATCCTCACAGCCAGCACTGACCAGCTCCGTCTTCTCAGGATGCTGTCTCTGGTTCTGGCTCTTCCGCCTCCCTCCTCCCCGTTGAAGGACCCTTGTGAGTGCATTGGGCCCATGTGGATAATCCAGGGTAATCTCTCTACTTTAAGGTTAGCTAATTAGCAACCTTAATCCATGTGCACCTTCATTCTCCCTTGCTATGTAATGTGACATATTCATAGGTTCCCGGAAGCAGGACTATTATGGAGATTTCTGAGTGCCCTTAACACAGATTCTACAGGTAGGAAACCCCTGTGTCCTTTGTGCAGGGAAGGTAACTTTGGAGAGGTAACCTTTCGGTTTGACCTTGTGTTTCCCGAGGTGTAAGTTATAGCTCTGGAGCAGTCAGGCCACGTTGATAATTTATGCTACTCTTTCTGTAGACTGCTTAGTGCCAAATTCAATCTTCTGTCATAACCGAGACCTAAAGTCTCTTTAAAATTATTGCATAAACGTTGTAGGAACATTAGCAACAACAAATCTATAGCTTTTTGAGCATAGATACAAACATTTTTCCTTTAGTTTGAAGAGTAATAACTTTATTTTGGTTTGGTTTAGACATCCGGTCTTCCTGTAATCAGAAAGTGAGCTCCCAGCTAGCTCATCCCCCACATAGAGCCCCTCTGGGCAGTTTGATGTGGACGCAGATTTTCAGCGGGGCCAAGCACTGGTTGTCTTGTTTGAGACATTTTCACACAAAGCAGGACATCCTGGGGTCCTCTACTCTTTTAACTATCAACTTATTACCGAGTCTGTTCTGGTTGCAATTGACTGAAGAATTAAAAATCTGAATTTTGAAAATGCTTTGGCACTAAATAACTTTGTGACTTTGCAGTTCTAGTGGACCCTGAAATAAAGATTTTGTGCATAAAATGATCGAAAGTAAAAGTTTCCATTGCTCTTTCTGTTACTGGAGGGCAGACAAATGACGTATGAATCTGAGGACAGCTGTGACTGGCCTGAGCACGGCCATGGTGGGTCCGAGGCGTCGCCCGTGGGTTTGTTGGGCCTTGTACTAAGCTTTGGTCAGACTTTCATCCTAGTGAAAGCATCGTGGGTCTAAAGGGACTGTCTAGCCTACAGTTTTCTATTTTTAGTTACAATTGACTTCTTTGAAAATTAAAGTTGTTTCAAAAATAGCCATTTTCTTATTGTCTTATTGTTGGTTGTCTAAAATCTGAATGATACATCTGTGTCTCTAGTTATTTATGTTTTGTAAATTGGACGTGTGTTAGTGTCTTCAATGTTGGTATAAGTTACTATTTTCTCTTTGAGTTCCTAAGTCCTTCTGTTTTAAAGATTTTAAGGAAATGTTAAGCTGGGTTTGTGGAAATAGGATCCATTTATGCTTAAATCACCGAAAACATCTTTTTGAATTCTTTTTTGCCCCGTGTTTAATTAGTTCTTATGTGCTTTTATCATAAAAAGTTTCAAATTACATGACTAATACACGAATATATGCTGGGAAAAATCTCAGTGACTGCACGTAGTGAAGGCCTGCGTCAGTCATCTGCGTGGAACATCCAGTTACAGCCGGCGTAAATAGAGGAAACGGGTAGGTTCATTTAATGAAACCCAGGGCTCTGCCTGCCTTTCTCTGAGCTGGGCTTTTCTCAGCCTGGGGGCAGGTGCTGTGCGGTCCGGGCAGCACCCGGAGACGGTGCCACATCTCTTTGCTCAGAGCAAGGCGACTGTCCCCCGATGCTTCGCTTCACATTCAGCGGCTCCTGTGTCTGCTCCTCAGTCATCCCTCCTGCCAGGGTGCTGCCACGCACTGGTACTGGCCAGGAGCAGAGGATAACTGTCATGGTCTGTGCACAGCCCTGCAGCTGCCTGGGTGCGGGGCCCCTATGTGCCCCCGGCTCGCCCCAATCCTCATATCCCTGAGTCCCCCAGTGAGTGACGAGAATGGGTAGCGTATGTGTAGACACATGCACAGGGAGAGAGATTTATGTTAATGGCATTGGGCTTTGAATTGCTCTTAGTAATTATTGTGATAAGTCTCCCCTCTCTCACCAAAAAGAGAAATCTTCGTTGTTGAAATAAATAGTCTGAGTTGAGTCTTTTAATAGGTCTCTTGAGTCAGAAAAAGAAACCGCACTTTTCTGCACAGGGTCCTCTGAGCATGGGCACATCAGTCTTAAGCCTTGTGTCGGTTTTAGTGGCTCTTTTCTAGCATCTGCCTCCTTATTGGTTTTTCTCATGCCTCTGTTGCCCGTGGGCTTAAAATGGAAAGTCAGCCTGGAGGTTGCTCTGTCTTAAGTTCAGACCTCAAAGCTCTAATGACTTTTCTACTTTGTGGTTGAGCTATTTTGGGAAGCTACAAAGTTTATGTTGTTAATTTAGTTACCTATCACATAATCTGAGAGTTAATTCTTTGGGGGTTTTACACCAAAGCTCTTTCCTATCTTTTTCTTTTTGTGCTCTGGCTCTCTGTAGCCCATTTTCAAAGGCATCTCTAGTTTTCATAAGACTCGAAATAAAGATTTAAGAGTATTATAATTAATAATAGCTGTGTATTCTGAGAAAATCATGGTGGCTTTTCTTCATTCTTGTTCAGTCAGTATGGAGCTTCAACGGGTGACAAGAGTTTGGCCTCCAGATGTAAATTAGGGGTGCTGTCTCAGTCAGCTCCGACTGCCTGGCATAGCAGATACTACAGACCGGGGGCTTAAACAGACCCTCTCTCACCGTTCTGGAGGCTGGATGTCCAAGATCTAAGGGTCGACAGGGTTGGCTTCTGAGGCCTCTCTCCTTGGCTTGTAGATGGTCTTTTCACATCCTTAGTGTCCCTCCATGTATCCACATTTCCTCTTCTTCTAGAACACTGGTCAGATTGGATTAGGGCCCACCCTGAAGACCTCATTTTAACTTAATTACCTCTTTCAAGACCTTATTTCCAAACACAGTCTCATTCAGAGGTACTGGGGGTTAGGATTTCAACATATGAATTTTGGGGGAGGACACAGATCAGCCTATAACAGGTTCTGAGGTCAAATGGTCACACGTTAAGTCCCCAGTTAATGTCAGATGATAACTTTGCACTTGACAGGTGTGCTAATTGACCTGTACTCTTTTCAAGTTAAATTTAGGACACAAAGATTTATTCCAGATAATGTAAGAAAAATTGTTACTTTATGGTCTTCATTGAGACAAGTTTATTGTTTAGCAGGATTTCCTGTGGGAGATGGCTTGGGGGGTATAGGAGGCATTTCATTTTTTTACTCTGTGTACATATGTTAATTATGCATTCATGTTGGGCTTTATTGCACATATATAGTTTTATATAGAAAACTGAGTGAAAGAGGAGAAAGCTTCCATGTAGTTGCCCTCATTTCTACTTAGCAAAGAGTAGTGATTTTTGTATGTTAATCTTGGAACCTTTTAAAGAGGCAACAGGAATTGGCAATCAAAGATAAGAAATCTGAAGCTAACTGAAGATTTTCTTACTTTAATGATTTCTAAGATGACTACCAATGAACATGATGAGTTAAAACATAAAAATTGTTTTTATTTTACCAAAAGATGTAGTAATAGTACCCCTTATTAAGTATTTACTTTGCATCAGGCCTTGTTCAAGGTTGTTTACTGTGTTGACTCTTTTCATCCCCACCAGGCCCTGTTGGGGAGGTCTTCTTATTTTCCCATTTCACAGATGGGAAGGGTAAATGGTGTCCCCCAAGCTTATTCAGCCAGTAGGTGGTGGAGCTGAGATGTGACCCTGGCGGTCAGGCTTCAGCGTTTGTGTCCAGTCACCGCGCCTCCTGCCTCTCTACTACTCACAGCTCAGCCGCCCAGAAACATCATTACTCTCAGCAGTGACTTGATGTTGTTGTGTGGTTTTGGGGAGGTGGTTTTTTTTTTTAGGTTCATGATAGCAAAATAAGCAAATGTATTAATGGCCCATATCAATTCCCAATGATTTCTTTAAGATCAATATAAAAGCCATTTGGAAAATGGTTTTGCTGAAAGTTAGAGGATCTTCTGGGTTTAAGAATTTGAGTCATATATATTAAAAGGTTTTTTTTTTAGCTTAAGTATAATCTGGCCGTACTATTGTTTTATGAGAGCTAAATGGATTTTCCAGTTCTGTTAACGCCAGGATGAAAGAGCTGAATTAAAGACTGAGTGTGCAGCATTAAATCAGACACTCCTGCGTTCATAACTGGCATCTGCCACTGGCTGGCTTTGTGCTCTAGGTGTGTTGACCTCTGCAATCGCACTTTCCCTGTCTGTGAAATCTAGTTGTTTGTCCCTGCCTCCTAGGAGTTACCGTGAGGACTGAGGGAGAGGATGTGTGTCAGGTGTCTTGGGTAATGTGTGCACACAGAGTGTCGTATGTATTGTAGCTACTGCTGGCGCGTGGATGCACATTGAGTTTATTTTGGTGAAGAAATTCCTGTTCACTTCTCTGGATTTCCTTGTCTGCATGGAGGTTTACGGCTTTTCTGAAGTGGCAGAAAGCAGTGGTTGTAGAGCACAGACTCGGAGGGAAGTGGGTGGAGTTGAACCCGCTCCATCTCTTCTTAGCTTTGTGGCCTTGGCCAAGTTACTTGACTTTTCTGATCCTTATTCTCCTCGTGGGGAAAGTGATACATACCTACCTCATGGAGGGGTTGTGAGGGTTAAGTTAGATCATAGATGTCAAGGGCTGGGTTCAAGGTTCTTGAGACCAGTTATTTAAAGGTATGAAACAATCTTGTTTTGTGATGTCATATTACTAAATATAAAATTGTCTAAAATTACCAATTTAATAAATTTTAGAGCCCATTTAGCCTATATTCACCTATAAATGTCATAGCTGGATTTCTCTTTTGTTCCTGTTGTAGGTGCTGGAGATCAGAATTTGTTTACCTCTATTTATCCAACGCTTTCCCAGCAGCTTCCGAGAGAACCGATGGAATGGAGAAGGTATGGTGTGTTGTTTTTTGACTGTATCTCTCTCTTCATTTTTAGACATTTTTGTGAGCAAATGAGGTAGTAAAAGTTGAAGCCTCAGTTCTAAGTGTATTGTAAAGAAACTGTGTGACATCTTGTAATCTGTGGGCCTTATTCTTTAAGGAATATGCTGATTGTCTTAATGAGACATAGGGAGGTAGAAACGAGACAGTTCCTTTGAGTAAAGGCCCACTTTTGTAGGAATGACTTCTGATTCTTCATCGTTCCTCAGAATGCCTTAAAGGCACAGGCGTTTTAGAAAGGAGATATGCACTCACTCAGACTCCATGTCAGAGCAGAAGACGTGGTCTTTATCTATGGTCTCATCAGGAGCCCTCTCCACCCTGAGTCCCTGTGCTCTTCTTAAGGATGAGAATGTGTCCAGAAAAATGTTATTTAAAAATTAGGAGAGAAACTAGATCAACCATCCCAGTTGCCCTGTTGTGTGTAATTGTTCATCTCATGACTTGATCAGAGGAAAGAATTGACTTTGAATTATCTTATTGGAAAACTTATTTCTGGTAAGATTAGATATTTAGTTCTAGAAAATGTTTGGGTTTGACTTGTTAATACAGGTAATCTGATTTTAACCAAGGTGTATAAAAAATTTCCTGTTGTTATTCATGTTCATGTAATTCTGATTCTTGCTACATTGTTCCTTTCTGACACCAATTTATACCCTAGTAACCTGAAGAATTAATGTGGCTTTCTGGGAATGACTTACCCAGGTTCTCTATTGAATCGAGTCTGTTTTTTCTGCCCAGTTATGATGTTACAAGGAACGCGTTTAATTACGAACATTTAATACAAAGAGTGTACAGAGTGTGGGAGAATTCTCTTACAGAGAAATTGCTCAGCATCTGAGGAGGCCCAATGCTATGAACGAGAGACGAAAAGTCAGCAAATGGAGGAGTTTACTACCTGAAAAAATGGAGTTAATCTGAAAAGGGTTTCAATCAGTGTACAGTATTTAAACATTCAGAAAGATAAAAGAAAAAAAATGAGTCCAAGAAACAAGAAAGGGAGTTATGAGGAAAAAGTCAAATAAACTACATAGATTTACTATATGTATTCATCTCTTCATCTTCCTGAAACCTCACTAAACGAGAAAAAAGGACTAAAAAGGCCTCCGCGCACAAGGACAGAGGAAGGGGATGGAGAGGACAGCAGCAGAGAGATGTGGACGCCTTTTTGGGAGAAGGAAGAGAGACAGAGGGAGTGGGAGAGAAAGCTGAGAAAGCCACGCGTCTGCAGAGGCGGCTCTCTGAGAAGCAGGCGAGTCCCTGACAAGTGACAGGGCCCAGGACCTGGAAGGCGAGGGCAACACCAGGCTGGAAAGGGGGCGGCAGAAGGTGTGGGCAGGGAGTACTGAGACGTGGGGTCCCCTGCTGCCATGGCTCCAGAGCCTTGCAGACCCTTGGGTACGAGGCACTGCAGAAAGCGGGAGAAGGGCCATTCTGAAAGCAGCAAGTCTAAGTCTGAACAGGGTACAGCTGAGATCCAAGAACTCGGTGCTGCCTCCAAGCGAGTAGAGAATTTATCTCGGGAGAAACTGGATGGCCCCAGGGAAAAGACCTACCACATCCCCTTTCTCAGCAAACAGTGGGGGGGATGTGCTCCATCAAATTTAGGACACGGGATGCCCTCCTGATTGGAGCAGGAGGACTGTGGGCTCCTGAGGGATATTACCAGGGAAAAGGAAGGATAGATTATCTGATGCTTGACTGTGTGGGTAGTGCTCAGAGGGCTTACGGTTCTGTTGGAGAGCTTGAGAGGAATTAAAAATGGTGATCCCGCAAGCTAAGAAAATGAAAAACGCTGAGAAGAAAAGTTACATTATAAAGCTACTGTAACCATAGTGTGTTACTTGGCTTATTAGTGAACAGTGCTCCTACATTTAATAATAAGGGAAAAACAGAATGTGGACAACAGAAACTTGTGATAGAACTGTTAGGAGGGTGGAGGGAGAGTAAGAGGATGGACAGACAGAGCTGATTCTGCATCTTCCATCACAGACAGTCGAAGATCTGTCTAAGTGCTTGGGGAGGTGTAACGTGTTGAATTGTGGCTCCCAAAAGATATGTCTACCTGGAACCTGTGAATGTGACCTTATCTGGAATAAGGGTCTTTGCAGACCTAATCAAGTTAAGGATCGCTGTATGAGAGTAGCGTGGGCCTTAAATCCAATGACAAGTGTCCTTAGAAGACGCAGGGAGGAGAAGACCACGTGATGATGGAGGCAGAGATTGGAGTGATGCAGAGATTGGAGTGATGCGTCTACAAGCCAAACAACGCCACGGCTTGCCAGAAGATAGGAGAGAGGCAAGGAAAGGATGCTGCCTCGGAGCTTCCAGAAGGAACCAACACTGCCACACCTTGATCTGAATTTTCTGGCCTCCTGAACTGTGAGAGAATTGTTTTAAGCCTCTGGATCTGTGGTCATTGGTTAGAGTAGCTCCAGGAAATGCATACAGGAGGTGGGTAGAGAAGGATGAGGGAGGCACCTGCTCTTGGGGGGATGTGTGTATGTGTGAGATCTGAGAGAGAGAAAAGCTTTTTAGTACTATTTGACATGTTAAAGTATGTAATATTACTTTGATAAAAATTTAAAATTGATTAGATCTTGGAAATAAAAAAATTGAAGCAGAAACATTGCTAGGTACAGTGAACAGTTGTGTAGCTAAAGAGCAAATTAGTGAGTGGGAAGGTGGAGCTTAGAAACTCTGGGGTTTAATGCTAACGGCTGGAGGTGGAAAGCATGAAAGAAAAGCTGAGACATGGAGGATACATCCAGGAGTTTCAGTATCCCTCTAGTAGACGTTTCAGAATCCCTCTAGTAGACGTTTCAGAATCCCTCTAGTAGACGTTTCAGAAGGAGAGAATGGAGAGAATGAAGGACCAATGTGAGGATTTTCCCAGACGGGAAGCAGGGGATTGCAGGAGCCCGCTGAATGTCAAGCAGAGTGAAGACAAAACAAAGCAAACCAAAAGCCATGCCAAGGAAACAAGAGAAAAGAAAACCCAAATCTGCAGTCTCTAACAACATTTAAAATGTGACATAAAATACAACGCTTAAGAATAGTCTTCTCAAAGTCCTGAGGGAAAGTACCTTTGAACCTAATTCTGTATTATTGAAACTCTCATGAAGAAGGAAGACTGAATCCGAGCCCCCCCCCACTCCAACCCCGGGCCCAGGATGACACAAGTGTGAGGGATTTTGTTCCTCTGAGGCCTTGGGGGCCAGCTGGGGCCCAGGATGGCCAGGGCCCCTGATTTGTCACTTCTGGCTGCACAAAGCCACATGTGTTTGCACAGCGTGCCATCTGAATATTATATTCACTGCTTGCCACGACATGGAGAGAGTTGGGAAGCAGTGCGGTAAATAAAAACATTTTCAGACATACATGATCAGAAACCTTACCACCCTGTCTGAAATAATTAAAGGATGTGTCTCAACAAGAAGAAAAATGGGCCCAGAATTCACAGGATGAAAGAAGCAGCTGCAAGCGAAGAAGTCATAAAAATATTTTGCTAAAGTTAAGGTATCCATTTTTTTAAAAATTAAAAAATCTAAGATTTCAGATGTGTGGAAGAAAGCAGAGAGAAGAAAGTGTAGTGTCTTTCTTGTCTTGTTCAAGGAGAGGGTAGACAATTGCTTTCGTCTTTGAAAGAATAATTTGTGCATATTAAAAATAGCAGAATAGAAATAGATGGTTAGACTTTCAGCAAGCAGAGAAAAAGTATTGAAAAAGAAAACTTGATTAATCTCACAAAGGACAGGAAGAAATAGAGCCTGCAATAGAGAATACACAAGTTCAAGCATAAGCATAATCAGGTTAAACATGGTTGGTTTCAACTTGCTGAACAGAGACTCCTTGATTGCATAAAGAGTACAAAATCCAGCTATAGGTATTTAAAAGGGACACAGCTACTACAGGTGGAAAATAAAGGTATGGGAAAAAGATGCACGCAGCATAATTGATTTTTCAGAAGTGTAATGAAGTAGCATCCGTGTCCTCTGATAGTCTTAGATTAGATGTATGTAGCTGGTGGGATTCTTCCCGTGCGCTCTTTCTTCTTGGGTTGAGAAAAAGGATTTACCACTATTTTTTTTAAGCTCTGTAAACAAAAACTCGTTCTCTTTCACCAGACAGTTCTCTCTTTTGGATAATCCAGGTTGTCCCAAAAGTATTAGTGCCGTTTAAAGCTTTCGTAGCTTCACACTGCGTTTGACGTTTGGGGAACTCCTTTATTCTCTTCTGTAGTGACTATAGATTCAGTTAAACTACAGGTAACATCCATCTTTCTCAGAAGTCTGTATTGTTGCAAAGAGCCCTGGTGAGACAGAATATTACTGTGTGCTATCGTTGAGTAAAATGAAAAATTTTATGGAGAGGGAACTTGGACATGTAAATGTGAACTGTGAATTATTAAAATAACTTTTAGAATCTTTTTGGTCAGAATATTATAGTTATGATTCAGGGTTAATATTATATATGCACCTCTGAACTCAGAGCTATGATCAAATTATTGTTGTATTTTTTTTCCCCGTTCTTTCTGCTGAGCATTCTTCAGTCCTTTTTCTCAGTGGCTTTTTAAATGTTGCTTCTAGGTCCTATGGCCGGGCTCCAAAGATGATTCACCTGGAATCTAACTTTGTTCAGTTCAAAGAGGAGCTGCTGCCCAAAGAGGGAAACAAAGCCCTGCTCACTTTCCCCTTCCTCCACATCTACTGGACGGAGTGCTGCGTAAGTCCTTCTGGAGGATGGGGGCCTGGACTAGGGCTGAGAAAGCACGCGTCTAGGTTGCGTTAAGACAATTTAAATTTTTCAGACTTACTTTTTAATGTATTTTTTATTTTGGTGTTCTCTTTTCTCCATTCCTCAGCCAAATGTATGGCTTTGCCCCTGCGTGTCTCTCCTCTGGTCCAGGGCACTGCTCTCGTGGTAATCACCAGAGACAGCCTTACTTCCTGTGTTTCCAGTTCTTGTGAGCCTTCTCCCTGTGCCTGGGGGGCACTGGGTATTTTTAGTACTTACTTTCAGTTTTGATTCCATCACCCCCTATACTCACCATCATGGCCGTTCCTCTACTTGACAATCCCATTTGTCTCTCTTGTAGACTTTCTGAGGGCAGGGCACTGTGTCCTCCTTCCTCCCTGTCAGAGTGCCTTTTGCAGGCATCTCCATGACTGCCCGTTGAGTGAGGGACGCTACTCTGTGGGCACCGTGGCCTTTACTTGTATTTGGCAGTTGTGTGTTTATGAACCTAGAAAGAAACTTTCATTCTTGACAGAATTCTTCTGTCATGAATTAATAGAAAATTCTGTGGGTCATTTCTTCCTTGTTTTGACTCTAATAAAATAAGCATTTTGCAGTATACAAAATACATAACACATTACATATTGTGACGGTTTAACCTAAATCTGAGGCTGCAGAAGTAGTTTTTTGTAATTTTAATGAGAAAGGACTGTAGGCTCGTGCCTGGTTTCCCCTGGACTTTGCCCCATGGCTGTACCTTTTGCCTTTGCTGGTTTTGCTTTGTGGCCTTTCCCAGGGGAGTCACACACAGCAATGAGTGTGACAGCACGTGTAGGATGTCGTCTACCAGGGAAGCTTGTTAGAGACTCAGTGTCCAGGCTTTTTATCGGGGGCCGGTCACGTGGGCAGCCTCTGCCTGGCGCGTACCAAAATCCAGACTCCCAGAGGGAGAGCAGGGCTCAGCACAAGCCGTGGTATTGGTACCAACGGTTGAGGCCTGGCAAGGCACTCTATCGCACGGTGGTGGGAACCTTCCCCAAGTCGCGTTCCCAGATGCCCGCCAAGGGCCAATCTTGTGCGCAGGCCCAGGGGTGGCCGTCCCCGCCTGCTGTGCTGACTCTTCTCTACAACCCCTCAGTGGTTACGTTCGATTTGACCTCGTGATAAGAAGTTGTCCAGTTTCTCCACGCTGTAGTTCTTTTTTCCTTTTGCAACCAAGAAGCCCTCCCTGGGGAGCCATTTTCAGACTGTGGGAGGGTCCTGCTCCTTGTCCCACTTAGAGGTAGCACCCAGTGATGATTCTTCCTGAAGCAGTCTTCACTAAGGGCTGCAAATTCCACTCCTGACAATTTATCAGCTGGTGCTCCACTCTAGAGAAGAGCCCGTGTGGGTTTCTGTTTTAGTTAACGCTTTGTAGTCAATTATCCTGACCTCTCTTGATGCTCGGGTTGTCCCACATTTGGCCAGTGAACTCAAGCTGGCTCCTGTGTCCTTTTGAGCATTTTCTGACTTTCTGGCATAACAAGGTATTCTAGGTTCTTGTACCTTTGCTACCCTTGTCCTGGCATCAGCCATTTCTTCACAGAGCACTAGGGGAGCGTCACTGCCTTTACGCCTTTAGTAGATGGAGCTGAGAAAGTGTACATCGTAGAAATCCTGAGTTGGTGCTCATACCTCCAATTGGAGCCTAACCCCACTGGCTCTTTCTTGCCTTAGCCCCTTCCGTGTTTATCTCCACCCTGGCTCTCAACAACATCCACGAATTTACTTGTTTGCTCAGTCCTACAATATGCATAAAATAGTTTCAGAATTACTACACCTAGAAACAAACCTCCTAAGAAGAGCCCCCAGTTTGTTTGCATTTGGTCCTTTTCCTAAGTTATTGCATTGTGATCAGAGCATTGTTTATGATATTTCTGCTTTATGAAAGTTATTTTTTCTCTGTGACCAAATAAATGATCAGTTTTTGTGGTTGTTCCATGTATTTTCTCTGTTTTCAGATTGTAATGTTAAATATGTATTCATAAGAGCAGTCTTACTGATTGTATTGTTTAGGTCATTTATATTTTAATGTTTTATCCACTTGACCTATCTTTAACTGACAGTGGTGTGTTAGTCTTCTATTATTGGTGTGCTTCTCTTTCTCTTGCCTCTTCTGTAGTTTCTGTTTTGTGTAGGTGGTTGATCTTATTATTTAGTGAATAGATATTCATAACTGTAATAATTTTTATGGAGCGAAATATGTAATTTAAAGAAATAGTTTCTGAGTAGTGTATCATGTTTAGGAAGGCCTTGTCTGTCTGAAGATAATAACCAATTTTCTTGTGTATTTTCTGTTAATTTTATAATTTGTGATTTATATTTGGATCTGTATAGTTTCAAGTTATTTTTGTGTATGGTAGGAGATTTTGGGGGTTCAGGATCTAATATTATCGTCTAAATAGATAGGAAATTAGCCTAACTTCATTTCATAATTGTCTGTCTTTCCCCCACTTATCGAAAATATCACCTTTATTTTAAACCAACATCCTGTATGCACAATATTCTCGACACTTCAGTTCTATTGATCATTGTCTATTCTGTACCGGGACCAGACTTCTAATGATTACATTTTTATGATATGTATTGATATCTGTTCTTCTAAATAAATCTCTTGGCTAGTATGCATTTTCTCTTCCATAGACATTTTAGAATCTGATTGTTGGGTGTACACATTTTATTTTCCAAAAGTGGCTGTACCAATATATCCCATCCCACATGCTCCTCTCTACGTGGCAGTGGCCTTCCTCCACTGAGAGGCTGGGGCTGTGTTTCCTCCGCTTGAATCTGAGTGGGCTTCTGCCTGGCAGAGGGGCACTGTGACTTTTGAGACTAAGTCATAAAAGGTAATATATCTCCTGCCAGCTTCTCTTGGGATGCTTGCTCTTAGAGCCCAGCTGCCATTCTGTGAGGAAGTCAAGTCCCCCATGGGAAGGCCATATGGAGGTATGCAGCCCCAGACCCCAGAGATCCTGGCCAACAAGCTAGCATCCGCCAGCAGACGTGTGATGGCCTGCTTGCTCCAACCTTCAAGTGCCACAGCAGACACCAGGTCGAGTACACGAGCTGCCCACCAAGTCTTCTCTGGGTTGTAGATGTGAGCAGAGTAAATGTTCTGGACCACCGCCTACTGCAGAGGTTTGTTATGAAGCAATAGGTAACTAGAACAGCAGTTGAAAAGAAAAAGACAAGACTGGAGGTGCTTTGATTGGGATTACCTTGAGTAAGTTACAGATTGATCTGAGAAGAATTTCAATAATCATGAATCTTCTCATCTGGGAACATGGTTTATGTTTCCATTCTTTATGCCTTTTTCATGTCCTTTAGTAATAGGTCATAACGTTTTTCATAAAAGTCTTGCATTTTTATTGCTAGATATAGTTTTTGTGGACATTATGAATGAGACTTTTTTTCCTAAAATTACATTTTCTAATAGAGAGCCTGTGTTTTGTTGTTGTTGTTGTGTTGTTTTAGTTTTGATTATCATCTGTTAAGCAAATGTTCCTGGAGCAAGTTGATAATGTTTAGGATTTTAGATTTAAAAGTAAATCTCTGTCGTGTTATTTCAGTAGTTGCTGTGGGGTTTATGGTGTACATCTGTAACTTACCCCTCAGTCATGACCTGCAGGTCACGTTCTACCACTGACACACAGGATGAGAGTGTCACAGCAGTGTGCTATGTCCTTGTGGCGTACTTGTTAATCCTCTGCGTGTTACAGACCCCACAGAACCTTGTTAGCGTTGTTGCTTTAAACAGTCAGTTATGTTTTCAGGAGATGAAGCGTAAGAGTGCCAGTCCATTTGTGATGAGTTCTGTCAGCCCTCGTGTATCTGAGAAAGTCTTTATTGTTGGAAAATATTTCACTGAGTGTAGAATTCTGGTTCAACAGTTCATTTTCCTTCCAACACTTAAAGATGTTGCTCCACTGTCTTGGTTTCCATTGTTACCCATGAGAAATCTTTCATTTTTGTTTCTGTTACTTTGTACATAAAACCCATAAAACCTTTGGGTTTTAAGATGTTTTTCCTTTATCACTGGTTTTAAACAGTTTGATTATGATATGCCTTGGTGTAGTTTTCTTCATGTTTCTTGGGCTTTGGGTTTTTTGGGCTTTTTGACTTTATGATTTTGATCAAATTTGGAACATTTTGGCTATTATTTCTCCAAATATTTTTTCTGTTGTTCCCTTTCTCTCCTCTCCTTTGGGGACTCCAGTTACTTATATATTAGGCCACTTGAAGCCCCACAGCCTGCTGATGCACTGTTGATGTTTGATCAGTCTTTCCGTGTTTCATTTGCATAATTTCTGTTTTTATGTCTTCAAGTTAACTAACCATTTCTTCTGCTGTGTCTATCTGCTCTTAATCCCACCCAGTGTATTTTTCAGTTTAGACATTGTGGTTTTCATCTCTAGAAGTTCCATATGGGTCTTTTCCTCCTTTTTAAAATATCTTTCATGTCTCTGCTTAACATCAGTCTTTCCTCTGCCTGCTTGAACATATGAAATATTTAAATGGCTTTGTCCACTAATTCTATTATCGGTGTCATTACTGAGTCTATTTCTGTTGACTGATTTTTCTACTTATTATGGATCATATATTCTTTCTTCTTTGTCTACCTGGCAGTTTTTTATTGGATGCCAGACATTGTGTATTTTATCTTGTTTGCTGCGGGTGTATTTGTAATCCTAGAAATTTTCTTGAGCTTTGTTTAGTTAAGTTACTTACGAAGTTTGATACTTTTAGGTATTGCTTTTATGGTTTGATGGGTCTGGAGCAGTGACCAGTCTGGACTAGTGATTCCTTACTTCCTGAGTTCTCCACCGAATGCCCTGTGAATTAGGAGGTTTTCCAGTCTGGCCTGTGAGAATAGGCCCTGTTCCAGGCCCTGTGTGAGTGTCTAGTCCTGCCTGATGGGTCTCTTCACGGCTTTGGGTAGTGCCTGCACGCATGTGCTGATCAGTTTCCTGCTGAGTACTTGAGGGGCCCCTTTGCAGACTGCCGGGGTTCTCTCTGTGCTGCTGCCTCCTCTCGGGTACTCTGACCTCCTGTGAAGTCAGCTGCCTTTGTCTCCCGGGACTCTTCAGCTCTGTCTCCGCCATGCAGGGAGTCTGCAGGCTCCACCTCAGTCGCCCTCCCCGTGCTGTGGTCTGGGAACTCTCCGGGTGGTCAGCGGGGCCGCTTGCAGGGCTCGCCTCACTGGTTTCCGTCTCTCGGGGGTCACTGTCCTTTGTTGCCTGATGTCCAGGGTTTTGAAAACCGTTGACCTGTGGTGGTTTTCGGTTGTTTCAGGTGGCTGTGTCAGTCTGGTCCCTGTACTTCGTCTTGTCTGAAGTGCGAGTCCTGTTTGCTGATTGATGCCAGCCTGCACTCGTTGATTTCTAGTTTTTGCAGTGTAATTTGTTACACTTGTTAAAATAAATCGTTATTTATTTTAATGCTCACGTTGTCCCAGATTTGGCTTCTGTGGCCTTTGGAAATGTCCTTATTGCTTTAGCACCCCCTCACACAGAGTGTTCCAGGGTCTGCTTGTCCTTCCCCTGCCTGAGCCTGCCGGTCAGCCATTTCTCCAAGGAGCCCTCTTTGGTGGAAAATTGTATTTAGAAGCCAAGCTCTGGAGCTCGGGGTGCCCTTTGCTGTGGAGCCCTGTCAGTGGACTTACCCAGAGAGTAGATGCGTGTGTACACACGTGTCCACCCACACATACGTTTACGCATGTTTATTTCCCTATGTAGCTGTATGTGCATGCGCACACATGGTGTACACACACACAGTCCAATTGCAATCCAACACCACGGGGTGAATTCTAGTTTCCTCCTTTGCCATATTTGTGACTCCCTTCTCCGACATGCCTGGAGAAGCCAGGCATTCATTATCCTCCATATGTTTGCTTATTTGAATAATCGCTGTCAGTGAGTATTCTTCTGTCACTGTGTCCTGTTCCCTCACAACGCAGTGCCCCTCCCTACTCTGGGGGTGATGCTCTGTGCTGGATCACGCCCCCCCTTACCTCACGTGATCCACAGTACCCGGGTAAGGTCACTCCTGGAGGGAGGCCCTCTGCCCTGCTTGGCCTCGGATACCTCGCGTCCTTCATCATCTCACATGGGGTCCCATATCTTGTGCTGTGATACCCTCCTTAGCCTGCTTGACTCTGGTGCTGGGGCAGGGCTGCTCCTCGTCCCCCATCGGGACCCCTGCCCCACCCTCCTGCTAGTGGGTTCTTCCTCTCTTAGCTTTGTTTCCTTAGGGACCCTTGGACCCTTAATGTCACTGGCTCAGCATGGGCTCCTTTCCTGAAGAGTCACCAAGTCTTTTGAGTAATGTTTAGTAAGGTTTGCTGTTTGCTCTCTGCTGTGAGTGGTGGGCTACATTATCTACTCCTAATTCCTCCAGAACTTTGGGGCACTCTGCCCTGCCTGCTGCACAGGTCTCTTCCTGCGAGTCCCTGCAAACCGCCTTAGCAGAGCATCCCAAGAGGGGCTGCTGGTGTCCCCTCAGGGGATGGGCCTGGAGTTGGGTGGGGGGTGCCAAGAACCAGGCCTTGCAGTGGCCTTGGAGCTTTCACAGCCCTCCACAGGTCCCTGACCTGGTGGGGCCCTGTGATTTGTGTCTGCTCTTTGATTTGAAGGCTGTGGGTCTGTGGCTGCGGGCCCCTGGCCTTTCCGTTCCACTTTGCAGGCGTAGTGCATGCGGGCTCTTTGAGTTCTGACAGAACACCAGCATTGTAAACCTCATCTTCAGGTCCTAAGAGCTGCCAGTTTCTGGAAAATACGCAGTGCAGAGTATGTTACTGCTGGATATTAATTCACAGAAAATCGATTTTTGCAAGATAGTTTTTCCTCTTAATTTGTTAGCAAAAGATCTTGTCAGATTGTATTTGTTTCTAATTTAAACTGAGGACATAGCAATTTTTAAAATCAGACTAAAAATTATAAGCACTGTCTTTTGGAACTTTTCACTTACTAAATAAACCAAAAGGGGGACTGGATACAGAATTGGAAATTTAACTCATTCGTGGGTTCATGGATAATGGCATTAGCACGTCTGCAAGAGTGGTGTTCAAGAGAGACCAAAAAATCCCAGGAAAATACAGGCAGGATCATAAGGAATCTTTCTATTAAAAGAGGGGAAAGTATGTATTTAAATAGTAGCTATTAATTATAGTTTCCAAAGGTTTTTAGATGCCTAATTTTGAAATGAATTAAGGTTTTAGATTTTCACTCTAAATCTACTGAGTGGATTTTGGAGCTTAAGAGCGGTTATCAACAGAGTTAGAAATAGCGAGGACAGTCCTGTTTCCCTGTTCTCTCTGGGCGAGGACTGAGGCTGGACTCAGTGGCCTTTGCACAGGCGGGATGCTCTCTTTGGCAGGCTGATGTTTGGGACTCTGAGTCAGAAGTGGCATTGATTTTTAGGACCAGGATGGCTCCCCTATCAATCCATGTGAATCAGAAGAGCTTTCAAGAAGCCCTAGATTGTCCTCTTTCCTTGGGTTTGCACGGAAGCTGCCTTGCCCCTGATGTGGTCTGTGAGTGGCATCGAGATTAGAGTGGCTTTGGGGGCTCGCAGAGAGCTGAGGGGCTGCAGAGAAAACTGCTGGGAGGCAGGCCCTGGCTTCCTGCGAACGGCCTCAGCCCTGCGATGACAACCAGCCAGCATGATGACAGCCAGCATGCAGTGGGAGGAGCTGCTTGCCTCCCCCACAGGGCAGGGTGCACGACTGGATAGGATTCACGCAGTGCTCGGGCACAGGCCTTTGGCCATACAGACCTGGGTTTGAAAGTCCCAACTTACCTAGCGGACTGTCACTGTGGGCAACTCACTGAGCTCTCCAACTCTCCGTCTCTTCCTCAGTAACTTTGAAAGATCTTCCCTCAGTGGCAGGAGTATTTGGGGACAATGCGCACCAAAGGCGTGGCACTGAGCCTGCCCAGAGTGCCCACAGGTATGGCCGGCGCTGGGCTTTTCATAGAGTGTCCCCGTCCCGAAGCCGTAAAGCCCTGGGGCCGCTGTATGCTCTGTTATTAGATGCGTTTTGCCGTCTAAAGTAAAGGGCATTGATTAACTTGCTTTCACAGTGACTTATTTATTTTTAGGATACTGAAGTGTATAAAGCTACAGTAAAAGACGACCTTACCAAGTGGCAGAATGTTCTGAAAGCTCATAGCTCTGTGGACTGGTTAATAGTGGTAGTTGAAAATGATGCCAAGAAAAAAAACAAAACCAACATCCTTCCCCGAACTTCTATTGTGGACAAAATAAGAAATGATTTTTGTAATAAACAGAGTGACAGGTAAGTATATCTTTAATTTTACCTCATTGGGCTGATATCTGGATGATACAGATTGTTGGCTCCCGGGTAGTAATAAAAGTTTACTCTGAGTGGCTGTGGTGTGCCTGACACTGGAGCATGTGGTGGGGGTGCCGAAGAGACCAGGTCCCTCTCCCGCTGGTCTGGCAGGCAAGAAACTGTAAGCAGTCACTCCCAGTGTGCTGCGTTGGTGGAGGGTCCAGTGGAACAGTGACTGTGGGAGAGACCACACAGTGGGTCCCCTTTCTGAAGGTTGGTAATGGGCGTTAGCACAGGAAAGGCTTCCAGAAGTCCTGCAGTGCTTGTGTACAGCAGGGTTTCTTAAACGTTTTGTAGCTATGGGACCCTGTGTTTTGTTTGTTTACCTTAACACCTATTAAGAGTTCCTAAAAACAAGCTATAAAATGCTGATTTACTGTCCTTCAGAAACTTGAAAGGGACCCTGAAACTCGAGTGGCCACTTTGCTGCACAGACTTCCTTTGCTCTCTTGCTCCTCCCTGTCTGGGCTCTGTTCTCTTCCTTCCTCTTCAGCGATGCCATTCCCAGCTGTGCCGGCTAGCATATTCCTTAACACTTGTTTAATTGATCGTCTGCATCTCCTAGGTTAGCACTTTAACTCACTCAGGTCCTGGGGTGCAGTGGTGAGCCTGCTCCCTGCTCTGCTACAGTGTGGGCCAGTGGCAGAGACGGGCATTCCTTCACACGCAGGTTGCCACCACCAGTGGTCACCATGGTGGCAAATGCTCAGACGGAGGGTTCCAGGATGCGGCAAGAGCCTGGAGTAGGGGAGCTGGCCTGCAAGAGCCTGGAGTAGGGGAGCTGGCCTGCAAGAGCCTGGAGTAGGGGAGCTGGCCTGCTCTGGGGGCTAAGGGAGCTGCCCTGAGAAAGCAGCAGTAGGGCTAAGAAGTGAAGGGTGCGCAGGAGTTAAGGGAAGAGCCGGGGGAAGAAATCCTGGGTGTGTGAGGCTGGGAGTACCAACCAAATGCTGCCACGTGGCTGCTTTATTCTGTGACCGCATCCCGTGTCAGGGCCACCCAGTGAACTGATGGTTCTTCAGGGGAAGGAGCCATATGTGGGCTTCCTTTTTATGTTCTACACAATACTGGGCACATAGTAATGTTCAAATTTGCTTTATTTATAGTTTGAATTAAATATTAGATTGTTGAGCTTATGGTTTATCTTAGAGAAATTTCATGCAATCTGGACTTGTGGGAATTTTTTCCTAAGGTCTGTTATTCATGAATTAGTTATCCCAAAAGAATCAGCTTGACATTTTAACAAGATGCTACGTGATTGTGTGTGCTTCCGCTCGCGGTGATTCGGGTTTGCTAACATTTGTATTTTGAAAGGAGCACCAGACCCCAGGAGGCCTGGAGGGAGGAGAGCCCTGTTTTACCGTCTGAGGGAGAAGTGGGCCAGCATGGAATAGAGAGAAGGGGTGGGGCTGAAAACCCAAACCGAGTGGCCCTTGAGTGGTTTTTCATATTACAAAAGGAATCATGTTTGTTTGAGATTTTATTAGGTAAATAAATTGGTGTAATGGGATATATTAGTCAAACTTAGGAAATGTTCAAACTGTATGATTTTTCAAAGTGCCTGTTGCTTACTTTTAAGTCTACCTTATAATTTTTATCTAATTGCCAAAGGTATGTTTCTGCTGAGCCTATTTAAAACTAACTTGTTTTCAATGACTATTCTTTATATGTAAAATGTAACTTACTAAAATTTTTAACATTTCCTATGTAATATTTAAACATGCCGTCTAACATTTTGATTTTCATCAGTTTGCAAAGCCACCTATAACAAATCTGTACTTTATTTTTTGATGTAAAAAGCTGGGTCAGACTTTCATAAATTTGAATTTAGTAATGTCTGTATTGACAGTTGTTTTATTAGGTAGTATAATTTCTGGTCTTTGGAAATACTGGAACACATGGCCATGAAGTGGCTTACTGTTTTTTTAACTTTAATCTTGTATTTAATTTCTGATTATAAATATTACATGTTTATTGTAGAATTATTAGAAAAAGGTAATAAACAAAAGAAAATAGATATTAACTCTTAGCATTTGGTATATCTTTCAGAATTTTTACGCATAATGTTTTGTACTTGCTTTTTTCATTTAATACATTGTAAAAATTTTTCCATGAACAATACATGTATTTCTATCCCATTATTGTTAATGAGTATGTAATATTCCATAGTATTAATGCACTATAAGTTATTTATACATTCTTCTGCTGGACTTGTAAGTTATTGCTTACTTATTATTTTTAACAGCAATATTAGAAACAGCTTTCTAGCTCAGATGTTGTGTACATCCTTAATTATTTCCTTAGATTAAATCTCTAAAAGGAAAATTGCTTGATAAAAGGTTTTGTGCATTTTCCAGGCTTTTGGTAAGTATCACTAAATCAGAGAGTTGCCTTGTTAATTGTTTGTGCCAGCAGCAGTCCCCGTGACTGGCAGAGATCCCGGCCTGGAGCTGCTCGTCATGCTGCGCCTCTGTGAGCAGCTGCTCAGGACGGCCGGGCAGCAGGCACTCTGAAGATGCTGCTCTCCTCCAGATTGACCCCCACCAACCTGAGCTCTCCCTTTCTGAGTTAATAACCATCTAGGCTTGATGTGAATTTCTGAAGCATAGTTCTTTTTTTTTTGTGAGGAGGATCGGCCCTGAGCTAACATCTGCCAATCCTCCTCTTCTTGCTGAGGAAGACTGGCCCTGGGCTAACATCCATGCCCATCTTTGTCTACTTTATATGGGACGCCACCACAGCATGGCTCGACAAGTGGTGCATGGGTGCGCGCCCGGGATCCGAACCAGCGAATCCCGGGCCGCCGCAGCGGAGCACGCGCACTTAACCACTTGTGCCACTGGGCTGACCCCCATAGTTCTTTTTTATTAACAAAAGAAGAAGAAGATCTAGAAACAGTAAACGCTGAACGACGTAATAAGGGATAGAGAATATAATGAATATGTTGTCTGATTGATAAGCACCAGGTCACTGAAAAAAAATATTGTTTTGGTGGTTGGTGTTTGTGTTAGTTTCCTTTTCCAGCCCCCCTGTAGGTATAGGGAGAATTCTGTGTCTGGTCAGGAATAAAAGTTGATGGTTATAATCCTTGAGAATGCCTTAAGGATAAACCACTGAACCTATAGATTCTAGCAGCTCATAGATTGGATAAATACTCGTTTGCCCTTTGGGAGTCTTAGGAGTGAGCTGGCTGGACCCCTTTGTCTTTCAGGAGAAGGAACATGGTCAGGGGTTGGAGTGATTGGAATTAAAGCCAGCTACCGATTTTACATTGTCCTCTCGGTCCTCACTGTTCACGTGGTGGGTCATCTAGACTGTGGGCTGCTTCCCCATTTTTGTCTCTTGATTTATAACTCCATAGATTAGCCCTTCCTTCAAGGGGTGTGCTGGGGCACAGAGAAAATGGAACAGAATTGCTTCATTTTGCTACTTGCTGGTAATTCAGGTGAATTATTTACTGAGGAGAAATGTTGAAGCTCATAGCATCAATATTTTAAAATTATTTCTGAGTTCAGATTTATTCATCTTTCTAAATTATGATTATCAAGGATAAAGAAAGTTACCTTTTCCAACCTGTTGAATGAATACGTTGCCTTTTCCAAATCCATTCGAAACTCTTGTAATTTTATGCCTTTGGTGTTTTTATACCACTGATACAAAGTCTTTTTGGAGTAAAACTCTATCACGCCTGTATGTTAAGCCATATTCTTTAAGCCTTTATTTATTAGCTATTTATTAACCCTGCTCTTGAGGAGCTCCTAGTCTGGTGGGCGAGACAGAGCTACAAAGAGAGAAAGTGTTTACAGTGTGGCGCTTCTGCGGTAGTGGTGTAATCACAGTGGGGGCCGAGCAGGCAGAGCAGCTCGGGGAGTGGTGGGGGAGGGGTTCAGTGAGGCCGTGTCAGCTGAGCCGTAGGAAGGTGCTAGACAAGAGGGGAGAGCATGAGAGTTCAGAGGGCTGAACTGGGAATACGGAGAAGTCAAGCTAGACACCTAGGTTGGGTCCATGTCGTAATAGACCTCATATGTCATGTTAAGCAATCTAAATTTTATTCTGTCAATTACAAGGAACCAAAAGAGATTTTTGAAGGGAGCAGGGGGAATGAGGTTTGGCTGCTGAGTGTAGTATAATCACCTTATTTTACAGAGAACCCTGGAGGCAGGGTCTAAGACTCGAGACTCGTCATAAATCCCTCTCCGCTTTCCAGTCCATTCTACAGCGATTCTCCTTGGAACAGCACTTACTGCTCAAGTGGCATCAGACCCGTTCATGATGAACCTTTTCCTCATCTGATTTCTCACTGCCTGCCTGATGTCTTTTACCAATTAAAGAAGGAAGAAAGGCAGGAAGGAGGGAGGGAAGAAAGGAGGAGGAGGCCGGAAATCAGTGTGCACTCCAGGAGGATGGTAGCAGTTGGGCAGTGGGACTGTGCTTGGAGAGTATTTTCCAGTTAGTCCGTTCATGTCTCTGCAGGTGTGTCGTGCTCTCTGACCCCTTGAAGGACTCTTCTCGAACTCAGGAATCCTGGAATGCCTTCCTGACCAAACTCAGGACATTGCTTCTTATGTCTTTTACCAAAAACCTAGGCAAGTTTGAGGACGACATGAGAACCTTGAGGGAGAAGAGGACTGAGCCAGGCTGGAGCTTTTGTGAATATTTCATGGTTCAGGTACTTGACTAATTATAGAACTAGATGGTTTTCTTCTTCTCTCCTCCCTCGTTCTTTCTTTCCAAATAAGGCAGCTCTCTTGGGGTAATTCTTACTGGCATAGTTTTTAAAACCAAGAGACGATGTAGTAGCTAACAGACATTTCAGTCTCTTGGCTTATCAAGCAGAAGAGTGGAGATGGCCTCCTGAGTAATTATGTCATCAGCTCCCCTGCTGCTTCAGAGCGTGGCCTCTAGCCTTTTATGAAATGGCCTTGTCCTCAGGGTAGTTTTGGTTTTGTTAGTGTCTCGGACCTTCTGGGGTGTCCACCATGGGAATGGCTTAGACACAGGAGCCCTAGAGGTGGTGATGGTCCTGTTGATAGAGATGCCCTCTACCTACCCAGCACTGTGATTAGATTATAATTTCCTAGGAACATTTCCTCTGTAGTTTTGTTTTATAGCCTTGGGTTCCAATAAAAGATTGTCTTAAGCTGGTTCCTTTACTATAGTTTACAAAAATGTTTATGTTTTTAAAATTGTAGTCTACAGTCAGCTCTTTCTCTTTTAAGAAGAAAAGTCGCAAGTGAACAAAGGGATATGTAATAGTATAATTTGTGGATAACACTGCAGGAGGTGACAAGAAGATTGCTCTTAAGGTTCCTTGTTCTTGTTTACCATATTTTGATTGTAAAAGTATTTTTCATATTAAATATCACTTGTGTATTACTTGCTGAAGAAATAATACACTTTGGATAAATAAAAGACCAATTCTGATTAGAAATTTTGGTGTTTATCTCTTTTTCTGATGCTTATGTCTTAATGATATTTGGATGATTTGGTACAATAAGGGAATTTGAATATCTTCATAATTCCCTGTATGATCTACCCATTGCAGACCTTTCAGATTGCCCCGTCTTTTCACCCTTCAAGCTTATTAAACTTAGTCTCTAAGAGTTACAAACAACAAAGGAGAAGTCTAAATGAACCCAGTGATATTGGATTGGAATCTGAGGTATTAGTGTGAACCCATGGTTGGATGGATGGATAGATAGATAGATGGATAGGTAGATAGATAAGTTCAGAAATATAGATGTATGTGTGTTTGAGGATTGGTACACATACATAGATTTCTTTGCTCTGTCCTCTGACAGGGCCTAGAAAAAATGATACCTCAGAGCAATGAGCGCACCCAGCACCAGGATCTTGGTTTCTTCCTCAAACTCATTTCTCCCATAAAAGGTGCCAGGGGTCCTTGTAGAAGTAGTTGATTCCAGGACTGGGGCAAGGAAAATTCAAGATGGACCTGGAATATCTTGTAGAACCAGAAAGTAAGGAAGCGCACAGAAAGAGATGGCGGTCCATTAAGAGAACGTAAGCACCACCTAAAGGAGCCTCCTAATGGCCAAAGCTGGAACAATTTGTGCAACATAATAAAGAACGACAGAATTGGATTTTAACCCGTGGAATAAAATTAATATCCATGAATCTACATAAATATAAACAAATCATTGATTAAAGAAGTAAAAGGAGCAGAAGGTTCAGCTCTTCCACACAGAAGAAGAATGCCAATTAAATGTGTGTCTGGGATGGCAAGGGAGATGCCAAAGACAGGAGGGGGACTGGTGTGTTCCATGCTGCGGGTAGGTCATGGAGGGTTTCCAGAAGTCACCCTGGCCTTCTCCCACTTCTCTCCGGTCTCCTCTCTGGGCATGCATAAGTGTTGACGTGTTGTGGTCATTGAGTGAATTTTCACTCGGCGTGGCACACGCGTTCCTTGTGATGCTGCATGCTCTTCTCTGTTGTAATCTTCAGTAGCTCTGTACTGTTTCAAAAAACTGATTGATGTTTTTGCCTGTTTTAAAACTTCTTTTTGGGTGAACAGGAGGAACTTGCCTTTGTTTTTGAGATGCTGCAGCAGTTTGAAGATGCCCTGGTGCAGTACGACGAGCTGGATGCCCTGTTTTCTCAGTATGTGGTCAACTTTGGTGCTGGGGGTGAGTAGTGAAGTTTTTGAAGCAAATTTTTTTCTCAGTTTTTCCCACTTGTAAATAGTTTGGAAACTGCCATTTATTTAGCCAATGATTAAATCATCTTTTGTTGTTGTTTTTATGCAAATTATATGGGATATAGTCTCATGGTTCCTATAGGAAATGAAATGAGAATTAAGAATTAGTCACTTACACTTTTAGAAGAATCTTAAGTAATAAAATGTTTAAGAAGTTGTTTTTCAGGTACAAAGTGTCATTTCTGCAACTAGTGATGCTTCTGATTCTGTGGCTTCTTGCTAGCCTAAGATTGGGAATCTTTTACTTCTGTCACAAGGTCATCTTTGTAATATTTGAGTGTTCATTGCAGTGAGTTTTCTGTGACACCATTATAATGGGTGTTCATCTTTTTTTTAAGCTTTTAAACAATGTCTTAAATTCTTTTAGAAGTACAAAATTAGCACAACGAAACCATGTACAAAGAAAAAAGTTTATAATTGTCCTGTTTGTTGGTTAATACTTATTTTGATAGAAATGGCATCATTTTATGTAGACATTTGTCTGTAGCTTGCTGTTCTTATTAACAGCCCCTCACAGGCATCTCTCCGAGTTAACGGTATCAGGGTCTGAGTTATCTTTGTTCACAGCTGCATAATGCTTCCCCATGTGGGTTCATTAGCGTTTATGCAGCCATCCCTGGTGTTGGACATTTGGGTTGTTTCTGCTCCTGCCACCACAAGCAGTGCTGTCATAGACATGTTTTTGGGGCTTCTTTTTGAGAACCCTTGTCACAGTGTCTGAAGAAAGGAGTGATTTCAAGGAACCATAGTGTCTGCCAGAAAACTTACAGGAAAACTTGTGGGAGGTCCTGGGACAGTCAGCTTGAGCCGTGGGCACTGTCCTTGTTCTGGAAATGATGATGGAATGTCACTGACTGAGTCGACTCCAAACCAATTTTTATGAAGTTTGGGTTTGCATCTCTTACTTTGCTAAGATGCCAATATAAACGTATAACCAAAGCAAAGTATTTACTAATTAAATACAAAAATTTTAGAAGAGGTAAAATTACATTTCGTACATTTTACATCTTCATACTATATATATATATGTCTTTTAAATATCTTACATATTTCTTATATCATATTTCACATAATTTGTTTGTTCTCTCAGTTTTAAAATAAATCTGGGGCAATTTAAAATCCAGAAGTGAGCCTGGACCACCTTTTGCAGCTAAATGATAAGATTGTTCATTTTTGTTCATTCTTACAACAAACACTTAGAGCCCACGCTGTGCCAGACACTGTTCTAAATAGAATAGGAAGCAAAACAGAACCCCTTCCTTCATGGACTTTACGTGAAAGGGAAATAGGCTCAGAAAAATACACATGTAACTTAAAGTCAGGCACTAATAATAACAAGTGCAGGCTGCAGAAGAGGCTACGGGGAGGGGGCTGGAGTGATGGTAGGTGCTGTTTCATTTAGACAGGACAGTCTGGGAGGCTCTCTGAGGAGGTGGCATTGAATAGAGGCCTGAACGAAACACGGCAGTGAGCCAGCAGAGTCCTGAGGCTGGGGCACCGGCAGAGGGCCCTGCTGGGGTAGGGGCTCCGAGGGCTGGGGGGCACCTCACTTGGTGTGCGCTTACACAGCTCTGAGCGTAACTTGATGGGTGAAGGGTGCCGTTAGTTGTAGTTGTCCCTTCAGATGTTTATAACGTCAGTAGGCCAATATTGAGTTGCTTCCTGATAGGAATGTAGAATGAAATGGTCATAATACCTCCTCTTTGGAGTGAGAAAAATAGATTAAAATTTCTTTTTCATAAAGATTGAATGACTTATTGTAGATTCTTATGTTTATTTTAAGATCATACTTGAGTCTTAAGATGATAAGTTAGAATTGGGGAGCCTCGTTGGGAATTTTTGACAGGCAAGAATTTTTTCCTCTCTGCTTCCTACAACTACCTCTTCCTTGTCCTTTCGTCTAGTAGCATGACTCAGGTAGTTGACATGGTTGAGTTAGAGACAGGCATGAGGCTTAAATAAGTAAGGAAACGTGTGGGACAAAGGAAGGCAAAAAAGCCCAGCATGGTCACATGAGCAGGCTGCTCTCCAGCACCCAGGTAGAGGTGAGCCAGCATGGCCTGCTCCAGCCCAGGCCTTGCACCTTTTCTCAGAGCTGACTGACCACAGAGCCTGAGGTCTCTCTGACCCCTTCACCCATCAGACTCTGATTGCTTCCTGCCCTGTTCATGACCTTCTGGGCACGTACAGTGGTGTGCCTTGTGGCCTATCCCTGCGCTCATCATCAAATGCCCAGTACTAAGTGGGTGTGCTTGTGGTAACTACCCCAGCCCTGCTCACTAGACCAGTTCCACGCCAAACCAAGGGGGCGGGCCAGCGGTTAGGGAGTAGCTGGTTGTTAAGCTGCCCCTTGGTCCATGAGGTCTCAGTCCTGAGCAAGACTCGCAGAAGGTGCATCTTAGTCAGTGCCTTTCATGATGTGTGTTTGTTTAGATGGTGCCAACTGGCTGACTTTTTTCTGCCAGCCGGTGAAGAGCTGGAATGGATTGATCCTCCGAAAGCCCATAGATATGGAGAAGCGTGAACTGATACAGAGGCAAGAAGCTACCCTGTTAGATCTGCGCAGTTACCTGTTTTCTCGCCAGTGCACCCTGCTCCTCTTCCTGCAGAGGCCGTGGGAGGTGGCTCAGCGCGCCCTAGAGCTGCTGCACAACTGTGTGCAGGAACTGAAGCTTTTAGAAGTGAGTCGTCTATTTTCCCAATTTACCCATTGCTTGATTGTTCAAACAGAAAACTCTGAACCTTGAAATCCCAGGCATTGAACTGTTTTTGCTTAGGACAGTGTTTTCTTTTTCTGAATGTCCTTAATTTTTAGTATATTATTTGTGTAGTTACTCTTTACATTGATTAATTAATTGCTCAAAAATATAATTTCTACTCTCAGCGTCGTGGAGTTCATGTTGGCCCAGAGTAAGCCTCTTAGATCGGTTTCTTAATATAATTTCCTAAGGTGACTTTGGCTTATTCTATGGGAGCTGGTTTTCACTGATGAAGATTACTCACCTCATGGTCATGCAGAATTAGGTTTTGTAGGTAGACGTTTATTTTATTTGAGGACTGTCTTTTCGTTTTGCACGAAAGCATGCAGGTAACAATGTGAGTGGCATACAGCAAACTGTGCCACATTAATTAGTAGCACGAAGTTTAATGAAGGGACATTGTGAATATGTGTGTGCATGTGCGTGTGAAAGAACCAGTTAGTGAGGCTTTAAGTTGTTTATCTGTAGGAAATATTTGCCTTTAAAGATCAGTTCACCCCAGGGCTCCTGAGCTCCTTTACTCCCATGGAGTCATAAGCATTTGAGTGAGGTCAGGGAACGTCGACGGCTGTCTAGTCTGCGGTTCTCACCTTTGTTGTTCCAGTGACCTCTTTACCCAGAAAAATGCACATGTGCACATACAAATGCTACATGTAACTTCAGAGGATTCATAGACACCCACACCCCCAGTCCCCTGGTTACGGCCCAAGCGAGTGTCTGGTTCCATTTTACAGATGAGGAAAGTGGGTCTGGAAGTGGTTAGATAACTGACCCAGTGACATAACTAGTCCCAGAATCCAGATCATTGGAGCCAGGTTAGTGTCCTTTCTCTTGTACTCCTCCCCAGGGGCATCGGTCTAAAGGTCTTACAGTGTAACTTTACCACATTAGCTACACCCTTGGTAGGGGTAGTCTTTCCGAACATAGTAACGTCTATTTCGTGTACCCTAGAATACTAAATAACAGACTCAACACTTAGTTTGAAATAATCTTAAGAGATTTAAACTTTTTTTTTACCCAAATGAAGAGAAATTATTTTAGTTAATTTCTTTTTTTTTTTTTTTTTTTGTGAGTAAGATCAGCCCTGAGCTAACATCCATGCCAATCCTCCTCTTTTTGCTGAGGAAGACTGGCCCTGAGCTAACATCCGTGCCGATCCTCCTCCGCTTTATATGGGACACTGCCACAGCATGTCCTGACAAGTGGTGCATCGGTGTGCGCCCGGGATCCGAACCCAGGCTGCCAGCAGCGGAGTGCGTGCACTTATCCACTACGCCATGGGGCAGGCCTCAATTTTAGTTAATTTCTAAACGAGAAATGCCTAGCCTAGCTGAGTCACAAACTCAAGAATTTAAGAATTTTTATCAAATTATTTTTCTTGCCTTAGATGTCTAATCAAGCAAGTGAGGAAAAATAACGATATTCTTTTGGCTCCCTCTGAGTAGATTTAGATAGTCTGCTTTGGCTACTCCTGTCCAGCTGGACAGATGCACGGGGCTGGGAGGTAACCGTTCATTAATAGGACAGGGCTGTCTGTGTTCACGTGTGTCTAGAGATTTTACGTAATTTAGAGCTTCGGTCTTATTAGTGGATTGGGGGACAATTGGGGTGTGTATTAGAATCCAAGCAGTTCACACTTGGCCCTTTCAAATTGGGAGAACCCACCTGGGAGGGTTTGTGAGGAAGTGCTGTTGCTCAGCTTGGGACAGGTGTGGGAAACCACGGGGGTGGAGCAGAGCCAGTCCTGTTAGTGCTGGGCCCAGCCCGTCACAAACTCAAGGGTTTAAGAGTCTTCTCACTTACTTTTTCTTGCCTTAGAAAGTTGACTAGTCACAGCATGGCCTCCAGCCTACAGAGAGGAGAGGGAGCGTTGCCAGAGCCAGGCCGAGAGGATTGTCTTGAAGGGCTAGGCCCTCCTGGTGAGGGGCCGCTGGTCCTGCAGGAAGGAGCCGCACATCTACAACCACTTCCCTGTCCCCCTTCCCTCTGATCTCCTGCAGGCACTCTGGAGACTGGGAGGCGAGGGAGCTGTTGACAGCAGCGGGGAGAGTGTGGAACGTACGTCTGGGAGGCCAACCAGGGACGTGCAGTATAGAGTGGGAATAGTGATGCCTTTTCCTCTGATGTCATTGCTCGCTAGTGATTATCCCACCCTGGATCCCTTCTCCTTCCGGTGTGTCTGCAGTGCAGGTGGGCTGTGGGAGAGCACGCGTGCTGGCTCCCTTATTCGCCTTCTCTTATCAGCTTTCCCCGCACACAGTGGGTTCTTCTGCTCGTCTTAGCTTGTCTCCTGAGTTCTGTAACACCTCTGGCCATTGTAGAAGTGGACAGACCCAGGTCCATTATTACCCTTTTGGCTGGAAAGAGAGACGTGCAAGTAACATGTGCCTCGAGGATGCCTGTGGCTGAAGGGCAGCATGTCAGCGTGCTGTAGGTGGACCCTCTGGGCTCACGCTCTGGTGTGGGAGTGCACTGAGGGCTTTTTAAATGCTTCCTGTTGTTGTAGGCACTTCACATCCATTGCGATGTTTTCTCCCCTGGCTCTTTTCTCTCCGAATGAAATGGTCCTCGTCATCTAGATCTTTCCTTGAGTGGAGGGTATCCCCTCTTTTCATCACATTGGTTGCGCTTCTTTGGACTGTTCCGGGGACTAAAAGGGACTGCTATGTCCCTTTTAGATGAGTTGACCAAAGCTGAATGCGGAGTTCCAGGAGGACACCCCCACCCACTGTTTTCTTTCTGTCTCTCTCCTTCCTGATGATCCAACTGCTTGGTCCCTGGCCCTCACGCTGCACCAGCTAGCTGTCATGTGTGACCGCGCTGTCACTCGTGTCTCCATGCGTCAGCACAGCGGACGAGGCAGCTGGGCCTCTTGGATATGCCGTGCCTGTTCAACTGCCTGGAGCTCGGGGTTGCTGCCCTCCTCTCTTGGACTCGCTGTCCAGGGACGGGCCTGTACAGTCCTCACAGGCTGTCTTGCTCTCCTGTGTGACCAGCACTGACCTGAGTGTGGTTCACTGGCAGGGCTCCACTGGTGACTTCTTTTTCACTTCAGCAGCGTTTTCCTCTCTTGTACCAGCAGTTTGACTCGAGTCTGGTCATCAGGTGTCCTCTGTGAGGGTCAGATTTTAGGAAGATAGCCTAGCACAGAGGCTGGGAGGGTGGGCACTGGAGCCAGCCTGTCTGCCCTCAGATCCCAGCCCTGCTTCCCACTGAGACCTTGGCTGACTTAACCTCTGAGCTGTTTTTCCATCTGTGAAATGGGGCGAACCAGTAGCTGCCATTTGGGTTGTGAGGACCTGTGAGGTAACGTGTCCAGGGAGCTTAGCACAGTGCCTGGCCTGTCGTCAGCCTTCATACAAGTTAGGTCTTAGCATGACCTTCCTATTAATGTCTTCTTGAGTATTTTCTTTCAAAGGATGGAGACTTCTGCGTAAACTTAGGTATCGGCATTCTCATGAGACTATAGAGGTTATGTGATACTTGAAGCATGAAATTATTCCCTCAACTTTCTCATCTAAGATTCTTCCTGTAGGTTGGTGTTTTGGTGGGCAAGGCTTGTTATATCTTAAAGTTTTACAGTTGGCAATTAACTTGAAAAGTTTATGCTTAGAGTTTCTTTTAAATGTTTGTGGAAACGTTCAAAATTCTAAAGACTCAAAATTATTTACTTTTTCTGTGCATTTGATTCTACTCTCAAAAATAGACTCATTTGCCTGTGTCTGGGCTAGCTTCCTCTTGGATTGTTTTCTTATTCACGTCAGTGGCCAGAGGCCGGTGTTGAGCTTTGGGTTCTGGCACACAGGGCCGAGGTGGCTTGCAGTGGTGCCATCCCTGGCCGTGGGCAAAGCTGTGGGGATAGTGCCTAGGGACTCAGGCAGCTGCAGGCTGGGCCGCGTGTGGTTCTTTCAGTGTTACGCTTATGTTTGTTAATCCGTTTTTAAGCCCAAAGCCTAAGTATTGCAACCATTTTGTGCATTTCTAATTGTGACATTTCTTTAGCAGACAATGCCGTATATGTTTACTTTCGTGGCTTGTAAAGCATGTGCTGTAACTTCCTGGTTGATTTATCAGTTGATTTAAAGTACCTTCTTTGAGAGGAGGAGGCGGTGTGCTGGCCAGATGCCATGGGAACAAGCCCCACCTTTGTGGTAGGGCCTGGAGTCACACCCCGGGGTGCCAGTTAAGAGCCTTGGGCCAGCTCCCCTGATTGAAAATACGGAAAAATGGAAATGTACCTGCCTTGCATAGCTGTTAGGGATTAAGAAGTAACATCCATAAAGTTAGACCAGTTTTGTGTGAGTTCAAATGACTCCGTTGCAGAGTATTTCTTTTTTTGGTACATTTAAAAATTTTCCCTCCATTTACCAAAAGTTGGATGTATTCCCTGTATAAATTTGGAAAATAGAGACAAATATACGGAAGGAAATGTTATTGCTTAGTGTAACAGCGAGAGGTTCCCTTTTTGGTCCGTGGCCTTTCTGTCCACAGGGGAACTGCATTCTGTTTAATCAGTCCTGTTGTGAACACTTGGACTGTTCAAAATTCTTTGTGATTATAGCCGTGTGTGTCTTTGTACATCCATCTTTATATGATGTATTTGTACAAGTAGAATTGCTAGATCAAGGATACACATGTTTTTAAAGCTCATTAGTATATATTGTCAAATTGCCTTCCAGAAAGATCTTCCCATTCTCAGTTATAGTAGCAATGCCTGTTTTCCTGCATCTTTGGTAAGAAAAAAAGTAACATGTGTGTATATTTTAATCTTTACCAAATTGGTAAGTAGAACAGTGTAAGAAAGATACATTCTAGAAGACCATTATATGTTCATCACATCGACTGCCCAAATGATTTTTTTTAATGTGTTCATCTCAGTACTCATTTGTTTTTTATCAGCTTACGTTCTGATTATGTTTGCACACAGGGTAGGCCAAGAAGGAGCAGGCTCCTCAGGGTCGCAGAGAGCCACCCGGGCTAGAGACTGACCAGAGCCATGCACAGAGGCCGTCCCAGCCAGTTGGCCAGTTTGTGAGCAGAGGCCATGTGTGGTAGAAGCTTCCAGGTTAAACCGGAGGGCGTAGATGAGGCCTGTGACCCAGGCTGGCCAGCTGGGATTGGTGTTCTGAGGTTGGGGCCCTGCAGAGGACTAAAGCAGAGGCGTAGCTGAGGAATGCTGCTCGGGGTCACTGAGTGCTTGCTGTGTGCCAGACCGTCTGCTGTGCTCCTCCGTGGGCAGGCGGAGGCTGTTGTGTGACCTTGAACCAGGAGGACCTGTACTGGAAGAGCGGTAGGAGTGGCAGAAGGAGGTAAATGTGAAGGGTGTTGCTGGGGCAGAACGGTGAGAGTTGGTGGCTCTCAGGAAGAGGGAAAAGGGTTAGAGAAGAGGGCTGCCAGGCATCACTGAGGAGACAGGTGATTGCCTGCCAGGCACTGTAGTGAATGCGGGGCTGGGGCACAGGGTGCACAGATGAGAAAGAGACCGGTCCCACTGCCCTCAGGAAACCCACAGAAGAGGGCACTGAGCTGGCTGTGCACGCAGGCCCTCAGCACACTGCTGCCAGGCAGTGAGAGGAGTGTTCAGGAGAGGAGCAGCCTCAGGAGGGAGGCAGCTCTGCATGGGCGCTGAGGGTCGGTTGAGGAGGCATTTACGTGGTGCCTAGTCCACGGGAGGGAAGGTTTCTTGCCATGCTCTTGTATGAGCCAGGTTTTCAAAGATTCATTCATTCAGCAAATGTTCACTGAGTGCCTGTTTTGTGCCAAGCAAGCATGTATTCTAGGCACTGCATTTTTAGCAGAGAGCAAGACAGACCAGGCCCCCGCCCTGTGGAGCTTCCGTTTTAATGGAATGAGTAGGCTGAGGAAGAATTCACCAGGTGGACATTGGCTCAAGGTGACAAGTGTGAGAGTGTATTTCAGGAGGCGAAAATTAGGTCGTATTTAAGGAACTGTAAAGGAGCTTAGTCTTGCTAGAACTTAAGGGGTGAGGCAGGGCTTTGAGGTAAGCTTACAGAGGACCTGGGAGCCAGATTTTGAAGGGAGGTTAGAAGGTCTTTGTATGTCATCTCGAAGGTTGGGTTTTGTTCCCTAGCTAGTAGGGTGCCATTGTTAGGTTTGAAGCTGGGGTGCGGTGAAAGATGTTAGGACCTGGCGAGACGAAGGGCAGAGAGAAGCGAAGCATTAGATGGAGGCAAGGAAAAGAGTTAGAGACTTCTGCCATAACCCAAGGGAGAAAGGATGAGGTTCAGGACTAAGGCAGTTGGGGTAGGTTTTTTTTGAGAAGGATTTTTTTTATTTTTAAACTTTATTTATTTATTTTTTCCCCCCAAACCCCAGTAGATAGTTGTATGTCATAGTTGCACATCCTTCTAGTTGCTGTATGTGGGACTCGGCCTCAGCATGGCCAGAGAAGAGGTGCGTCGGTGCGCGCCCGGGATCCAAACCCGGGCCGCCAGCAGCGGAGCACACGCACTTAACTGCTAAGCCACGGGGCCGGCCCTGGGGTAGGTTTTAAAAAAATGGATTCAAGAAAAATTTATTCAATGAATAAATGGTTCTGAGTCAACTGAATATTTATATGTAAAAATAAATCTTGATCTCACAGCATATACAATTTTAGGTTGAATTTTGATCTAAACAAGAAAGCTTCTAGAAGGTAATATGGGAGAATATCTTCATGATCTTGAGGTTAGCAAATATTTCTTAAGCAGGACTAAAAGGCACTACCCATAAAGGAAGAGGGTGATAAACTGGGCTACGTGAAGATCGAATCTTCTCTTCATCAACAGGCACCACTGAGTGAGTGGAAGGCAGGCCACAGAGTGGAGGACTAGCTGCAGGGTGTGTGGTCAAAGACTCGCACCCAGAGTCTGTGAAGACCTCCCGTAGATCACTTAACAAGACTGATAGATCGTGAAAAAGAGGCAAAGGAAGATATCCAAATGGGCAATAAGCGTATGAAAAGTTGCTTAATCCCATTAATCATAGTGAAATGCAAACTAAAACCACAACAGAATACCACACCCCCCCCCAGAATGGCTGAAATTGAGAGGCTTGACAAGTGCTAGTGAGAGGGTGGAGAAACTGGAACACCTTCATTGATGAGGAGACGGTGGCTTGGCGCCCCCACTTTGGAAAATTGTTTGGCGGTATTTGCTGGAGCAAAGCACACATCCCCATGACCCAACAGTCCCACCCCCGGAGTCTACAGAACCTGCACGTGTGTGTGCCCAAAGACGGTGCAAAAAGGCTCGTGGCAGCATTAGTCGTAATTGCTGGAAACTGGAAATAACCCAAATGTCCATCACACACAAGGGATACGGTTACTGCGATGTGTTCAGACAGCAGAAGAGCATAAAGCAGTCAAAACGAATGGACTGTAGTGGATGAATCGTACCAACATAAAGTCGAGCTAAAGAAGTCAGACCCCAGAGAATGTGTAGGTTTTAATTCCGTGCATACAAAGTTCAAGAGTAAACAAAAGCAGTCTGCTGTGAGGCGTCTGGCCAGTGATGGTTCTCGAAGGGGACAGTGACTGGCAGGGAGCTGCGGAGTCCCTGCTCTGCAGCAGCTGTGATGCTCCAGTGGCAGGGTGGGGACCTTAGGCTTCACTTAGGACGCTGTGTTTTTGAGTTATTTGGGTAATATAAAAGGTGTAGGTTTAACAAAAGAAAGAATAAAAGGAATGTCTTTAATTTTAGGCTTGGAAAATGGTGCCGTTTACTCTTGCCGTTACTAACAATACCAGTATAAGAGAGGAGGGGCTTTAAGAAAACTCAAAACTATAGTATATTAAGAAATGAGTTTAAAAGGTCTGTTGTTCACAAAAGAGGTTCTCCACATGGCCCAGAAGCCTATGGAAAGCTGCTCAGCGTCCTTCTCGTTAGGGAGTGTGAGTTGTCAAGAAACACTGAGACCTGGTTCTGAACCTGGTTCCAAAGGAAGTGACAGAGCTGTGGGTCTGCTGGGCGAGCTCGGCCCTCGGAGTGCAGCAGAGGCTCCCTCTTCGTCGGGTTTGGGCGGCAGGGGGTTCTGGGCCTGGTGGCTTTCAGAGGGACACAGGCTGCCCCCACCTGCAGATGTGTGGCCCCCCAGGTGAGACCATGCGGGTCACCTGGCTCTCCTGGCATGTTTGCTGAAGTGCGTGCGTCCCACATGGGCTGCCTCTCAGGAGCCCGGGGCTGACGCTCCTGGGTTGGCTTGCTGACGTGGGCTCGCCATCACTTGAGCAGGTTTAAAACCACTTCCAGTGGGTACTCATCACCGTGGCTGTAGAACAGCCACTCTTTTCCAAAGTGTATGGGGCTTTAAAAAAATTCTCAACTTCTACCATGATGGATAAAATAACATTAAAAAGATTGACAATACCAGATGTTGGTGAGGAGATAGGACAATTGGAACTCGCCTCTGGTGATACAGGCGCAAATTTCTACAAGCACTTGGGAAAACTGTGGCAGTGTCTGCTAAAGCTTAAACACGTGCCTGTCCTGTGACCTGGCGGTCCCACTCCTAGGTGTGTTCTCAAGAAAATGAGGCCAGCTGGAAGACAAGCATGGGCATGTTCAGAGGAGATTGTGAACTAGCAGAGGATCTGACTTTGGTTGATTTCCTGGCTCTGTTTCCCTGGGAATAGACAAAGTTGGTGCAACTGTGTAACCAGGCAACATGGCTTATGATCAGATTGCCTTTGATGAGTGGGTTGTGTCTGGACTGGGAGACTGCAGACACCTGTTGGTGAGGGCATGCCCGAGGCCCCCCTCCGTGGCAGCTCTTGTAACTGTCCCCTCGCTGTACCTGCAGCTGTTAAGGAGATGGTGGCTCCCATGGGCCACGAGGCTTTGAGAGAGACCAGCGCCAAGCTCTCCTCCTTGCACAGCTGCTGCTGGGGTTCTTGCGGGAGGGGGCACCTGGTGCTGCCCACCGGTGTCCCCCTGGGTGGTCTGTGCACAGGGGAGTGGGGACTCTTCTGAGTCTGAGAAGGCTCCCTCCCCAGAGAGGAGCAGCATGGCAAATAGTTTTATCCATAGTAGCCAAACCCTGAAAACAACCCAAATGCCTGTCAACAGGGGGATGGATAAATAAACTATGGCATAGCACAGAAAGATATAATACCCAGCAGTAAAGAAGACCCAGCTGTGATAGACTCAATGAGGTTGAATCGCAGTGACATTGAGCTGAACAAAAGGAGCCGTATACAGAAGAGCTCGTGCTGTGTGATTCTGTTTGTGTGAAGTTCAACAGTCAGGCAGAGTTCAGTGGTGGTGACAGAAGTCAGAATAGCGGTCCTTTTTGGGGTGGGTGTTGACTGGGAAAAGGGGCTCGAGGGAACCTTCTAGAATAATGGGAATGGTTTGTTTCTTGATTTCAGTGGTGGTTACATATGTAAAAATTCATTGAGCTGTAAACTTAGGATTTCTTCCCTTTACATACCTCACTATATGTATTTTGTAACTTGTTTCTAAAGCAATGAAAAAAATATTAGTACAATTAAATTTTAAATAAATTTGTTTCACTAAAATGTCCAAAAGCCTTAGTTAACCCACTTCTGAAGTTCTGGGCTGCCATGGAGCTCGGCTCTGTCAGGCCTTTGGAGTGGGGAGAGAAGGCACAGGATAGCTGGTCCCTTGGGGGGGTTTAGTTGCGGTTTGGTTGGGAGCCAAGACAGACACACACGCAAGTAAGTAGCAATGTAGGAGATAAATGGCACGTGAAGCAGCTGATCAGAGGGTGTCATAGACGCCATGGGACATACCAATTAATAGGCAGATGTCTTTCAGTAAAAACTAAAATTTAAAATGGTGTGCAATAGGAAATGTAGGACAGTAGTCTCTGACGATAGAGTCCACCAGAACACTCCAGTCACTGAGCAGGACTTGTGGTAGAAGCCAGAGCAGTGCGGGGAGCCGTAAGCACTGTCAGTGGTGTGGGTGCCCAGAGGAGGGGCTGGCTGGGGGTCCCCTGGGCAGGACTGGGGGAGGATTCAGGTTTCAGTTACAAAACAAACACAGTAATAGGATAGAGCACCGTGAGTCACAGGGCACACCTTTGTTCTTTGTCTTGCGTTTGTGGGCACCTGCCTCCTATTTCCTCTTCCTGCTGGCTTTGCCCTTCTCCAGGTTGGAGGTTGAAAATTCAGTAGCGGCCAGTGGCTGCCCCTAGATTTTCTTTTTTTACCCCTAGAAAAGCTGCTGCTAACTGATTCTGCTACTTTTTACACACTATTTGTCAAACTTACCAAAGTGATACTTGCTCTTTGCAGAAAACAAATATACCAAGAAAACATCTATTCCCTAATCTTTCCACAAAGTGATACCACTCTTCACCTCATGGTGTTGTCTCTGTAGATTCCTTCCACGCGTGCATGTGTGCCATACAGGTCCATTGCTCTTGGCTCTCCGCCGCTTTGGAGAGCGGCCCAGCACCCAGGGGTGCAGGCACCCTGATCCCAAAAACCGGCCGCTGTACCCGGCCGCTTGTCCTCGGCAGCTCCAGGGCTCCCCACCACAGCACTCCCTGCTCTGACTCCTGGGTTTTCTCTTTCCCCCTCCTTGGGTTCGTCTGAATCAGAAGTCTCTTGACCTGAAGCACTGTGTACAGCCCTGCTTGGTGCGCATCCCTCGTTCTCCCTGACAAATAAGCAGTGTGTGCCTGAGGAGAGGCGGCGTGGTTAGCAGAAGTTTCCATAGAATTGGGTACCTGTGATGGTGGTGTCTTATGAGGTGAAAGTACCCAGATGGCCTGGCACCTTGGAACCTAGCGGTCCCGAGAGGTGAGGTCAGCCCACTCAGAGCCCACCCTGGTTTGACTGGGGAGGGAGGAACGGGCTCTGTCCAGGGTCCCAAAGCTGCGTCCTGCCGACCAGCTCTTCTGTGTGTCCCTTTGGGTGTGGTCCATTGTCTGGCGAGAAAGTTGTACCACTTGATGAAAGTAGCTTCTGAGCACATAATTTTTTTTCTATGCTGGTTTTTCTTTTCAAAGGATCTAAGTAGTTGATCTCCTTTTTCAAAGACTGGGCAACGTAGCTTTTATGGGAACATTTAACAGGACTCTCCAGTTCTTTCCACTTGCCTCTGCGTCCTGTTATTTGTGCTCACGTGTATTGAAGGAGTCCTTACATAAGTTAGTTTCATCCGAATTATCAGCGCTTCACTTGTCAGCTGATGTCGAATTACTTCTTAAGTTTCCATTTTGAATGATACCAATTAACATACCTTACCAAAACTGGGATACAGTATAGAATACCTCATGATATTAGTGCCACCGAAACACAGTCAACACTGCCAAGTGTAAGTGCTAAGATGCCATTGATTGGGGGAGACAGTCCTATTTCAGAGATGCTCAAGTGTGAAAAAAAGTGCATCTTAGAACCGGTAATGTACAGTAGATGCTTTTGTATTTCTGATAATATGACATTATTTTTTTAGTGGAAAGGCTCAAATATATACAGAAGTAGAGAGGATAATATAATGAACTTCTGGGTACCCGTCACCAGCTACAGCAGTCACCAGCCAAGGCGTGGCCAATCTCTGACTTCATCTGTGTCCCTGTCCACTTTCCCCTGGATTATCTTTCAGGCAAATCCTGGGCATCATGTTTTATTCGTGTGTAAATATTTCACTGTGTATCTCTAAGCAACAGGAGCTCTTTTTTACAAACATAATCACACTTAAAAAGTAGGAATTACTGTTAATTTTTTTTAGGTGTGATTATGTTTGTAAAAAAGAGCTCCATTAACAGTAATTCCTAAATATCACCTAATAGCTACTTAATATTCAGATTTCTAGTATTGAACATGATCTTTCTGAAAGGTGACCAAGTTGTCATCTGATGAAGGTCATCCCTTCCTTCATAATATGTGTTCTTTAAACTGGGATGTGACCAGTTCTAACTTAGAGTAAGTGATGATAGTCAGCCTTTTTGTAGGCTTCTTTCCTTAATAAGGTTTTTAAAATATATTATTGAAAGTTATGTCCCTGCCAAGGCACTTATTATCATCAGAAATGTGACACCCAATAATACATTGGGACCCAGATCACTCCTTTCCTCCCCATAGGTGAGTGGCTGTCACTATGGTTACCGTCCCCTTTTTCTCTCCTGTGGCTGTGCAGGTGACAGCGCCATTAGATTGGGGAGCTGCTTGAATGTGTGGATTTGGGTGCTTTCCCTGAGCGCTGTCCTCACGTGCCCGCACCTGTCCCTTCCCAGGTCTCTGTCCCGCCCGGCGCTCTGGACTGCTGGGTGTTTCTGAGCTGTCTGGAGGTGTTGCAGAGGATAGAAGGCTGCTGTGACCGGGCGCAGATAGACTCGAACATTGCCCACACTGTGGGTTTATGGAGCTATGCCACGGAGAAGGTAACTGCAGCTGAATGCAGACATGTGCATTGTCCTGGGCTGTGCTCCAGGGCGGGCAGGCGGAGTAAGCTGTGTGGAGGAGTGCTGTTCACTTAGTCAGCACACGGGCGATGCTTGGTACTTTAGGGTGTGACCAGTAGCAGCCATGGACGAGATGCTTCCCTACGAGTAGTGCTTTATTCAACAGAGAGGGAGCACTTGCTGTGCTTGTGCTAAAGCCTGGTTCTATGCCAAGAACTGGAGAGAGAGGATACAGAGAAGGGTGAAGCCTAGAACGATGTGTAGAAATGCAGGGTGGCCTCTGCTCCAGTGGCTGATGGCTGGCCCATGTGTGCAGCAAGATGGCCTGCTGGGGTCGGGGTCATGGGGCAGCAGATTGAGTGGGAGACCTTGAAAGCTTGGGAGAGTGTAGGTAGGTGAATAGTGTAAACTGAGAATTACCAACCTCAGAGCCACTCTGAGAATTATTGTGTAGAGTAGGTGTGGTTTGAGATTACTCCAGTAAGATATATTTTTATATCTAGATAAAAATCATTTGGATAGGAGAGCTAAATTTCTTCTAGATTCTATTTAGATTTTAATTTTTATATTTAAATTTATAAATTCGCTACTAACTCTAATGGCAAATTAATTGAAATTGTGGGTTTATCTTAACAGCTAAAGTCCTTGGGCTATCTGTGTGGACTTGTGTCAGAAAAAGGACCCAACTCAGAAGACCTCAATAGGACAGTTGATCTTTTGGCGGGTTTGGGAGCTGAGCGACCTGAAACAGGTACTTTCTGAGATGTCCCTGTGCAAGTGGTACAGTGGAGAGGAATGGAAATGTTGGTTGTAACCTGGCACATGGCAACTCAAGTTCTGACAGTGTAATTACTCACTGTTTGGGAAATTATACTCATTGTTAGCTGACCAGATTAATACACAGGATGTTTTACCTTTTAATAACATAAAGAAATGTTAGAAATAGTTTAAGAAATTGGAAGGATTTTTAAAAATGTGCCTGAGTTTCTCATAGGCTTGAATGAGCTGATCATGACTTTTAACAGCCCATGTGAAGATTAAATGCACCAATCTCCCTCTGAATGACAGATGATCTGTTTTTCTAACAATATGGCCAGATAAATCCTTTTACTTAATAAATTACTCCTGGGACTTGGAAAGGAGCATTACTAATTCATTTAGGTACAAATATAATGATGAATATGATTAGCAAAACTGTTGCTAAAGTAAAGAATATGTAATGAACTGAGAGGACTCCTGCTAAGTTGAATAAATTTGAAAGGGAAAATGTGTAATATTTATATTGCACTGTTTCAACTTGAGGCCACCTCAGATCATTTTGGAAGTAGTTTAATTCATTGGACGATTTGTAATACGTATTTTTAAAAATTGTAGTCTTAATGAAAGATAAAAGTATTACATGAGGTAATATATTAATCGGACAAGAATACAAGTGACAAGATAGTTTCGGTCAGCACGGCCGTGTTCATCATCCACAAGCGTCAGATGGAGGCAGCTCCGGGGCATTGAGGGTGAATGTGAACTCACATGACTGGATGTACTAGAGATCAATAAGGACTCTTACTTCTTTTCCTTTAAGCCAACACAGCTCAGAGTCCTTATAAGAAACTCAAAGAAGCGTTATCATCGGTAGAAGCTTTTGAAAAACACTACTTAGTAAGTATTACAAATGTTACCCATCTACGTGGCAGAAAACTTGTCTCTAGAAGGCTACGCTGCTCTGTAACCTTCTGAGTGGGGAGTGAGCTGGTCTTTGGGGCCTCCTTCTTGTTGGCCTTTTACGTTTCTTTGGTACCCTAGGGAGTTATGGATGAAACCTGGAATAGTTGTTGTTCATCAAATGTTTATTAGTATCCATGGTGCCATAATTAGGCATAAGAGCATCTTTGGATATTTATAATTTTGTTCAAAATGGTATTGCTCACTCAATAGAATAGAAATTGTAAGAAAGGATAATGAATGGTTTTCTATGTACACAGGAATAATTTGGACTTGAACAGAGCTATTGTGCTTGATTTTAAAGGATTTAGATTTGGGAGAGACCTTAGAAAGCAATGTAGGTAGAAGCTTGGTGGATCAGCTTTGTTCTAAAGTCACAGTTAACTCAGGAGCGTTTGATGGTAGACTGTGATAGTGTTCCTGTTATCCAAAAATATTAAGAGAAAAATATTAAAAATGTAACCCACATATGGAAAGTACTTCGAAGAGTTAAATCTTCTCTGCCTGCTGAGTTCGTATTTCTTTTATGATGCTTCATAATTTATATACAAGTTAATGGCTTTGTATAAATCGTGTATTATGTAAAAACTCAACACGAAAATAGATGCAAAGTAAAAAATAATGTTACATTAATTAATAAGGAATTCTTTTGCTTCAGCTTTGGGTAAGTAAATGTAGAATTTGTCTAGCATTAAAATTAAAGAACAGAATTATGTGGTTTTTTACTTTTCCACAGGATTTGTCCCACGCTACCATTGAAATGTATACAAGTATTGGGAGGATTCGATCTGCTAAGTTCGTTGGGAAGGATCTGGCAGAGTTTTACATGTAATTGATTTTTAACTTTTCTTTGAATTTTAAACATGTCATACATGTAATAAGAGACGATTTGTTATGTATGGAGTTAATACGAAGTGTACATAAATTTGTAAAGTGAAAAATGTAGAATCTGTTAACCAATTTTTTTTCAGTTTCTTCTGAAAACCAAAAGGAGAGATTTCAGCTATTACCCTTAATGGCTGTTATTGATCTTTGAATTTCTTTTATTTAATTAAATTAATTTACTGAACTTATATAATATGTTATGTGGATAATATTATATGTAATATATGTATTGCAATTAAACTTAGTTAATTAAAGAATTATGAAGAACTGTTGAAGAATCTACATCCACTGGCAAGTAAATTGGAGTATAGATCCTGAAACATTCTGTCCTGCAGTTTCTCTGGTTTGTGCCGCGTGCCTCCTGGGACGAGTGAAAGCCCAGAGGTCAGGGACGTCAGGTGGCTGCATGTGTTGCGTCCACGAGAGGGAGAGGGTTTGTAGCTGACTGAGAGGTGGTGCATACAAATACTACAGACACTTCCAGTCTAGCTCCAGCTTTGGAGTGGAATTCCAGAGAAAAGACTAAAAACCTAGCATATTTCTCATGTGTTTGATAAAATCAGCTTATCGAAGAGAAGAACCCTGGCTGGCAATGTAATTGCTCTTTCAAAGCACTGGAAAGAGATATAAATTATAAGGGAAAAGATGTTTCAGTTTTCTCGAAAACAATGTGTGTTTGAAATGATATCTTGAAATTTATAATTAATGAAGTAATTTCATTAGATGAAACAAAAAATAATTTTAACTGATTGAAGTGGCTGCAAAGAGATTCATAGATCATCTAAGCAAACTTGCTAGTTTTCCAAATGTGGTTGGAGGAGCTAGCCAGTCACACAACTAGTTAATGGCAGAGTTGGCTAGAATTTGGCTCTCTTGAGTCTCCATCTAGTGTATCTAAGGCATAAGTTATTAGTTAATGGAGCAAAGAAGCCATATTCTCAGATGCTGTGAGTTGAGACCACCCACACGCTAGTCCCTTCGGCTGGTTGGTGCAGTGAGATGACGCTGGCCTGCTAATCGGTGACTTGGGTCCTGGTTCCAGCTTGGCCACAGACTAGGTGGGTGAACACCGGCCTCCGTCTCGAGGGCTGGATGACGAATGGTCTGTAGACTCCCTTCCAGCTCTAGAATGAAGAATCTTCAGCTAGAGAGAGTAAGTAAAGAAGTATTGAAGGTTCTGGCTCCTTTAAAAAGCGGGTAGGAGAGGACCATAAAAGTCTAGAAAAACCAATGCACCAATTTGATAGGTTTAAAATTTATCTGAGAATTTGAGAACTCTGATTGCTTCAAGAGTAGGGTAGTGAAAGCTGGGATGTCTTCCAAGGACGCCTAGAGAGTGAGTGCTTATTTAGTGTTGGCCTTTGTCCCGTGAACTCAGTAGTCCCAGCCCTCTGGGGAAGGCCAGGGCACCCGTGTTGTCACAGAGGCTTCAGCAAGCTCTCATTAATTGTGCTTTAAACTTTGTTTTATTCTAAACGTCTTGAAGGTTTAAATTGGGATTGGGAAGATCTTCTCTTGGGTGATATGTGTTGCTATTTAAATTCTTCATAGTTCTCTGTAAATCTCTGAACCTGCTCAGTGCTGTTTGCCTGAGTTTCCGAGTCAGCCCAAGCTCTCCTCTCTGTTGGGCCATGTAGACTACCTGTCTTCCATAGGTAGTGTAGCACCGAGCCCAGATCTCCTCGCTTCCTCGATAACCAGCTGTGTACCTGTGGACAGATCCTTCACCTTCTTTTGCCCTTGGCATTCTTATGTGTCAGCTTGAAATAGTGAACGACGCCCTTACTTTCTTATCCTGAGATTCAACTAGGAAAGTTCTTGGACTAGTGTATGATGCCAGGCAAACAGTGTATGGGGGATTATCCCCATGAGCCCATTTCTCAGGTCCAATTACATATTCCTAATTTAGTACCCTTTCTCATACCAGGGCACTGGTCAGAGAAGGACTGTCTAAAGATGGTACAAATGTCATGGTGTGGGGTTGCGAAGGATGGAGGGCAAGTCATGAAGATTATGTCTAAGTTTATTGATTATCATGAACCATAATGCAAGCTTCTGTTTGTTGATTGCAAGGAGGAAAAAGTTGCCGCAAAAAGCAGAAATGTATCTTCAAGGAGCCTTGAAAAATTACCTGGCTGAGGGCTGGGCTCTACCTATCACACACACAAGGAAGCAACTAGCCGAATGTCAGAAACACCTGGGACAAATTGAAAAGTATCCTTTAAGTTTAGTATTTTCATGAAATAGGAAAATCGCTTTCTATTTGTACAGCAGCAATACCTACAGTTGAGTATTTAATTAACACCTAACAATTAGGAGAGAAAAATCCCACCTTATACATAAGTACTGTGTCGAATGTAAGGTAAATGCCTATCAACGTATTTGATCTCTTTTTGAGTTCCTAATAACTTAAAATAAAAGAAGAATCTGCATTGGGCTGCACTCTGGGGGCTCTGGGGCCGTGGAAGCCGTCTGCGCACAGTGCCCTCAGCGTGAGGTCCTCTCTCCAGGCCCCTTGACTCTGTACTCCAGCTACCTTCAGACCAGTAGCCTTTTAGCGAGCGATCGCCACTTATCTGAAGAGGAACGGAAATACTTCTGCCGAGAGATACTCAACTTTGCCAGCCAACAGCCAGCCAGCCCAGGTAAGACTAATTTTTAAAACTTTTTATTATGAAAATTTTCAAATATTACAGAAAAGTAAAAAGAATGATACAATGTATACTAACCACCTAGGTTCAACATTTGTTAACATTGTGCTGCTGTGTAGCAAACGTGTATCTGTATCTTTTTACTTTTTTCTTTGTGCTGAACTTCAAAGCAACTGCAGACCACGTGTACCACTTTACCCTGAAACAGTTTAGCGTGCCTCTTCTGAAAACAAGGGCGGTCCCCTAACCACCCCAAAGAAGGAACAGGGTTCTAACTTCAGCTACTAAGTGGCCCATATCAAATCTCCCTCATTGTCTGAAAAAATGTTTTCTTTTTTTTTTTTAAAGATTTTATTTATTTTATTTTTTCCCCCCACAGCCCCAGTAGATAGTTGTATGTCATAGCTGCACATCCTTCTAGTTGCTGTATGTGGGACTCGGCCTCAGGATGGACGGAGAAGTGGTGCCTCGATGCGCACCCGGGATCCGAACCCGGGCCACCAGCATCGCAGCGCGCGCACTTAACCACCAAGCCACAGGGCCGGCCCTGAAAAAATGTTTTCATAAATTATTTTTAGTAGAGTCCAATCAGAGATCATGTATTGTATTTGATTATGTCTCAATTCTTTTTTAATTTAGAATAATTCTTCCCATCTCTTTTTCTTAAGACACTGACTGTTTTTAATATAACAGCTTTATTGCGATAGAATTCACATACCATTTAATTCCCCCATTTGCAGTGTACAATTCAGTGGCTCTTAGTATATTCACAGATATGTGCAGCCATCACCACAGTCAATTTTAGAACATTTTTATTACCTCAAAAAGAAACCCCCTACTTATCTCCTCCCAACCTCCCTCCAGTCCCTGGCAACCACTAATCTACTTTCTGTCCCTATAGATACCTATTCTGGATATTTCATGTAAATGGAATCACACAATATGTGGTCTTTTGTGACCGGCTTACTTCACTCCACATGATGTTTTCAAGATCCATCCATGTTGTAGCATGTCAGTATTTCATTCCTTTTTGTGGCTGAATAATACTCCATCATGTGGATAGACCACATTTGTTTATCTCCTCATCAGTTGTTTGACATTTGGGTTGTAAGACAACTGACTTTTTAAAGACACTGAGCCAGTTGTCTCATAGACTGTCCCACTTTCTGGAATCTGTTGGTGTTTCCTCATGGGAACATCCAACAGGAAGGTAGATCTGAAAGGCTTAGATTCAGGCTAGCTGTTTTGGCAAATATACTTTATAGACAATGCAGTGTGGTAAGATTAAATCATTGTACCATTTAGTTCCTTGTGTTTAGTTTATCAAGAAGAGTACTTATTTAAAGTAGTTACTGTCTTAGTCAGCTCAGGCTGCTATAACAAAATGCCACAGACTGGATGCTTAAATAACAGACATTGATTTTCTCACAGTTCTGGAGGCTGGATGTCTGAGATCAAGATGCCAGCAGGGTTAGTTTCTGATGAGGCCTCTCTTCCTGATTTGTCCTGTGTGGCAAGGAGAGATAGAGATAGAGAGAGAGGGGGAGAGAGACAGAGACAGAGAGAGATACAGAGACTGGGGGGAGAGAGAGATAAAGAGGTGGGGGAGAGAGAAAGATGGGGAGAGAGAGACAGAGACAGAGAGGGGGAGAAAGAGAGACACAAAGAGAGAGAGGGAGAGAGAGACAGAGGGGAGTGAGAGCGAGAGAGAGACAGAGAGGGAGAGAGAGATAGTGGTGGGGAGAGAGACAGAGAGAGAGATAGAGGGGAGAGACAGGGGAGAGAGACAGAAGGAGAGAGAGACAGAGGGGGAGAGAGACAGAGTGAGAGAGAGAGACACAGACAGAGAGAGGGGGAGAGAGATGGGGGAGAGAGAGACTGACAGAGAGAAGGGGAGAGAGAGAGGGAGAGGGGAGAGAGAGACAGAGAGGGAGAAGGGGACAGAGAGAGACAGAGACAGAGAAGGAGAGAGAGACAGACGGAGAGAGAGAGGGGGGAGAGAGAGACAGGGAGAGGGGGAGAGAGAGACAGAGACAGAAGGGGAGAGAGACACAGACAGAGAGGGAGGGAGAGATGGGGAGAGAGAGAGAGGGAGGGAGAGATGGGGAGAGAGAGAGAGACAGGGAGAGGGGAAGAGAGAGACAGAGACGGAGAGAGAGACAGAGACAGAGAGGGAGAGAGAGACACAGAAACAAAGAGGGGAGGGGAGAGAGAGACGGAGACAGAGGGAGAGGGAGAGACAGAGAAAGAGCTCTCTCTTTCTGGTATCTCCTCTTATAAGGCCCTCATGACATCATCTAAACCTAATGATCTCCTAAAAGGCCCACCTCCAAATACCATCACATTGGGGGTTAGGGCTTCAACTTAAGAATTGGGGGGAACACAATTCAGTCTATAGCAGTTACTAACTACTCGAAAGCCGGTGTCTCCAAAGGTTCTGGCTTCGGGTTGATGCGGTCATTGACTGCTAGGGCGTATTTCATTCCAGTCAGGCCATCTGGATGGTTGTCTCAGGAGCAACATAGCAGTGATTGGTTTGTTTTCTTAGATTCTTTAATGTGCCCTAACTGGTCGTTGGTAGAGCCATGTGCCAGGCCTGCTGTACGTGATGTGTATGCGAGACTATGCAGTTATGCCTTTCCTGCCAATGTTCCTTGGCATCTCTGTATGAATAAAGCATTCTGTGATTGTCCTCCGTTTTCTTGTGGTTTTATAGCGTGAATCTCAGCAAGTCCTGTAGTTGGTTAGTCTTTAATAAATACTTACGGTCAGTGCGGCAGCCGTGTGGCTTTTCTAGACAAACCAGGTGCTGGTGGGAAAGAGGTTGGAGAGCGTAGTAGGTTCTCCTCCCCTCAGTGACTGGGCGGCTGGGGTCTCACTGCCCTCCTGGGGTCCGGGAGGAGGGCTCCCCGCTTCACTGGCTGACTTCAGAGGCTAACACCTGGATTTATTTCCACATGTGCGGGGGGAAGGCAGGCATCTTGAGAATTTCTTTCTGCGGGTGAGAAAGTGGTAGAATTCCTGAAACAGCTCTAGGAATGGGACTGACTTACAAGTTTTGTTTTGAAATTGAGACGTTAGTTGACTTGTATTTCTCTTAGGTTTGCCAAAACAGAACTTAGAAACCTTTATTTCTTCAGATTTTATGATTTCCACGAGTTATCTAGGTGTGTGTTTATGTTCTGCTTTTGACAAAAAAGCTCTTTTTGGTGTGTGAAGATGGCATGAGGTTGGGAAGTTTTAAACCATCTCTTTTGAATATCATTGCTTCTTGCTTCTCATGTTGAGCACACTCCGGCTGGCCCGATAGTAACCAAGGTCTTATTGCCTGCCTCTCTCTCATTGAGAAGTGTGACTCGGGAACTCAAACATGGTAATGTGTATTTACAGGTCACAAAATAGTACTCCCTATGCAGTCTTTTGCACAACTGAGAGATCTCCATTTCACCCCTTCCAATGCTGTGGTCCATGTGGGCGGTGTTTTGTCCGTGGAGATAACCGTGTGCAGTCAGATGCCTGTCGCTGTCCACGTGGAGCAGATTGCCATCAACGTCCATTTCAGCATCGAGAAAAACAACTACCGGAAGACTGCTGAGTGGCTCACCAAGCACAAGACATCCAATGGGATTATTAACTTTCCAGTGGAGACCTCGCCTTTCCCCGAATCCCAGAACAGCTTACCGGCGCTGGAGCTGTATGAAACGTTTGAGAGAAGTCCTTCCGACAATTCCTTGAACACAACCGGGATTATATGCAAAAATGTTCACATGCTCCTGAGAAGGCAGGAGAGCAGTACTTCTCTGGAGACGCCCTCAGGTGTGGCCCTGGAGGACGGGGCCCACGTGCTAAAATGCAGCAGTGTGACTCTGGAACCAGGGGCCAACACGATCACATTCAGGACGCAGGTACGTGTTGAGAAGGGGTGTTGACTTCACAGGTGGTCAGGGAGGGGTGTGGAGCTTGCAGAATTTTCTGAAGTGTGATGAGAATCGAGGTGGGGCTCTGTTCTCTTAACCCTGGTTTTGTTTTATCCTTAAAGAAAAAGAGGCTGACTTTCAAAAAATTCTTTTATATTCTTATATTTTAAAGCAGTTGATAAATTTTGAAAGAAGTTCTTAACATGGATAATTATTTGTGTTCTCACTTGATTTACTTAGATGTTTTTCCCCTTTGTATTAAAATACACCCCTCATTTCTTAAAACGAGGAGATTTCACAGTGATGGCACACTTCCATGTTAAACTTTATATTCCTTTTGTGGCTGCGTGGACGTCAGAACAGTTGCTTCTGACCCGCTCGGATAGCACCCTTTCTCCAGTGCAGCATCCTATAAGCTCTGCTAACCGACGAGGATTTGGCCAGGGGAAAGTACAGCTATTTATCACCTGTGTTTTTAGTTTAGTCTTAGAGCAGGTCTTAAATCTCATGCTGAATGTCTCCATTAAATAACTTTTCAGAAGGCAATGCCACAAATAAAGGTTATTAAATTGAAAATACATTATTAGAAGCATTAAGTCAAATTTAAGCATTGGTTACTCAGAAAATCATCGATTGAGAGATTCTCAGGGCTCTTTTGAAGAGCCTAAGTGTAGAAGTATAAGCACAGAGCAGTAGGATAAAGAGAGCAAGACAGGGTTATTTCAGAGAGACTGTAGCACAGCCTTCCTTTAGGAAGCTTGTAATTAGTTACAAGAATGGGTGACGGCTTTCCAAATGCTTGGTTTTGACCCTAGGCCAAGGAGCCGGGAACATACACGCTGCGGCAGCTGTGCGCCTCGCTGGGCCCGGTGTGGTTTGTCCTCCCTCACATCTACCCCCTGGTGCAGTACGACGTGTACTCCCAGGAGCCGCAGCTGCACGTGGAGCCACTTGCCGGTGAGTGGGCCGCAGGCTGTAGGAGCGGGCTGGTCGTGTGGGTGTTCATGTTGCACTTGACTCCTTCACAAAGGAGTCCCAGGAAAGAGGGCTTTCTACATCCCACTGCCAGTGCTTTGGGGCCGTGTCCCTTTCTAGGAGACGTTTTGGGTGGCACAGTGGAAATTTTTCCTGGGAAGTAACCGACTGTGGCTCTTTTGTGCATCTGAATATTTGCTTTCCTATAATTGCTAACATTCATGTTTAATAAAGATGGTGTATCTGAAAATAACAAAAATAAGAGAAAAATCAGCTAAATATCAGTTAATGTCTACTGCAGAGAATTTAACAAGTAAATGTAACTTCCTGCTTAAAGTTCCATTTAAGAGGCTAAATGCTAGATTTAGTTATGTTCTATACTCTGATCAAAAGTCTTTTCCTTTGAAAGTGTTGATTAAACTTGACCCCCTGGCATGGCATTTGAGAAATTCAAAGCTCCTGTCCTTGTTGTTAAGTTTTAAAATTAGAAGGAGTTGGTGTGAATTTCTGAAGACCACATGGCACTCAGTTAAAACACGAGTGAGCGAGTGTTTCAGTTGTTTAGGCTGGAAGCAATATATTTATTTCCTTGTTTCTTCCATTTAGGAAAAAACCAAGGAAAGCATTTGTTTCTTCTGTTTGCTCTCCCCATACTCCCTGTTTCTCTGCTTTTAAACTTCTCCCAGGGCTGCCAGGGAAGGCCCTCAGATGCTGAACACAACAGTCTCTCAGACAGTTCTCCCATCAGAGAACCTTTATGAGAAAGGCTGGGCTCTGTTGCTGGGAGGTCCTGGACTGCCAGATGAGACCCACCACCGTGCTCATGCCTCCGCTCTGTGCTGCGGCCCCTCCCTCCCTTTCTGGCTTCCTGCCTTCCCTTCCCTCCCTCCTGTCTATTTATTCCTCCTGGTTTCTTATCCCGTGCCTTCTTCCTTCTGCCTTCCCTGGAGCCGAGCCTCAGAAACCACAGCCCGTTCCCACCCCTTCATTTCCGTCCAGGAGAAAGCGGTGGCCATGCCTTCTGTCTAGCTGTTTCTGAACCAAAGATCCTGAGGCCTGACCTGAAAGAGCCAGAGAAAATTCTGAATAGCAACAGCACATTCGATTTCATTAGTTTCTTCCTTAGCATCATTGTCTGATTCTCTCTTACTAACTTACCGGCAGGTAAATGTTGAGACTCTCATAGACACGGTTGCCACTGTGAGCTCTAACTCTAAGCCCAGGTGAGATAAGACCTCTCAGTCTCACAGATTGTCTTGTTCCTAGCAAGGGCTCCCTCAGCCCTACAGTCCACATAATTGAGATGAAAAGTGAGGGGGGAGGGATGGAAACTGAGGGAATTTGTGGAGTATCTAAAGTAAACAAATTTTTTCTGGTAGAAGAAAGAGTACCCTTTTAACCTCATAGGAGGCCCTCCATTGGTACTTTTGCTTGATAGTGATGCTAATTGCTGTCTTTTTCCCTTTAGATAGCCTTTTGGCTGGTATTCCTCAGAAGGTCAAGTTCACTGTCACTACTGGTCATTATACAGTAAAAAACGGGGACAGCCTCCAGCTCAGCAACGCAGAAGCCATGTTCATCCTGTGTCACGCAGAGAACAGAGCAGTGATCTCTTCCAATACGAGAGGTGAGGCAGCAGTAACCTGGCAAATGTGGACTCTTGGCATTGTCATGCACCGTGAGGATGTAAGCAGCCTTCGTCCCTGCCGTCCTCAGGTGGTGTCTGAGGACCTCTCCCCCTTTGACTGTTTCACGGCAGCATCCTGCCCGCAGGTGGACTGTGACCCTGCACCTCGTCAGGGCATTAGATTTGGAGAGCATAGATTGAGAGCTGTGCACGTGCTCAGTGGCCAGGCGGTGCTGACCTTGCTAAGGACTTGTGACGCGGCATTACGGCTGGGGCCCATGCTCCACGGTGATGCCTGGCTGGCCTCCACTTCCTTCCACCCTCCCCAACCCCCCTCACCAAAAAGCAAAAGCAAATCAGCCTTTTTAGGCACTGGTTGGAAGCCCTAAAAAAGTCCCTTCCCCCGCGATCCCTGGCCATGAGGTATGGAGAGGGAAGGACGCTGCTCCCTTTCTGAGTGGGAGTTGATCTGGTGGTGGGATGGAGTGGGAACACGTTGTGCAGGGACACAGACAGTACTTGGGTGCGCCACGTGGGAAATGTCCCTTTTCTATCTTTAGCCTGAGCACAATGACAGTTGTCTGGGTTGTGACCAGCCGGCTTTTATGTGGTGTCACTGTGTCTTAGGGGGTTTTGTTCATGATTTTCCTGCCTCTTCCCTCCCACCTCAAGCCTTCTTAGACACACCCTTCCATGTGCATAGGAGCAACAGGAGTTGGGCTGGAACTCCACTGCTGGGCCCATCACCCGCTAGAAGAGAAAGGAACAAGGAAACAGGGAATGTGTTAGAAGTGACTTTTTCTGTTTTTCCTAGAAAAAGCTTCTGATGCGTCGTTCCGGGTTCAGTCGTCTGACAAGGTCACAAGCATTAGTCTGCCTGCTGCGCCTGCATACCACATGATCGAATTTGAACTGGAAGTTCTCTCTTTACCTTCAGCCCCAGCAACTGGAGGGGAGAGCAAAATGCTGGGGATGACAGAGCCCCAAAGGAAGCATAAGGACACACAGAAAGCTGCCCACTGCATGGCTACCACAGACCACAAAGTAAGGAAGGGCTGGAACTGCTTAGCCTGTGGTGGCAGCCTCTGTCTGTCCTGCATGTTCTGACAGACAGTACACGAGAGATGACTTCTGTTGAAGTGGCAGATTTCTAGTTGCTAATATCACAAGCTCTCGTTGGGTTAGCGTTTATGTCTGTGAATCACCCCTTCTTAGACAAGGGGTACCTCTTGCAAGGACAAAGACATATAGGCTCTAACTTTTCTATCCCAACTCAAGAGGGAAGGACAGTTTATTGTAAAAGATAGAGTGTTTGCTTAGGGGGAGGTAAGTTTGGGTCCATAGTCCATTTGTCCTCATGCTTGTGCTACAGGGAGTTCTCTGTCTTGCTGTGCTTCATTTCTGTCCACTGGAATGTCACATCAAACTTAGCAAGGAAGAAGCTCTATCATTTTATGCTTTGGTGCTGGTATTTATTGACCGTTATTGAGAGATGCGTGACTTTGATCCCAGATCCACAGTCCATCAGCTCACGGAACATGTTGCTGGCATCGTGCTGATTCCGGGTGTGGCCATGTCTTGTAACACAGATATCAATTCTGAGGGCTTGTGACTAGCCCATGTGTAGAAGTGTAGGCTTGTGGTCCCGTAGGACTGTATATATTTGTATACTTCTAAAAGCTGCTCCCTGAGGGTCTGGCTTCCAGTCAGCATGAATCTAGGTGGTGAGAGCCTCCCCTTTGGGACACTGACAATCTTGGCACATCCTCAGATACTGGGAGCTATTAAAAATATAATAGGCTGCTTGGACAAGCACAAAGGTTTGAGAGACAACCAAGAGCTAAGGCAGGGTTGAACAACAAGGTTCATCTCCTACATGAGACCATTCCTTCAAGATGGGAGAGGTGGTTATTTCATTGGCTGTATAGAAACCAACACAGAGAGTCAAGAAAAATGAAGAAACGGAGGAATATATTCCAAGTGAAAGAAAAAGATAAAACTTGAGGGAAAAAACCTTAATGATATAGAGGTAAGTAATTTACCTGAGAAAGAGTTCAAAGTAATGGTTGTAAAGATGCTCACTGAACTGGGGAATAGAATGGATGAACACAGTCAGAACTTCAACAAAGAGATGGAAAATAATAAGAAAATACCAAGTAGAAGTCACAGAGCCGAAGAATACAATAACTAAACTGAAAAATACACTAGAGAAGTTCAAGAGCAGACTAAGTGAAGCAGAATAAAGGATTAGTCAGCTCAAATACAAGGCAGGGGAACTCACCCAATCAGAGCATCAAGAAGAAAAAAGAAGGCCGGCCCCATGGCTTAGCGGTTAAGTGCATGTGCTCCGCTGCTGGCGGCCTGGGTTCGGATCCCGGGCGCGCACCAGCGCACCGCTTCTCCGGCCATGCTGAGGCCGCGTCCCACATACAGCAACTAGAAGGATGTGCAGCTATGACATACAACTATCTACTGGGGCTTTGGGGGAAAAAATAAATAAATAAAATTATAAAAAAAAAAAAAAAAAGAAGAAAAAAGAATGAATAAAAGTGAAAATAGGGACTTATGGGACAGCATCAAACAGACTAACATTCACATTATGGGGCTTGCAAAAGGAGACGAGGGAGAAAAAGGGGTAGAAATCTTATTTGAAGAAATAATAGCTGAAAAATTCCCTAACCTGGGGAAGGAAACAGACATCCAGATCCATGAAGCCCAGAGAGCACCAAAGAAGATGAACCCAAAGAGATCCACACCAAGACACATTATAATTAAAATGTCAAAAGCTAAAGACAAGGAGAGAATCTTAAAAGCAGCAAGAGAAAAACAACTTATTACAAACAAGGGAACCCCTATAAGACCATAAGGAGATTTTTCAGCAGAAACTTTGCAGGCCAGAAGGGAGTGGCACGATATATTCGAAGTGCTGAAAGAAAAATACTTCCAACCAAAATACTCTACTCGGCAAGGTTATCACTCAGAATTGAAGGAGAGAGAGTTTTCCAGACAAGCAAAAGCTAAAGGAGTTCATTACCACAAAACTAGCCTGGCGAGAAATGTTAAAGGGACATATTTAAGATGAAAAGAAAGAGTGCTAATTAGTAACAACACATGAAAGAGTAAATCTCACTGGAAAGGTACATATATAGTAAAGATACTGGATTAATCACTTATAAAGCTAGTATGAAGGCTAAAAGACAAAAAGTAGTAAAAATAACTATGATTATAATAGTTAAGGGATACACAAGATAAAAAGATGTAAAATGTGAAATCAAAAAACAAAACGGGGGGAGTAAAAATGTAGAGCTTTAAGATGCGATCAGTTGTTATCAACTTAAAATAGACTATTATAGATATATTGTTATATGTAAGCCTCATGGTAATCATAAAGCAAAAACCTATAGTAAATACACAAAAGATAAATAGAAAGGAATCTAAGCATACCACTAAAGAAAGTCATCAAACCACAAAGGAAGAGAGCAAGAGAAGAAGAAAGGAACAGAGAGGAACTACAAAAACAGCCATAAAACAACAAAATTACCAAAATAAGCACATACCTATCAATCATTACTTTAAATGGACTAAATTCTCCAATCAAAAGACATAGAGTGGCTGAATGGATAAAAAAACAAGACCCATCTATGTGCTGCCTACGAGAGACTCACTTTAGACGTAAGGACTCACAGACTGAAAGTGAAGGGATGGAAAAGATATTCCATGCAAATGGAAACCAAAAGAAAGCTATACTTACATCAGACAAAGCAGACTTTAAAACAAAGACTGTAATAAGAGACACAGAAGGCTGTTACACAATGATAAAGAGGTCAATCCAACAAGAGGATATAACATTTGTAATTATCTATGCATCCAACATAGGAACATCTAAATGTATAAAGCAAATACTAATAGATCTAAAGGGAGAAATAGACAGCAATACAATAATGGTAGGGGACTTTAATACCTCACTTTCATCAATGGATAGATTATCCAGAAAATCAATAAGGAAACATTGGCCTTAAACGACATGTTAGACCAGATGAACTTAATAGATATATACAGAACATTCCATCCAAAAGCAACAGAAGACACATTCTTCTCAAGTGCACAAAGAACATTTTCCAAGATAGATCATATGTTAGGCCACAAAACAAGTCTTAATAAATTTAAGAGGATTGAAATCATATCAAGCATCCTTTACAACCACAGTGGTATGAAGCTAGAGATTAATTACATGAAGAAAACTGAAAAATTCACAAATATGTTAAACATATTAACATATTTGTTAAACAGCATGCTACTGAACAACCAATGGGTCAAAGGAGAAATAAAAAAGTACCTTGAAACAAATGAAAATGGGAATGTAACATACTAAAATTTGTGGGATGCAGCAAAAGCAGTAGTAGTAAGAGGGATGTTCATAGGGATAAAGGCCTACCTTAAGAAACAAGAAAAGTCTCAAACAACCTAACATTACACCTCAAGGAACTAGAAAAGGAAGAACAAATGAAGCCCAAAGTTAGTAGAAGGAAGGAAATAACAAAGAATAGAGCAGAAATAGAGGCTAAAAAGACAATAGAAAAGATCAGTGAAACTAAGAGCTGGTTCTTTGAGAAGATAAAATTGACAAACCTTTAGCAAGACTCACCAAGGAAAAAGAGAGGACTCAAATAAAATCAGAAATGAAAGAGGAGATGTTACAGGTGATACCACAGAAATACAAAGGATCATAAGAGACTACTATGAACAATTATATGCCAACAAATTGGACAATGTAGAACAAATGGATAAACTCCTAGAAACATACAACCTACCAAGACTGAATCGTGATGAAATAGAAAATCTGAACAGACTGCTTACAAGTAAGATTGAATCAGAAATCAAAAACCTCCCAACAAACAAAAGTCCAAGACCAGACAGCTTCACTGGTGAATTCTATCCAACGTTAAAAGAAGAATTAATACCAGTCCTTCTGAGATGCTTCCAAAAAATAGAAGATGAGAGAACTCTTCAAAACTCATTTACAAGGCCAGGATTACCGTGATACCAAAATCAGACAAGGATGCTACCAGAAAAGAAAATTACAGGCCAATATCTCTGGTGAACATAGGTGCAAAAATCCTCAAAAAATATTAGCAAACCAAATTCACCAATACATTAAAAGGATCATACACCATGATCAAGGGGGATTTGATCAAGGGATGGAAGGGTGGTTCAACATCTGCAAATCAGTCAGTGTGATGCACTACATTAACAAAATGAAGGATAAAAATCATATGATCATCTCAATAGATGCAGAAAAAGCATTTGACAAAATTCAATATCGATTTATAATAAAAACTCTCAACAAAGTGGGTATAGAGGGAATGTCTGTTGACATCATAAAGGCCATATATGACAAATTCACAGCTAACATCATACTCAACGGTCAAAAGCTGAAAGCTTTTCCTCTAAGATCAGGAAAAGGCAAGGATGTCCACTCTTGCCACTTTTATTCAACATAGTATTGAAGTCCTAGCCAGAGCAATTAGACAAGAAAAAGAAATAAAAGGCATCCAGACTGGAAAGGAAGAAATAAAATTCACTATTTGCTGATGACCCGATATTATATACAGAAAACCCTAAAGATAGTCCATCAAAAAACTACTAGAAGTAAAAAATGAATTCAGTAAAGTTGCAGGACAAAATCAATATACAAAAGTCTGTTGCATTTCTATACACTAATAATGAACTATCAGAGAAATTAAGGAAATCCCATTTACAATTACATCAAAAATAGTAAAATATCTAGGAACAAATTTAACCAAGGAGGTGAAAGTCCTGTATATTGAAAACTACAAGACATTAATGAAAGAAATTGAAGAAGACACAAATAAAAGGAAAGATATTCTGTGTTCGTGGGTTAGAAGAATTAATATTATTAAAACTTTCATATTACCCAATACAATATATAGATTCAATACAATCCCTATCAAGATTCCAAAGGCATTTTTCCCAGAAATAGAACAAACAATCCTAAAATTTGTATGGAACCACAAAAGGCCCTGAATAGCCAAAGCAATCTTGAGAAAGAAGAACGAAGCTGGAGGCATCATGCTTCTTGATTTCAAACCACAGTCATGTGCTGCATAATGGTATTTTGATCAATGACGGACCACATAGACAATGGTGGTCCCATAAGATTAGTACCATATAGCCTAGGTGTGTAGTAGGCTATACCATCTAGGTTTGTGTAAGTACACTCTATGATTTTGGCCCACTGACAAAATCACTTAAGGACACGTTTCTCAGAATGCAGCCTGTTGTTAAGTGACACGTGACTGTATGTTACAAAGCTATAGTAATTAAAACAGTATGGTATTGACATAAAAATGGACATAGATCAATGGAATAGAATAGAGAGCCCAGAAATAAACCTGCACGTACTTGGTCAATAAATTTATAACAAAGGAGCCAAGAATATATAATGGGGGAAGGACAGTCTCTTCAATAAATGGTATTGGGAAAACTGGACCACTGTCTTACACCATACACAAAAATTAACTCAAAATAGATTAAAGACTTGAACTTAAGACCTGAAACGATAAAACTCCTAGAAGAAAACATAAGTGGTAAGCTCTTTGACATAGGCCTTGGCGATGGTTTTTTTAATCTGACTCCAAAACCAAAAGCAAAAACAAACAAATGGGACTATGTCAAACTAAAAACTTCTACACAGCAAAGGAAACCATGAACAAAATGAAAAGGCAACCTACTGAATGGGAGAAGATGTTTACAAATCATAAATCTGATAAGGGGCTAATATCCAAAATGTATAAAGAACTCATACAGCTCAATAGCAAAGAAAAAATATCTGATTAAAGAGTGGGCTGAAGATCTGAATGGACATTTTTCCAAAGAAGACACACAGTGGCCAACATGACATGTGTGTACATGACAAGGCGCTCAACATCGTTAATCATCAGGGAAATGCAAATCAAAACCACAATGAGATGTCACCTCACACCTGTTAGAATGGCTATTATCAAAAAGACAAGAAATAACAAGTGTTGGTGAGGATGTGGAGAACAGGGAACCCTGTGCACTGTTGGTGGGAATGTATACTGGCGTGCCAGTATGGAAAACAGTATGGAGGGGCCTCAAAAAATTAAAAATAGAACTACCATATGATCCAGCAATTCCACTTCTTGGTATTTATTTATTTTATTTATTTAGTGAGGAGGACCAGCCCTGAGCTAACATCCAATGCCAATCCTCCTCTTTTTTGCCGAGGAAGACTGGCCCTGGGCCCACATCTGTTCCCATCGTCCTCCACTCTATATGGGACACCGCCACAGCATGGCTCGACAAGCGGTGCACCAGTGTGCGCCCGGGATCCGAACTGCTGAACCCCGGGCCGCTGCAGCGGAACACGTGCACCCAACCACTTGCGCCACCAGGCTGGCCCCTCCACTTGGTGTTTATCCGAAGAAAACAAAAACACTAACCTGAAAAGACATATGCACCCCCACGTTCATTCCAGCATTATTCACAATAGCCAAGATATGGAAACAACCTAAGTGGCCATTGATGGATGAATGGATAAAGAAATTGTGGTGTATATACAATGGAATATTATTCAGCCATAAAAAAGGAAATTGTGCTATTTGTTACGGCATGGATGGACTTCAGGGGCATTATGTGAAGTGAAATAAGTCAGACAGTGAAAGATAAATACTGTGTGATCTCACTTATATGTGTTATCAAGCTCATAGATACAGAGAACGGATTGGTAGTTGCCAGGGGCAGGGGATGGCTGTGTTTCTTAGCCTTTTATCCTTCTGCTTTTCTGCATACACTTTTTGTTTTTAATTATTCAATTTATTTAAACTAAAAAACAAAATAGTTCACCCATTTTTCCCTCTCAGGTGAGTGGTCTGAACGTGTATCCCTCTGTTTCTCCACAGGTCTCCATCGATTGTCCGTGGTCCATCTACTCCACTGTCATCGCACTGACATTCAGCGTACCCTTCAGGACCAGACACTCCCTGCTGTCAGCTGGAACACGGTAAGAGGCGTGGACTGCAGGCCCTGCTCCTGTCCCAGCTCTCCTACACGGAGACCCTTGCTGTTCGCAGCCTGGCCTTGGTGACACTGAGCTTGTTTTCTTACATAACCACGATGCCGTCGTCCACCTGTGAAAATTCACAGTAATTCCCTGGTGTCCTACAACCACCTAGTCCATATTCAGATTTCCCCGGCTGTCTCAAAGATGACGTTGCACAGTTGGTTTGTGGGATGTGGGATCCAGACAAAGTCCCCACAGGATTACGAGATCCCTTTTTATCCCTCCTCCCCGTTTTTCAAGCTATTGACTTATTGACAAACTTGGGTCAGTTGTCCTCTAGAAAGTTCACCATTCTGGATTTGGTCACCTCCTTGTATTTTTGTTTAACTAGTTCCCCTGTCAACTTCCCCTGTCAACTGCTAGTTACCTCTAGAACAGGGTTTTTCAACCTTGGCCCTGCTGACGGTTTGGGTCAGATAACCCTTTGTTGTAGGGGCTGTGGGAGCTGTCCTACGCATTGTAGCATGTTTCCCAGCACCCCTGGCCCTCCCTCTTTATGAGAGTGGCACTCCCCATCCTCCCCACCCCCAGTGTGACAACCAGAATGTCTCTAGACATTGCCCAAGGTCCCCTCGGGGGGCAAAATTGCCCCCAGTTGAGAACCACTGCTCTAGAGGCTTGATTAGATTCAGAGTCAGCCTTTGGACAAGAAGGTTTCAAGGTGGTGTCCTGTGCTTCATGTGTCACTGCATCAGGGGACACACAGTGTCTGGTTGTCCCAGCGGAAGTGATGATGCTCACGATGATCACGGGGCTCAGGGGGAGTCTGGCCTCTCATTGTAACATTCCCCTTTTGCTGTCATCCATTGTTGATGTTTGGGTACTTTGGAAACAAAAATGTCAGGACCGTGTTTAGACTGGAACATTATGATAGCAGGTTTTTTTGCCTTCAAATTACTGTGAGGGAACTGTAGACATTAATGGTTAAAAACATCGACAGTTCTAACCAGCACCTGAGTTGCTGTATTTAAGACTGGCTTTTCAGAACTCCTCTTTACATGTAACAGAAATTAAAGTGCATTTCTCAGTGGGTGCCCATCGCTTCTAATGATGAACAGGAATCATTGCTCTTTCCTACATAGTTCATTGCAGTCTACTATATATATGTTTAGGAAAGTCAGTTATAATCATTTAAGAATACCGTATCAGAAACAGAATATTCTTTGATCCATTTTTCCTCAGAAATTGTTTAGAAAGATTTTTTTTCCTGACACTTTTACATGTGAAGTTGAAAGTAGGAATATGTGTAACATGGTTCTTATTTTGCTGTATCACTTTTTTTAATTTCCCAGAGAGGGTCTTCTTAACAAAGCCAAACTATATTTAATGAAGTTCTTAAATGTCAAAATCATATTTTTTGTTTTTCTGCTTTAGGAAATATGTTCAAGTTTGTGTCCAGAATTTGTCAGAACTGGACTTCCAGCTGTCAGATAGTAAACTTGTAGATACCAGTGGTAGTACCGACCTGCAGCTAATACCACTCAACACGACATCCCAGCAGGTAACCGTTTTCTGAAACAGGAGTGTAAGCGTGGAGCACCCATCACGTGTTGATGGGGATGACCGTGTGATTTTAGGTTGAGAGTGGTGTCACTGGCGATGAGTAAGAAGCGCTCGCGCGTTTAAGACTGCTCTGAGAGCGCAGCTTTGTCGCCACGACGTGCATGTTCGAATTTCAGTTTGTGGGCTGAGTGGCACAGCGGATGGATTAGGAAATAGACTGATGTTTGTATTTTTAGAATTCAGTCTTAACCTTGTCCTGCTCTGTGCACAGGTTCACATAACTCCAAGCGTATTCTTAGTCGCCTGTTGACAGCAGGGACACCGTCACCGTAGAGGTGGGGCTGCCCCATTCTGCCTGTAGTCAGGGCCTGCCTGAGCCCCAGGAAGGACTCCCCAGTGTGGGCGTAGCTGTGCAAAGGAGGCATGTTCACGTTCATGCTGCCTGGCCAAGTCCTGACCTTGCTTTTCTGTTCATTTGTCACATGTGTTTTCAATAAATGCTGAGTGTTTAGAACAAAAGTTTTCTTAATGGATATCTGATCTTGAGCATTTTGAAAGGATTTTACCCAGCTAACCTTTGGTCCATTTCAAATGCTACCCAAGTCTGTCACCATGCTCGTAGGTGTGGCCTTTATGCATGAGGTGGGAGTGGTGTCAGTTCCTCATTTAACTTAATGTTGAATACAAAGTAATTGGCATGGATATAAAGATGTCCTTTTTAATTGGTTGATGACATTTCTCCTTTTGGAATTGTATGGGATGCTATATACCAATAAACATTCTTTATGCTTTTTTTATAATATCCTATGCTGTGAAGCTTACGGAATCATAAAAAATTAAAACCTGTTTACCAACTTTGTGCAGTCTTCTTGGGTAGAGGGGCAAGGCCAGGCAGGAGGAGCCGAGGGCAGTGGTGGGGGATGCAGGAGCTCGGGGCAGCACACCAAGAGTTTCAGGAAGCAGGGCTCCGTGATGACGTCTCCTCGCACACACACGTTCCCTTGGCAGGCAATGCGTCTCTGACCTGGAATGTCTGTTTCGTCTGCATGTACAGTGACAGCTGCCTCTCTTTGCAGCACATCTACAGCAAGCAGTCGGTGTTCTTCGTCTGGGAGCTGAAGTGGACCCGGGAGCCACCCCCCTCTCTGCATTGCCAGTTCTCCGTGGGATTCTCCCCAGCTTCTGAGGAACGCCTGTCTATCTCCTTAAAGCCGTATACTTACGAATTTCAAGTGGAAAATTTTTTTGTATGTATTGTACTGTTTTTTGGTGGGGGTGTGGACTGGGAATATGAAAGGGGCACGTGTCCTTTATAATCCCCCAAAATCAGATAGAATCTTTCAATATAACAAAGCAACAGACCAAGGAAAATAGTTAAGTCATCAACTGGCTGGATTTTAGCACCCCAGGTCCTTTTCAAGTGTCATACTCGTGCGCTCTTGCTAGCGGCTCTGAGATGCTTGTAATCTATAAAGACCCAAGATGTCTTATGGCTTCTCCCTTTTGTCTTCCTCACTCAACCTAGTAGTGTCCTGGAACTGTTTCTCAGAGTCCTTTCTTCTTGATCAACTCCTCGGGGAGGCTACTTTATAAAGACATGTCTCTAGTTTTTTAAAAGAAAAAATATTATAGAAATTTACTTAATCAATATTGTGAAGATTTTTTTATCACCTGCACATTATGTGTGGAGCTAAAAGTAGCCTTGAGCTAGGTGAGTAGATACAGTTGTGTTTTTTCTTTCTTTAGTGGGATTATCGGACTCTGTGTTAGGTAAACCAAACTGTAAATACACAATTTTGTGGTTTTCCTTTTCTTCTCTGTACTACTGAAATTGTCCCACTGAAATTTGACCCTCCTGTTTTATTTAACACTCCTATTAGCTAAATTAGAGTTGACATAATCACTAGCATAATTTATCTTTTTGTCGTACAGATACCTTGTGACGTGTTAACAGCAGCTGAACATGAAATCATTCATATGATAAAGAGTCTGCAGACATTTCATCTCCTTTGCCTACTGCAGAAGATGGTTGACTACTTAGTAGTTTTCACTGTTACTTTTCTGTCTTTTGCTTCCTCTTCAAATTAAGAGTATGGAAAAAATTCTCCTTTAGAACTGTACAAGCTGAGTAAAAGGCTAGAGAAAAATATCTGGTGGATTGCTCTTTTCAAAACTGATATTCTGAAGACCGGAAATATAGATACCACTTTTTTTTTTTTTTTTTTTGTGAGGAAGATCAGCCCTGAGCTAACATCCATGTTAATCCTCCTCTTTTTGCTGAGGAAGACTGGCTCTGAGCTAACATCTATTGCCAATCTTCCTCCTTTTTTTCCCCCAAAGCCCCAGTAGATAGTTGTATGTCATAGTCGCATATCCTTCTAGTTGCTGTATGTGGGACGTGGCCTCAGCATGGCTGGAGAAGCAGTGCCTCGGTGCACGCCCAGGATCCGAACCCCGGCCCACCAGTAATGGAGTGCGCTCACTTAACCGCTAAGCCACGGGGCCGGCCCATAGATACCACTTTTTTTTAAAAAGCGTTATTGAGATACAATTTATATACCATGAAGTTCACCCATTTGAAGTGTACAGTTCAATGAATTTAGTATATTGACAGAGTTGTGCAACCATTACCATAATCTTATTGGAGAACACTTTCATCATTCCAGAAAGAAACCTTGTGCCCCATGAACAGTCACTCCCATTCTTTTCTCTTGTCACCCTAGGCAACCACCAATCCATAGGCGTAGCTGTCCATGGGTTTGCCTGTTCCAAACATTTCACATACATGGGATCATGTGATGTGTGCCTGGCTTCTTTCACTTAGCAATGTTTCCTAGGTTCATTCGTTTTGTAGCATATGTCAGGACTTTGTTCCTTTTTATAGATGAATAATATTCCATTGTGTGGCTAGACCACATTTTGTTTTCCATTTATCAGTGGCTGGACATCTGGGTTGTTTCCACTTTGGCTGTTATGAATAATAATGCTATGAAAATCCTTGTGTAAGTTTTTATGTGTATGTATGTATTCAGTTCTCTGGGGTGAATACCTAGGTGGAGTTGCTGGGTCTTATGGGAACCCTGTGCTAACATCTGTGCCAGTCTTTCTCTATTTTTGTATGTGAATTGGTGCCACAGCATGGCTTGATGAGTGGTGTAGCTTGATGAGTGAAGTGGCGAATCCTGGGCCGCCAAAGCAGAGCACGCGAACGTAACCACTACGCCACCGGGCCGGCCCATGTGTTTAACTTTTTGAGAAGCTGCTTAACTGTTTTTCCAAGAGATGTCACTTTACATACCCACCGGCAACATATGAGGGTTCTGATTTCCACCTTCTCTTCAACACTGGTTTTTGTTGTCTTTTTGATTATAGCCATCCCAATGGGTGTGAACTGGTATCTGGTGATTTTGTTTTGCGTTTTCCTAACGGCTGATGATGTTGAACATGTTTCACGTGCTTATTGGCCATTTGTATATCTTCTTTGGAAAGATGTCTGTTCATATCCTTTGCCCACTTTTTGATAGGGTTGTCTGTTTATTATTGAGTTGTAAGACTTCTTTATATATTCTAGATACCAGTCTCTTATCATATATATGATTTGCAAATATTTTCTCCCATCCTGTGGGTTGTATTTTCCTTTTCTTGATGGTGTCCTTTGAAGCACAGAAGTTTTTAATGTTGATAAAATCCAGCTTATGAATCTCTTTTATTCCTTGTTCTTTTGGTGTTGGATCTAAAAAAATCATTGTTTATCCCAAGGTCAAAACGATTTCCTCCTGTGTTTTTTTCTAAGAGTTTCATAGTCCTAGCTCTTACATTCAACTCTATGATCTACTTTGAGTTAACTTTTGTGTATGGTGAGAGGTGGGGTCCAAATTCATTCTTTCCATGTGGCTATTCAGGTGTCCCTACATCATTTGTTGAAAAGAGTGTTGTTTCCCCATTGGATGGTCTTGGCACCTGTGTTGAAAATCAGTTGGCCTTAAATGTTAGAGTTTATTTCTCAAGAGGCTTATTTCTAGGTGCTGTATCTGCAGCCTCAGCAGTGGCTGTCAGATGTGGGAGGCGCCTCCCTGCTGGCTTCTGGTCCACTGCTTCCCCTCAGCCACTCTTCTCTGTCTCGTGTGCAGCCAGAGAGCGGTGTTCCAGGACACCACTGAGGAGTATGCTCGCCTCCGTCACTCTGAGCTTCCTTCCAAGCTCTAAGCTAAAGTCGCACTCTTCCTTGGCTGGGCTCAGAAACATTCCAGACTGGGTGTGCTCCAACCGTGAGCTTCTCAGGAGCAGAAAGCTTGTCAGTCAGCCTCTAGTCTTGCCATTCTCCTCTGCCCAGCGTTCCTTCATCTGCATGCCTCTGCCTCGTTCCCCCGGGACACAGGCGTCTCTGTGCTCCAGTCCGAGGGATTGTGCACCCTTGTGTCCGCACGTGCAGGCCTCTTTGACGCCCTTGTAGTCGGAGAGCTGTGTGAGATCCCGGTGCGGCCCCCTTCAGATCGGTAGAAGTCTGTCCCGTCCCCAAACAGATGTAACTGGGTGTTTGGTGGGAAATCCCTGAGCAAGGCCCATCCAGGACTACCGTTTAGCCGGTTAGCTCCCAGAAAAACACTTTATCTTGGCAGTAGGCTTTTTAAAATTCTGAGATCTTTTTTCTTTGAATGTTTTACAGTACCAACAGAACACTTTTAAATCGAGTTATACTGTAATTACTTTATATACCTGTTATGACTTTGGTAATTAACACTTGGTGTGTGGAGCACAGGGTGCTAGATGGTGAGCCTGGTTCAACAAAAGACCACGAGAAACTGAAACAGAGAAGTATTACCCACAAGTCCTGGAGGAAGTCCTCGGCATGCCTGGAGGGGCCACACGGGGAGGTCAAGGCAGAGCGCAGACAGAGGCAGGACCCCCTGGGGCACCTGCCTTTGTAGGGTTTGTGGCTGGAGTGCTTGGGGGTTCCCAGCCTAGAGCTGGATTGGTCAATTCAAACCACAAGAGTGGGTTTTGGTAAGCCCCATGGGGGTCTTATCTAAGGGGCACATGGGGGGAAGGCGCTGGGAGGCTGTTGATCAGTAGGGCCGTTGGGGAAGTCATATCAGGGACTTACATTTGCTGTGACTCTGTGGCTGGTATCTGGGGCATGCGCTTGCATGAGCAGCCAGGGTCAGTGTAAGGGACCCGCAGGCTGCTTGGCCAAACAAAGTGGATGGCAGGGCAGCAGCACCGTGGGGTAGCTGAGCTGGACTCTAGACAGTGTCCTAAAAGAAAGAGGGCTTGCCTCCAAAGTGGAACCGCAGCGTGGTGGGTGAGCCCGTTGTCTCCTGGGCAGGTTTGGGGTTTTTGTCCTGGGTGGTGAGAAAATGTGGGGCAAGTGTGAATAGGTGTGACTATCAGGTAAATAGGGCATAGAGAAAGAAACGTTATGGAGAAAGTTGGTTATGGACTTAATATTGGGTGATACTGAGGAATTAATGTTAGTTTTGCTAGTTGTGATCACGGCGTTGTGTTTTGGTAAGAAAAAGTCCATGTTCTTTAGTAATGCATACTGAAGTATATGGGGGTAAAGGGACAGGTTGTCTGGAATTTGCTTTAACCTACCTGAGGGAAATAAATGAATGTACAGTAGAGAGAGGAAGCAGATGAAGCACAGTGTTGACAGTCCGGATCCTGGGCGGCAGGCATACGGAGAGGCACGGCACTGTGCTTTCTCCTGTTGTGCATGCCTGACACGTTCAGCGTTAAAAGGAGGCAGGACTCCCGGAAAGCACTGTCTCCCAGGCAGTCACGGGAGGAGGCCACAGTTGCCCTCTGGCTGACCTGGGGTGAAGTAGCCGCGTGGCTGTCGCCTCTGTTCTCTTTCAGGTCTGTGGGCAGCACCACGCTGGCCCAAAAGAGCGTTTCTTCCGATTGTGTATTCATCTCCTTTGTCTTGTTCTCTCCCTTTCCTGCCCAGACGTTGTATAATGTGAAAGCTGAGATACTGCCCCCTGTGGGCACGGAGCACTGTAAGACGGGCTCGCTCTGCTCTCTGGAGGTGTCCATCACACGGCTCTCGGACCTCTTGGAGGTGGACAAGGACGAAGCCCTGACGGAATCCGACGAGTACTTCTCCACCAAGCTTATGTATGAAGGTGGGTCTGGCGGCTCGTTTCCCCCATGGTTGTCTGATCCAGTGCCTGAGGGATCATGCCCTCTCTTTCACAAAGTGCCGTGTCCTTGTCTGAAGAGAGAACGTGCTGGAATTCAAAGAGCTCACGGGAGTGTTTCATTTTGTGACGGGGTCCTCGGCTTGCAGGATGTGGAGTGTGGTTATTAGGAGTCCTTCTCCAAATAGGTGTCATCAGTGCTGAGAACACAGCTGACAGCAGCCCTTTCCTCCCTACCTGTGATTCCAGGTCTTCCCATCACTCCTGAGGCAAAGTCCAGACACCACTGCTTAGCAGTCCAGGCGTTGTGTGATCACAGCTCCTGCCCCTTTCCTCAACCTCCTTTCATCCCAGGTCCCAGCCGACCCCCCATGCCCGGGCTCCTCCACCCTGCCTCATCCCTCCCAGACACCCCTTTACAGCCCTCCTCCCCCAGGACCTGGGCTGCTTCACTAGCAGTTCTCAGTTTTGGTGTCAGGACCCTTTATGTGCTAAAAACGATTGAGGAGCCAAATATTTATTTATGTTAAAATAATGGTAAACCCATTACATGATAGTATTCTTGAAAAAGAACTGTTTTCTAGAACAAACAAAAATAGCAGGAAGCATGATGTTGTTTTGCATTCTTTCAAATCTCTGTACTGTCTGGCTTCCTGGGAGGTAACTGAATTTCCCCATCCACTGCCTGGAGGTGTCTGTGGTGATATATCGAGTTGGTTGAAGTACATGAAGAAACTCCAGTCTCGCATAGATATGTAGTTGGAAAAGGGAGGAATATTTTAACAGCCTTCAGATAACTGTGGATATTCTTTTTTGATACTACACCAGAACTCGACAAGAGCTAGTCTTTCACAGGCTTGTTACAACATGGAATCTGAAATCACATGAATGAACTTTCTGTACTCAGTTTCATTAAATCCTTTGATCTGTCTTGCATTGTTAAAGGATCTTGTACCCAGGCATCTTTTTCTTTGAGGAAGATCAGCCCTGAGCTAACATCCATGCCAATCCTCCTCTTTTTGCTGAGGAAGACTGGCCCTGGGCTAACATCTGTGCCCATCTGCCTCTACTTTATACGGGACACCGCCACAGCATGGCTTGATAAGCAGTGCGTTGGTCCACACCTGGGACCCGAACCTGTGAACCCTGGGCCACCGAAGCAGAGCCTGCGAACTTAACTGCTATGCCACTGGCCGGCGCCAACGGGCATCATTTTGTAACACCGTGCATTGATCATTTGGGAAACATGGTTCCTGAGTTATGCAGATTTTCCAAATGTTAGTACCTTTCATTACATAGTATCATAAATTCACATCTGTTTGAAGCTTGCACTGAACTCATCAGAATAGTCTTTGAGTACTGGGACACTGTCAAGTTCACAGTGGCAATGCAGGTTCTCCCAAATTCTGATTTCTTTTTTTTTTGTGAGGAAGATTGGCCCTGAGCTAACATCTGTGCCCATCTTCCTCTATTTTATATGTGGGACGCTGCCACAGCATGCCTTGATGAGCAGTGTGTAGGTCTGTGCTGGGATCCAAAGCTGCAAATCCCAGGCTGCTGAAGCGGAGCATGCGAACTTAACCACTAAGCCACCGGGCCGACCCCTCCATATCCTAATTTTTTATCAGAGTTTCAAATTATATCTTGGCAACTTGTTTGAAGTGACAGGCTCACACCATTCATTTTCAGGAAAACATCAGAAAATACCCCAGACTGAGCAGCCGCCACTGGCACAGCCCCAGCGAGCTCAGTAGCCTGGTGAGCCGCACTGCACCGGTGTCTGTTTCCTGTGTCCTTTTCTGGAGTAACCGCCGTGGTCTCCCTCTGTTTCAGTTGTCGACAACAGTAGTAACTGGGCAGTCTGTGGGAAAAGTTCTGGTGTCATCTCCATGCCTGTGGCCGCTCAGGCCACTCACAGAGTCCACATGGAAGTGATGCCCCTCTTTGCGGGTTACCTCCCCCTTCCGGACGTCAGGCTGTTTAAATACCTCCCCCACCGTTCCGCGCACTCCTCACAACTGGACGCCGGTAAGGACGCTTGAAGCTGAAGCTGACACTCAGCGCTGGGGGCGAGAGCTCTGTGCGGAGAGGTGGTAAACCAACGTTGCAGGGAACAGGCTTGCTGCTTAACAGCTTGTTTTCGGCGCCTGATGATAATTTCGGAATCTAATACCAAAACCTGCTCAGGGTTCCAGGTCTTAGGCCCCTGCTCTTAAGATGGATCCTCTGACGACCCGTGCACGGGGTTCTCGTTAGGGGGGTTGCCTCGGTTAACACTCTTCTGCACTGAAGGTCGGCTCGGGGTGGCTTGCTCCTCCTGGGGTGGGTACAGGGTCGGCGTTGGTGCAGCCTGTGTCTCATTTGCTGTGCTTTTTGCAGACAGCTGGATAGAAAATGACAGCCTGTCGGTGGACAAGCAGGTGGATGACCAGCTGGACAGCAGCAGCCTCAGGAGCAGGGCCAGCGTGCACTCAGCCACCGGCAGCGAGCACAAAGGCTTGCCCATGCCCCGGCTCCAGGCGCTGCCGCCCGGCCAGGTCTTCAACTCCAGCACCGGCACGCAGATCCTGGTCATCCCCAGCAAGGACGACCATGTTCTGGAAGTCAGTGTCACATGACCAGGCCTTGGGTGGACACATGCCCCGGACTGGTGTGAGCGCACCCGCAGGGATCCTGACTCGTTTGTTCTCCAGTGTAACATTCTCGCTCGAACCGGACTTGGTGATTCTGCCTGGCCATGGACGAGTCAGAGAATTTCCGCGTACAGCTGGTCAGCTGAGTTACATTGTTATTTCTCTGTTGTCTGTGGTGTCTGATTACTTGTCGTTTTTTCATCTCCCTCGTGTCCCCCAGTGTGCCCAGAGCCCCACTTCCTGCCGTCACTCCCTGCTCATGAAGGATCCCTGAGTGTCTCTCGCCGGAGCAGCCTCTGTCTGCCGGTCTTGGTGGAAGTCCGTGTGTCTTTCAGGTAGACAGAGCAGGCTTTGTCGTCTTATTAGTGACACGCGTGTGCCTTTCTGGTCACACGGCTGCCCAATTTCTGGACCAGGTGGATTTGTGAATCTCTTGAGGAGTGAAACACAGTCCTTTACCCCAGATCATCTAGTTGTGCTTTTCTAGAATAACACCCTTGTAGGGCAGGTGGGTGGGTGAGGGGTGGGGTGGGGAGGGAACATAACCCCTTCTGTGCCTTGGGCTGTCCCATTGGGCAGGCCTGGAGCCTCCACACGCTGGAGCCATTGTGAAGGTACTTGAAGAAGACTAGACGAGGGCATAAGGAACAACTTGCTATTGAAATAGTTTAGGATTAAATGTTTCTGGAACCCTTTTTCCCATAATGTTGACGGAATATCATATGCACTTGGAATTAAATATATATTTATTTTAATTATCATTATATATGTGGGGGTTAATGTGTTGTTTTTCTCTCACCTTTAAACCTAGTCTTTACCTGTAATTGTAACTGTGTGTAATCAATATTTTTCTTTTGCACCTTAAATCTTAGAGATTAAGAGGTTTAAATAAAGATTAGAAGGGTCCTCTCAGTGTATTTCTAGTCTAACGAAAGTCTTGGAATATTTTCTGCTGGTCCACTAAATTGCAGTCATACCATACCAATAGATTAATTTGCTTTTGGTTGTAAATTTGATTGTACATATGGTTGATTTATTATTTTTAAAAGTACAAACTGATGTAATGTTTATGTATAAGTTGCACCAAAAATCAAGGACAAAATAAACGTGTGTTTGTTTTTACTAGTGTGAAAGTCACAGCTTGTAAATAAGTGTTGTATGTATTAAACCTTTTCCAGCTCTCCAAAGCGATGTATTTTTGTACATATGAAATAGAGAACTCTTAATTCACTGGGAAAGTGTGGTTGGGATTGAACTTGTCCCCATTAATACAAGCGAGTGTAGTCAGGTCCAGCAGAGGGTGGGGCCTCATGTGAATAACCTCAGACGTGTGAGCCTTAGAGAAGAAGGAGCCTCCTGCAGCCGCCCCTGGCCCCCGCTCGTCGCCTGCTCAAGAGGCGTGGGGTCAGAAGGCACAGTTCAGAATCAGAACAGAGTAGGTGTCTGCACTCTTCCTTGTGTTGTCTTCTAACTCGTTCAACAATAAAGGTGGTGTGATTCCCCCCATGTCTTTCTCATTTATAGGAATTGGAAAAATGTGTAAAGAAGATAAATATTTGTTTGAACTTTTCAGAAATTGATCTTCCTTATGTACAGTTTAAAACTAATAAACTTGGTCAACTAGTTAGGCAAATTAGAACTTCCAAATCTAACGATAGTTTAGGGTTTCTAAAATAAGTCTGTTTTACTGTAAAAACTGATGATTGCCCTACAGATCTGGCAAGCCCTGTGGATGAAGAGATGTTTGAGATTTGATTCTGTCAGAAGAGCCTCTAACCCATGTATGTGGTCAGCCCCACAGCCTGGGAAAAACCCTTCCTGGATGTGCAGTGTAGCTTCTCGCTCACCTTCTGGAAGGGCATGGGATTCAATGGTCTCCTGATTCCTGTGTCTGGGTTCTAATCCCAGGATGAAATTCTCTAATTACATACATATTTTAGAGGGAAAAGATAAAGGCGAAATCCACAATGTTTATGGTGGTTTCTTATTTTCTGGAAATTGAATGAAATCAAATTTATCCCCCTAATTACCCAAAAGATCTTTTACAATCTAAGTTACATGGGTGCGTCTGTTTTTTTTTGTTTTTTTGTATTTTTACACAAAAGAAGAATGTTACCTAAAACTTCAAATCATTTTTTTAACTGAAAGCCTGTAGTTGGATTTTTTTGGCTGGTGTGTGTGAGACAAGCCGGCTCTGCTGTAAAGAGGTAGCAGCTGGTAAACGACTGTGGCGCCAGGTATAGACTGTGCATCTGAAGAAAGAATGTGCAGGCATGCCACAATATCTGTGGCACATGTAAATGCTAGCAAGTGGAAAAGAAAACAAGTTATAATTTTGGTGAATTTCATGGGGTCTCCTATGATTGGAAAAATTATAACTTTTGATGCTAATGTGGAAATTGTTATATTTAATCTGAAACTGACTTCTACCTACAGTTCCATTGTCAGCACAGCCTGTGGTGGGTCAGGTTCCTATATTAGTCTTAGTTGATGAGTATAGATATCCCATAAAGAGTTGGTAAAGAAAATACACACAGGCTTCTATTCAATGTTTCTTTAGTATTTAAAATAAGATTGTTATAAAAGGAAATTAAACAAACACTCCGGGTGTGTATATATTAGTAAAGAAAAAACACACAGGCTTCTATTCAATTTTTCTTTAGTATTTAAAATAAGATTGTTATAAAAGGAAATTAAAGAAACACTCCGGGTGTGTATATAAAATGAAAAGTTATACTACTTTTTATAAAAGAACAAACTAGGCTGATCTAAATGTTTTACTGTCAACTGTGATCTTTAAAATAAGTCCTATGTGATTTTAAAATTTGATTTTTCATGAAAATGCTCCTTTCTCTAAATTTATTCATCCTCTACGTCAGCCTATAAGACCTGAAAGCATCATTAATACGATTTGCTGGGATTCTGTGACTGGAAAAGGTGACAAGTTGGTGACTTTGACATTGCAGGTATTAATTCCATTTTCATGGTTTACTATGAAAGTCATTCTTCACATTATTCTGTAATATATTGTTAGACTAAAACCATTGTATTAAGACTTTAAAATGTAAGCATTATAATTCTGAAAATACACATTTTAAGAAGAAACTTTGCCGTTTTGAACTTCTTTCTTTTGCTGTGGGGTGTGAAAATTGAGTGTGTAAAGGTAAAGAATTTTCTTGTTTTTCTCCCCCTAATCTTTCTTCCTAACTCTAAGCACAGATTATTTACTTTTGGGGGAGCTTTCGGGGTTTTTTCATAATGCATTACCCAAGAACTCATCAGAACCAAGACATTTGATTCTTCACAGTTTTCAGGGTTTTTGTAGACGTATTTGCCAGCCTGACGTTTGACAAAGTAACTCTTCGGAAAAGTGTAGTTTTCAACTTATTCCGAGTCTCATTCTTTTCGATTCCCCTTTCATAATCCAGAGCTGTTAAATACGTAAGCGGGGTCTCGTACCTTCTCACCTCCTTGGTGTGTGAACGGTTCGTCCGGGTAGCAGAGCGAGCCTGGCCGAAGCTGGTGAGGACCAGAGTCCTGAACCCCGGCGCACGTGCGCGGCTCCCGGCCAGAGCAGGGGCGGGGGCGGGGCCAGCGGCCTGGGGCTCCGCCCCGGGGCGGTGCGAGGGCGTGGCCGGAGCCGAGACTCCGCCGCGGGGCGGGGCTCGGGCGGGGCCGGGGGCTGGGGCGGCGCCGCTCCTCCGGGCCGTGGGGGGCGCTGTGGCGCGGGGCCGCGTCTGCCCCGGAAGTGCTCGCTGCGGGCCGGCGGGCGAGGCACGGAGGCTGAGGGGACCCCCACGTGCGGCGGCGGCGGCGATGAAGTTCGCGTACCGGGTGAGCGCGGGCGCGGGGCGGCCGGGGGGTCGGGGGAGGGGCCTGGTGGGCTAGGGATGCGGGCGGCTTTGTGGCCACCGTGGGCCTGGGGGAGGCCGGCGTTGAGCGCAGCAGCGGCCCCGACCTGGACGGAGGGTCCCGGCCGCAGGTGGCGGGTCAGGACCCCGGTGCCCGGAGCCCCGCGGAGCGTCCCTGAGGCCACGTGAGGCCCGTCAGAGCGCGGCGTGGGGGGGGGGGGGCGCAGGGACACCCGGATTTTTGCTCACAGCCGGCTGTCCCCCCATCGGGAACCTGGAGGTCGGCGCGCCCCCGGCGGCGGGCCCTCCTCTGCGGGCTGTTCTCTGGGGCCGCGGTCCCGGCCCCCACGCCGGTCCAGCCTCTGACCCCGCGCCGGCCCCGCAGCCCCGCCCCACACCTCACTGCCCACGCCTGCTCCTGGGCCCTTGGCCTCACCGCCCTATTCCCGGGACCTCCTCCCTCCCTCCCCAGCTCCCCGCGGCCGCGCTTGGTCCGCCCTCCGTCCCCTGATCCCGTCCTGGGTGAAGGAGCGCAGAAGCCTCACTGGCCTCCCTGGTTCCCTCTTGCTCCCACGGTCGTTAGCTGGTCTTCAGAAAACGGGAACGGGATCCCCCACGCCTCCGCTTTAAGCCTTCTCGCTGACCAGGCTCCTCCCTGGCTCTCCGCCTTGTTGGCCTGGTGGCTCCTTCTCGTCCAAGCCCCAGCTCAGGTGGCCCTTCCGAGCTGCTTCCCCGCCCACCCTCTGCGATGCGTCTCACCTGCCCCTGTGGGGTTTCGTCTTGAGCACCACACACTATCCTTAATTCTGTCTCTTGTCTCCACTGCCCCTCCTGTGGACGTGGACTAGGAGGGCACTGAGGGCAGAGACTGTGGGCACAGCTGTGTCTCCAGGGAACGCTCAAATCTGATGGTTGCACAGGTGGATTCATTACAGAGCTCTGGTCACCTTTGCAAGCTTTCTCTAACTTAAACATGGGTCCGTCCTCCTCTCCCCCGAGGACACCTGCTGTGTCAGGCTCCCCCAAGCTCACGGTGCCCCTCACCTGCCTCACTTCTTCCTCTGTCTTGCTCTGGGCTGGGCTGCCTAGGTGCCCAGGAAGTGTCCTAGTGGATGATCAGGGACCCTGCGGGGGGGCGCTGTGCCATCTCCTTGACCAGAGGCCTCACTTAGCTCTTTTCTAGAGTTCTGGAGACTCTGTCTTTACATTCTTTGTATTCAGACAGCTTTGTTTTCTTTTCAGTTTTCAAATTTGCTGGGGACAGTCTATCGGTGTGGAAACTTAAATTTTACCTGTGATGGCAATTCAGTCATCAGTCCTGTGGGAAACAGAGTCACTGTATTTGACCTTAAAAAGTAAGTGTGCTAAAATGGTGTTAACAGAGCGATCATTGTTACCATGTTTGCGTGTAAAAATGGCTGGTGTTTTCCTCACTTTCCCTTTAGTAGTACCCCTTTAATTAAGGCAGCTCGAGAGAGGCCCACAGGACTTAGGTGGTGTGGAGGGGCCAAGGGTGGAACTGGCCATAGGAGTCCCAGTGTCTTCCTTCTAGTCCCTCAGCTAACCCCCGCGGATCTAGGAGTATCTAGGTCAGTGAGGTTACCTTCACGGTAGAAATCATGTGTCACGGAATTGTCTGGAAAGGGGTGCCCAGAGGCGTGGAAGCTGCCCGTCCCTCTCGGTGCCTCCTACTTGATGAGCACGGTGCTCGCCCAGATCACTTCTGCATGCGCAGGTATACCGTCTTTCTCCCAAACAAGCGCATGGCTCTGTTCCTTTCTTCTCAAGGGGAAGGACTGCTGGATGGCCTGTCACCCCTTCCCAGACTTGTGTAGCCTGGGCGGGATCCTCCTGTCGCAGAGGCTCCCTGGGTTTCTGTCCTGCTCCACAGGCCTCAGTTTCCCTGTCTGTAAGATGGGACAGTAGTACGTGTGTTCTCAGCAAGTTGCTATCTAAAGTGCCCGAGAGCAGGGCCTGTGCAGGGCGAGTGCAGGGCCAGCTGCTGGCGTGCTCTTCACTGTTTTGTTTAAATGACATCTCACGGGGGCTCTCTAGAGTCACAACCACGCGTTCATTGAAGAAAAGCTGGAGAACGAAACAGTAAAGAACAAAATTAGAACCTAACCCAACCGTGCCTTATCTTTCCACCTTTGTGCGTTTTCCCATTTCTGTACAAAGTTTTACACAAATGTGCTGTCCTTGTGGTTAATGCCTCCCGTTGGATGGTTAGCTTGTTTCCAGTGTCTGGCTTTACACATTTGCAGAATCCTCGGGGTGCAGTCCTAGAGGCAAACTTGACATATCCAGAGCCCCTTTTTAAGGCTTTGCCAGCTTTTCTCTGGGGTCATTGTTTTCTCTCCTGTCTCTCCAGCGGGGACCAGGGGATGAGCAGTGAGCCTGGGCCCGGAGCTCTGATGGCACAGGATGGGGCGTGGTGCAGGGGCGGTGGCTGGTGGTCCAAGGCCACCCGGCCTCTCCGTCTGACAGCATGAGACCAACTGCACGGCTCTGTCTTTTGTCTCCCAGCAACAAATCCGACACTCTGCCCCTGGCCACTCGGTACAACGTCAAGTGTGTGGGGCTGTCCCCGGACGGCCGCCTCGCCATCATCATCGATGAAGGTAACCGCCCTGGTCCAAGAGACGGGGGTTCGGGGTGGTGACTGATGGCACCAGCTAGGAGATGGGTGCGGTGGGCGTCAGGGTGACACGAGGCCAACACCAAGTCCCGAGAGGGTCTAGGCCGCATGGTCGTCTCCCCCAGTTGTTTCCGTGTCTGGGGCCCTGGTGGGCTTCGGGATGAGAGTGTGCGTGCAGGGTGTGGATGCACCTGGGTGTCCTCCTGGGTTGTGTGCCCTTGGCACATGAGGGCTGGCTTCCTGTGCCGCGGGGCACGCGTTCCAGAGTCCTGATGCCTGCAGTGGAGACACGCAGAACCGCACCGCTTTTTGGTTGTACGTGTGCAGCGAATTTGCCGAGTGTCTGGGGTGGGGTGTCAAGTCTGGGGTGAAGGCACGATCACCGCCCTCCCTTCCTGCAGGGGGGGATGCTCTGCTGGTCAGCCTGGTCTGCAGGTCCGTGCTCCACCACTACCACTTCAAGGGCTCTGTGCACAGCGTCTCCTTCTCCCCTGATGGCAGGTAAGGGCCTGGGGGAGCTGCTGAGGTGCAGACTCCATGACTCGTGTGGCGGGGCTGGACCCGGCTCGTGTGGCCCTGGAGGGCTCTCTGCACTCGGACCTTACTGTGGGAGCCCGTGCCAGTGCCTCTTGGCCGGTCCCTTAACCGAGTGTTCCTGCCGGCTCCGGGCTCCTGCAGGGCTGCCCAGGCGCGGCCCCTCCCCCGCTTGAAGGCCGGTGTTCGAGCCTCAAGTGGGAGGTTCTAAAGGCTCTCATCCAAACCCGCTCCAGAGCGGGTGTGGCCCTTAGAGGACCTCACGGCCTCCAGACAGCCGGGCCACACAGGAGCCCCTGGCGCCGAGGGCCAGGCCCCCAGCTCTGATGTCCATCAGCAGTGAGGAGGGTGTCGTGTGGGGGCAGGGCCCTGGCCAGACCTAGCCCTGCTCCGGGTTCAGGGGCCTCGAGAGAGAGGGCTGGTTCCCAGGTTGCGCACACCCAGGCCGACCCAGATGTGCCGTGGAAGGAGTGGCTCTGGGTTTTAGTCCTGAGCCCCCATCCCATGTCCATACTCGGAAACCCCTTAGAGCGGCTCCTGAGGCCGTGGCTGCTCTTCGGTGCCTGTCACGCGGGGCCACTGTCTTCCTTTTGGTTCCACCCTGGGGCTGTCCAAGCTTGGCCTGGCCACGGCTGGCAGGCACGCCTGATGGGGCCCCTGCTCTGGGCAGAGCGGTGGCAGGCCCAGGGTGCTGCAGGGTCTGTCCGCTTCCTCCCTGACTCTGTCCCTGCAGGAGAAGGGGACTCGGGGCCAGTGAGAGGCAGGCCCCCAGGTTGGCCTTGTAGGAAGCTGGCCCCAGAGCAGGAGAGCTGTCCTCTGGGAGGCTCTCAGCTGGTCTCAGGATCTCCCTGGTGTTGAACATCAACGGCCCCCGTTTCCATGGCAGGAAATTCGTCGTCACAAAAGGCAACATCGCTCAGATGTACCACGCCCCTGGGAGGAAGCGGGAATTCAACGCGTTCGTCCTGGACAAGACCTACTTTGGGCCGTACGATGAGACCACGTGCATCGACTGGACAGACGACTCCCGGTGAGGCCTGGGGAAGGCGGGCAGGGGGCCTGGGGACGGGGCCCGAAGGGGAGGCCTGTGACCAGCCTCTTGTTAGACAACCTGGGTGCCTCCTATCACATCCTGAATTTCTTTCGGAAATGTCCTCTCATGGGCCTCTTGTGGGCTGGATGGGCTCCTGCTTGAGTCAGGTCTGCCCTGGCCTTGGTCTTAGTCACTGGAAACCAGAGAGTGGGATCTGGCCCTGACGAGGATGCTGTACATCCGTACATGTGGTCGAATTTGTGCCCCCAAACACCCAGAGCAGCTGTGGTCGGGGGAGAGTTGGTGGGTTTCTCCCAGCGTGGGTGAGGGGGAGCACTCCAGCCCAGTCCTCTCACGGCACCATCCCTAACCGTCCCGACAGGCAGCCGAGAGTTGCCAGGTTTTTCTCAGCTGCCCTGAGTTCTGTGTGCAGGGAGCAGCAGAGGCTGGTGGTGGGTATGTCGGACCAGCTGCCACAGTGGGGGGACACAGCTCCCAGGCAGCGTGCAGTGTGTCAGTGGGAGACAAAGGTCCTACTCCTGGGACGGTGTGCAGGGTGCCCCCTGGCCAAGCCTTCCCGCCTCTTCAGTGAGGCAGCGCCTGTTCTGGGTCTGTCTCTGTTTATGCCATAAGCAGAGTTCACCCCGATTGGGATCCAGGGCAGGTTGGAGAGGTGTGAGGAGCAGGGTCCCCAGGTAGCACCCGACAGGCTTGGCAGTCAGTTTTCTCCCCTCGGCTGCCCTCTTGTGAGGCACCGCTTTGTGAGGAGGGACGGTGACACACGTCCACTGAGGCTCCTGGTCCAGGAGAAGCACAGATGGATGTGTCCACGCCGAGAGGTGATGTGGGCCACACAGACCTGGACGTGTCCCTGTCCACCACCCTGGGCATCTCCCTGTGCTTGGGGCGGCCTCGGCTGGGAGCCCTGAGGACGAGCTGTCTCCTCTGTCCAGGTGCTTTGTGGTCGGGAGCAAAGACATGTCCACGTGGGTGTTCGGGGCCGAGCGCTGGGACAACCTCATCTACTACGCGCTGGGGGGACACAAGGACGCCATCGTGGCCTGCTTCTTCGAATCCAGCAGCCTGGACGTACGTCCTGCGCCTGGAGCCCCTAGCCCGACGGCATTCCTGGTCTCCGCTGCGAGTGTGGGAGGCCCTGGGAGGCCGTGGCACTGGGCCCTCCCCGAGGTCCTCAAGGGCCGTTCCTGGGCGTCCTGGGGATGTTTGGGAGCTGACGATGGCTGTTGGCTGCTCGCTGGGCGTCATTTCTCCCAGTGCGCAGGGGCAGGCCTTGATGGAACGGCTGAAGCTAAGACAGCGGTCTCGTGAGCTGGGGTCGGGGTGACGCACGCCCACTGCCACGTGCTTCCCTTTGCAGCTGTACACGCTGAGCCAGGACGGAGCCCTGTGTGTGTGGCAGTGTGACACGCCCCCTGAGGGCCTGAGGCTGAAAGCCCCCACAGGCTGGAAGGCGGACCTGCTGCAGAGGGAGGAGCAGGACGAGGAGGGGGAGAGGGAGACCACTGTCCGCGGGAAAGCCACCCCGGCAGCGGAGGAGCAGCAGGGAAAAGTGAAGTACTCTCGGCTGGCCAAGTAGGTCTCCACGCGCAGAGTGGGGTGGGCCTCGCGCCCTCTGAGGTGGAACTGGGGCGCGCTCCTGCGGGCTCTCTTGCCTCAGAGGGACCCGGATGGGAGGTCGGTGGGTGAGGACCCACAGGCACAGCAAACAGGCCGCTTCTCCGTGGGCCCCTCCTGGGGGACCAGCTGAGAGGCTGCCTGGTCCTGAGTGGGGGGTCAGGAGGCTTAGAGAGTGGAGAGCCACGGGCGCGAGGAATGGGGGGTCGCCCTCAGCGGATGAGAGGCAGTGCAGTTAGGGCTGCCTCCCTACGTGCCCTGTGTGGAGCAAGGGCCTCTGGCCCAGGGGTCCTGGGCAGGTGCTGGCGGGGGCATGAGACCAGCCTGGCTCTCTGGTCCTCCTCCTGCAACGGTCCCGTGCCCGTCTATTTAGGTACTTCTTCAATAAAGAAGGGGATTTTAACAATCTGACAGCTGCAGCGTATCACAAGAAGATCCACCTCTTGGTCACTGGTTTTGCTTCCGGAATCTTCCACCTTCACGAGCTCCCGGAGTTCAACCTCATCCACTCCCTGAGGTGAGTGCCTCTGCTCTGTGGCACGTGTGGTTTCCTGAGCACTTGAGAGTGTGACCAAGTCCAGCAGGCCCATGATGGACGTGGGCAGAGGCCATGCTGTGCTTGCCCTGACTAGGGCTGTGGCGTTAGGACGGCTCCCCAGGACCTCTGTCCTCGCCTTCATCCTGGCCTTCGTCCTGGCCAGGTGGGAGGGCGGGTTAGAGGGAACTGGGTGTGCTGCCTGTCCTCATCTCAGACACCAGGTCCCTCCCTGGGCTTTGGTCTCCCAGAGCATCAGGTCACTTTTCTTTCTCATTCTCATTTTTTCTTTCTGTTCTTCATCTTTGGAAGTTAAAATACTGGTTTTGCAAAATCACACAGCTCCCCCATTTTTGAGTGCAGGGCGTCACTCTGGGTTTTCTGATGCTTTAAATGAAGTGAATGGTTTACGTCTAGACAGTGGGTGGGGAGAAGGTGGGTATGGACGGTAGGGGCCACCTGGCCCTGCCCTCGCCCGCCCGGCCACCCTGACAGTGGGGCCAGGAGGCTCTTCTGTGCTCACCTTGTCTTGCTTTTCTGCTCAGCATCTCGGATCAGAGGATCGCGTCCGTCTCCATCAACAGCTCTGGGGACTGGATTGCCTTTGGCTGCTCAGGTTTGTCTCTGTGCCCGGGTTGTGTGAGAACAAGAGCAGAGCTTCTGCTGCAGGGCACCTGCCTGTGGTCCCCTCGGGTGCTGGGTCCCGGCCCGGCTGGCTCCGGGAGAGACGCCTTCAGGGGCCTGTTGTGTGCAGAGTAGGTCAGCTGGGTGGCTCAGGTGTGAGGGAGCAGTCAGTGAAACTTCCAGAACAAGTACTTCTCTGAGCTGTGAGTCCCTTGTTGCCTGAATCCCAGTCTCTGGCTACAGCCCCTGGCCTGTGGCCTTGGCCCTCCAGTGGGCCGCAGCAGGTGTCCACTCTGTGTGCTGGTGATTCAGGAGATTGACGTCTCTGAGCTGGATCTCCTCGGGTGGAGGGTGACAGCGCCTGCCTCAGGGTGGGACAGGTGGTCCGGGTGCCAGCATGAGTCAGGCGGGGCGGAGCGTCGTGAGCCGGTCTGCAGCCTGTGTGGTCCGCAGGCCTGGGCCAGCTGCTGGTGTGGGAGTGGCAGAGTGAGTCCTACGTGCTCAAGCAGCAGGGCCACTTCAACAGCATGGTGTCCCTGGCCTACTCCCCCGACGGGCAGTACATCGTGACCGGCGGGGACGACGGCAAGGTGGGGCTGCGCCGCCTTGGAATTGGGCTGGTGGGTGGCAAGTGGGGAGCCACAGGGTCCTGTCTCTGTCCCGTTGGCCGGGGCACCAGGGGCCGGGCTGAGGGGGGAGCGAGGCATTTGTGGCCAGGCCCCGCCTGTGGGGTTCAGCCTGGAGCTCTCGGGCTCTCCCCACCTCATCTGTGCTCCCGAAGAGGCGTTTACAGACTTAGCCGGATCTGAGTAGAGGGGATTTGGGGGTCCATTTCCCCATTTTTGGGTCGGGCTCCCAAACACATGCACCTTCTTGGCTGAGGGGTCTGTGGTGCCAGCAGCTTCCGTCTGACATGGGTTGGTGCTTGCTTGCTTCCTGTGGCAGCGCAGGGCCCCCCGACATCCCCCAGCCCTCCCTCGTGGGGCGACAGGAATTGATGAGAGGCAGACGATCTGTCCAGACCTCAGCGCCCACACGGATGCCTGCATGTGTGTCTGCGTCTGTGTGTGTGTGTTCAGTGTGTGTTCAGGGGTCCTTGGTTGGGGCCGTGTGTGTGTGTGTGTGTGTGTGTGTGTGTGTGCGCGCGCGCAGTCCCAAGCCGGGGCCCGCCTACTTCTCACATGCTCCCCACCACAGGTCAAGGTGTGGAACACTCTCAGTGGCTTCTGCTTCATCACTTTCACGGAACACTCCAGCGGGGTCACCGGTGTGACCTTCACTGCCACTGGCTATGTCATCGTGACCTCTTCCATGGACGGGACTGTGCGAGCCTTTGACCTTCACAGGTGACCTTTCTGCTGGGATGCCGGCTCAGAGCAGGTTCCTCTCTGCAGTGGGCTGTGAGAGGCAGGCTGAAGGTTCCAGGCTTGTCGGGAAGCCTGTGGTGTAGACGAAGGCACGGTTGAAGCCCCAGCATCTGGGACTTCTGGGAGTGATGCCAAGCGGGACATTTCTCTTCCCGGCAGGTACCGGAACTTCCGCACCTTCACGTCCCCACGCCCCACCCAGTTCTCCTGTGTGGCTGTGGACTCAAGTGGGGAGATCGTTTCTGCTGGGGCCCAGGACTCCTTCGAGATCTTTATCTGGTCCATGCAGACAGGCAGGCTCCTCGACGTAAGGACTGTGGGTCCCAGGAGCCGTGCTCTAGAAGAGACTGGGGCTGGAGGGTGTGGGGACAGGCCACACTCGACACACAGGAAGGGCGCCTCTGGCAGACCTGAGGGGAGCGAGTGTGTTAGAGGTCACATCTCAGGACAAGCAGCACTCTTTACACGCGTTTTCTGACCTGGCCTCCTCTCCCTTCCCTGCACCAAGATAGAGTTAGCCCGCCTCATCCCACAGCCTCGAACGTGCCAAGAGGGGCCGTGTCTCAGGCCACAGCCTCTGCGCGCACCAGTGTCCGGCTCGGGGCGGCCCACCACGCTCTCACCTCTTCAAACCCTTCTCTGAACCACAGGTTTTGTCTGGCCATGAGGGGCCCATCAGCGGTCTGTGTTTTAATCCAATGAGGTCGGTGCTGGCCAGCGCCTCCTGGGACAGGACAGTGCGTCTGTGGGACATGGTCGACAGCTGGAGGACCACGGAGACCCTGACCCTGACCTCCGACGGTGAGCTGCACGGTGGGGTTAGTGGGCGGGGATCGTGACCCGGGACGACGGCCTGGTCTCCGTGCCGTTACCCACCTGTCTTGGTTGTGTGTCTGAATGTAAACCCAGGACCCCCACTCCCACAGCTGTTAGGGTTGGGGCCAGTCCAGGGTCACTTGGTGTCGGATGTCCCCCTAGGAGAGCGAGCTGGGGGCCTGGCTGCTGCAGGCTTCCCGCCACTTTCTGCACTTGCCTGTGGGTTAACGTCCCCGGAGAAGCAGCTGATGGAGCCACAGGGAGAAGCTGACGTGATTGTAGGCAGCGCAGGAGGCCCCCAGCCCAGGTTGGGTGGGCCGTGCCCCCAGGAGTCCCGCCGCCTGTGTTTGTGGAGTCGTCCCGGAGCACAGCTGGGCGTGTGTGGATGTCTTGTCCATGGCTGCTCTCGCCGTGGCGGTAGAGCTGATGGGTTGTGGCAAAGACCAAACCATTCTGGCCCTGTGCCAAACACGTTTGCCACCCCAAAACTCGAGGGTCTCCTCGGTGTTTTCTGCTTCCCGCCGCCCCACCCGCCTCTGGTCCAGGCTTTCAGCAGCCGGCGTCCTGCATCTTCTCGGGGCATCCGTACTGACCTCCCGCCTCCAGTTAGTCTGTTTCTGGTCTGTCCTGCATGTCCGTCAGAACAGGCTTTGCTGTGACCTCCGTATGACTGGGACTCACCCTTGCCCGGCCCTCCTCCAGCCCTGCGCCCTCCCACCAGGCTGGCCCCTGCTCAGTTGTGCGTCGTGGGCGTCCTACGGCCCCACCTGGATCCCTCACCCCTCGAGGCGGCTGGGCCCTGCCCGCACAAGCAGCCGACGTGGCTCTAAGCTGTCCGTGCCGGGGCCCAGGGCCCGCCTCGTGGGGCTGGAGCTTCTTGTGTACCCCCACCCCACCCAGAATCGGTCCCTCTCGAGCTGGTAATGAGGACCAGTGAGGGTGGGCCTGCCTGCCGGAGCCTGGGGTCTTCCTCGGACCCTGATTTTGCATCTCTTTTCAGCTCTGGCTGTGACTTTTCGCCCCGACGGTGCAGAGCTGGCTGTGGCCACTCTGAACTCACAGATCGCCTTCTGGGACCCCGAGAAAGCCGTGCAGACGGGCTCCATTGAGGGCAGGCACGACCTCAAGACAGGCAGGAAGGAGCTGGACAAGATCACCGCCCAGCACTCGGCCAAGGGGAAGTGAGTGTCTCAGTGGGGCGAGGGCCGCAGGCTGGGAGCCTGTCCAGCGGGGGCGGCTCTTCTTCCTGGGGGAGCCAGGGCACCTGTGTTGGGGTTTTGTGCACCACGGCTTGATAGATTACAGTGTCCTCACACACCTTTGACCTTAACAGTGCTGCTGTGAGTGTTTGGGGATGAGTGTGTGCCCCTAGGAGTGGAATTGCTGGGTGACCCCAAGGTGACTCTGTGTTTAAGTTATTGAGGACCTGCCAGACTGTTTTCCAAGAGGCTGCAGCATTTTATGTTCTTGCCGGCAGTGTGGGAGGGTCCAGTTCTCCACAACCTTACCAGTCTCATTAGTCTGTTTTTTTAATTTTTTTTTTTTTTAATTTATTTTTTTCCCCCCAAAGCCCCAGCAGATAGCTGCGTGTCATAGCTGCACATCCTTCTAGTTGCTGTATGTGAGACTCGGCCTCAGCATGGCCGGAGAAGCGGTGCGTTGGTGCGCACCCGGGATCCGAACCCGGGCCGCCAGCAGCGGAGCGCGCACACTTAACTGCTAAGCCACGGGGCCGGCCCAGTCTGTTTTTTTAAATCGTAGCCATTCTGGTGGATGTGAGGTGGGATCCCTTTGTGGTTTTGATTTGCATTTCCCTAAGGACTGGTGGTGTTGAGCATCTTTTCCTGGGCTGCTGGCCATTTGTATGTCAGCTTTGGGGAAATGTCTGCCCAGAGTATTTGCCATTTTAATTGGGCTCTGTCCTTATTGCTTACTTGCTCGAGTTATGTGTTCAGATGTGAGACGCTCATCAGTTATATGGTCTGTGAAAGTTTTCTCCCATTCCGCGAGGTGACTGCTTTCTCGATGGTGTCCTTTGGAGCACTAAAGTTTTAATTTTGGAGACATCCGGTTTCTTTTTTCTTTTTTTTTTTTTTAAAGATTTTATTTATTTATTTTTTCCCCCCAAAGCCCCAGTAGATAGTTGTATGTCATAGCTGCACATCCCTCTAGTTGCTGTATGTGGGACTCGGCCTCAGGATGGACGGAGAAGTGGTCCCTCGGTGCGCGCCCGGGATCCGAACCCGGGCCACCAGCATCGGCGCGCGCACACTTAACCACCAAGCCACGGGGCCAGCCCAGTTTATTTTTTCTTTTGTCGCTTGTGCTTTTGGTGTCACGTCTAAGGATCCACTGCCTAACCCAAGGACACTGTCTCGAGTCCTGTGAGCAAACAGGGCATAAGTGCCAGGTTTCTGGCCCTGCAGGACTACGTAGACATTCCTGTGAGCAGCCGCTGTGAGGGTGGCAGGCGGACTGGCCTCCTTTTCATTCTGACTTCAATGAGGAAACGCCCTGACCCGAGCCACGGGGTCCTTTTGTGTAAAGGTCGTGCCTCTCGGGAGGCTGCAGCCCTCACCCTCGTCTGGAGAACGGAGCGGGGTGACTGGACATTGTCAACCACACGTTCAGAGTCCCGCAGGAGTTCAGTCCTGAGCCGTGTGGGAGGGTGGCGTTTGCCCTCTGGAATCTGGGTGGGAGGAAGCCTGGGTGGTGACTAAGTCCTCGTCCCTCCGCTTCAGGGCCTTCACCACTCTGTGCTACTCGGCGGACGGCCAGAGCATCCTGGCGGGAGGGATGTCCAAGTTCGTGTGCATCTACCACGTCAAGGAGCAGATCCTCAGGAAGAAGTTTGAGATCTCCTGTAACCTCTCTCTGGACGCCATGGAGGTGAGCCAGCGCGTGGGGCTCCACAGCACGGCTCTGCGGGCTTCACGGGACGCCTGCATGGACCTGCGCTGTGCTGTGAACGCACGAGGCTGCTCCCAGGGGCGCCTGGCCCCTGCCCTCGCCCCTCCTCACACTCTGGCTCCCACGGGAACTGGGGCGGGGTCTCTGGGCAGACGTGCAGTTGCCTGGGTCGCTGCTCTGGCCCATCGCAGGGCGAGGGCTTCTGTGTGGCCGCAAGCCCGCCCCTCCTGAGTGTTTCTGGGGGAACGTGTCCTGGGCATATCCCTGGGACGTGCAGCCAGGATGGGCCGAGCAGATGGGCAGCCTGAGGGAGCAGCGGCCCCTGCATGTTGGGCTGACGTACCCCCATGTGTGCGTCCCTCAAGGAGGCTCACAAGCTCTTCCAGTGTTGAGTTAGAGAATCCGACCACCACCGAGGTGGCAGCGGGGACTCCCGCCATCAGCAGCAGGCTCCGAGGGGAGGTTCTGCCACGAAAGGGGCTGGGGTGGGCTTATCGCTGTCCCTTCTCAGGGTCCGTGTGTCCTGTATGCATTCCAGACAGGGCTGGGGTCTCGTCCTGCTGTGCCCTGCCCTCACCTCTGACTGGTGAGCTGCCTATGGTTTTCCTTTCTAGGAATTTTTGAACCGAAGGAAAATGACCGAGTTTGGTAACCTGGCACTAATCGATCAAGATGCCAGGGAGGAGGCTGGAGTCGCGATACCACTGCCGGGAGTGAAGAAAGGTGCGCAGAGTGTCTCTCGTGTCCCCAGGGCCCCGGCCATAGCAGGCCACCCTGCTCACCGCCCACTTTTCCTGGACGACAGTGGTTTTGCTCTGTTGCTGGGGCTGCAACAACTGCCGTCCAGGAACTCGTGCTGCACGTGGGGGCCGTTTTGTGGAGGCTGGGGGTGCAGGAAGCCTCCCTGAGTTGCTGTATGGCCTGCAGCCTCCTTGCCTGCCGGGGCCCAGCCCTCTGCTTCCCACTCCCTCCACGTGGGCCACAAAGAGACTACAGTGTTGGAGCCACGGTCCAGGAGGCCTGAGGGGCACACGTGCCTCACAGGGTCAAGGCAGAAGACAGGGACCCTCGGGCCCTGGTAAACCATCACGAAGGGACACCCATCTCCAGAAAGCCTGCGTGTCTCTGTGTGTGCCGGCCCTGGGCACGGTCTTGGGGTGGCTGCCCTGCCCGCCTTGCCACTGGTGCTGGCCTGGGCCTGGTTCACTCCTGTGAGGCCCGCCCTGCACGGTGGGGAACGAGGGCACCTCAGCGACTGGCTGGGTGACGGGGAGGACTGAACGAGCAGAGGCAGGTTCCACAGTGGTTCCGTGCAGCGCCGAGCACAGCGCACGCACATTCGCTTCTCTACACCTGATGGCAATGGGCCTGTGCTGAATGCGTCCCGAGAACTTCTTAACGAGAATATGGCCTGTGATTCCCCAGTTGGGTAGAGTAGTGGTCTCAACCTCTCTGGAGACGTTCTGATCGTCTTGACCTGGGGGGAGGTGCTGCTGGCACTGAGTGTGGAGAGTCCAGGGGGTCTGCTGGACCCACAAGGACCCGGCCCCAAATGCTGGTCACCAGCAGAATACTTCTAGGGGCACACAAAATGTCGTGGCAGTGGCCTCCAGGAAAGGCTTTAGCTGGCTGGGGACCAGAAGGAGAGGAGACTGACTTTTCACAGGTCACTTTTGTGTTATTGAGTTCTATGCCACGGGAATATATTAGCCACTTAAAAAGCTACTTTGAAAATAAAATGCCAGCAAGGACTCACATGATGATGCCCAGTGAGGATGAGTCTCCACTCCACAGAGCTGCCTTGTGCAGTTGTGTGGCTTGTGCACTGCACAAGGTGACTGGCCAAATGGGTAGGTGGTACTGGAACCACCCTGCCTCACAGCCCTGGGCTGGGCGGAGGCCTTTTCCCAGAACAAACCAGCTGTTTGCTGGCCAGGCCAGATGCCCACGGGAGCGTCTTCTCCAAGGGCTCACACGTGGAGGCCAGCGGCACTCATGAAACAGCATCTGAGACCCAGGGCCTCACCAGCACAGGGCTCACCTGCCGTATCTGCAAACAGGGCAGGAGGGCCAGGGGGCAGGGCTGCTGGTCTTGATGGGCCCGTAGGCACCCCTGGCCAGTGAAGTGACCCTGGGGTGGCCCTCCCTCTGTCGGGTGAGTGGCAAGGGATGTGCTGCTGTGTGACTGAGTGGTTTCTGTGTTTCCCAGGTGACATGAGCTCTCGGCACTTCAAACCTGAAATCAGGGTGACCTCCCTCCGCTTCTCTCCCACCGGTGAGCCCCGAGCAGCAGGTTGTTGGTTCTGGGAGGGGAAGGGGCTCGTCCTGATGGGCGTCGGGGCTGAGGTTGCACGATGGGCCTGCCATGTCTGCTCCCACGGACAAGGTCAGTCTCAGAGCCTCTGTCTGGCTCTGGCCACACTGTCCGCTGTGGGTAAGACGTGACGGTCTTTGTCCTCGCCAGAGGACGGCTGTGAAAGCTCTTACCTCAGACACACCGGGCTTCGAAACAGGGAGGCAGACACCTGCTCTGAGTGCCCTTCTCCTGTGCCAGTCAGGACTGTCCCAGGGGGCCGCCTCCTCATCTGCCATCAAGCACCTTGCTCCCCCATCCTGCCCCACTACTGAAGGTGTCTGCAGACTGGCTCTGAGCACCGGGAGGGAGGGTCTGTGCCCCCAGGGCCTGGGGCTGTTAGGTACATGCGGTCCCGAAAAGTGGAGCTCTGCAGGGGGTTGCAGTGGCCTTGTGGTTACGGGTTGCCAGCTGGCGCTTTCCAGCATAGATTGCGTGACACGAGCAGCACCCGGCCTCGACTGCTGTGTGAGCCAGTTTATCTGCATGTTGCGTCCTGGCCCCACGGTGGAGTTGAGAAGTTGGAGCAGAGACCACATGGCCTGCAAAGCTGGAAACCTCTGCCCTTGACAGAAAAGTCCTCTGGGCCTGGTGTAAACCAAGGGGGAAGGCGTTTGTGTACGTGTCTGCTCACGTGCTCACAGCAGCTCTGGAGGAGTACTTGCGGACGTGACCCAGGTGCCCCTTCCAGAGAGGAGCTGGTGGCTGAGAGAGCATGAGAGAAAGATGTCCCCCTCTTCCTTTCTGTGCTGCTGTATTTGGGACCACGGGAACGTCTTCAATACCTGTTCTTTAAAAAATGGAGGCAAGTGAGAATAAATGTTTGGGAAGGCGCTTGACTGCTTAATTTCCCAGGGCGCTGCTGGGCGGCCACCACCACCGAGGGGCTCCTCATCTACTCCCTGGACACCCAGATGCTCTTTGACCCGTTTGAGCTGGACACCAGCGTCACCCCCGGACGGATCCGGGCGGCACTGCGCCAGCGGGACTTCACCAGGGCCATCCTCATGGCCTTCCGGCTCAACGAGAGGAAGCTGCTGCAGGAGGCCCTGGAGTCGGTGCCCTGGGACGAGAGTGAGCGCCCGGGGTCCTGGAGGGGCCACGAGGACCCTGCGTCCAGACCCAGCGGTCGGGGTTCTCGGGCTCTTTGCAAACGCAGGAAGGGCATAAGCTGTAATCGTCTCTTCTCCTGATTTGAGTTCTTTGCAGAGTGAGCATGTTTTTCCTCCTTTTCTTGCAGTTGAAGTTGTCAGCTCCTCCTTCCCTGAGTTGTATGTGGAGAAAGTGCTGGAATTTTTAGCTTCATCCTTTGAGGTGTCTCGCCATCTAGAATTCTACCTGATGTGGACTCAGAAGTTGCTCATGGTGCATGGGCAGAAGCTGAAGTCCAGGTAAGACGTGCTTCACCTGCTCGTTCTTCTGTGAGTTCTGTCACTTGATCAGCTGGTCTTCACAGATAAGAGGGGAAACTTTACCTGCAAACACGGCATGAAGTGAGGCCTTTACGTGCAAACAGGGTGTGAGGTGAGGCCTTGACACAACAAGCAGCACACACGGAGGCCTTACGTGCAAGTGCAGTGTGAAGCGAGGCCCGCACAGCCTTCCGGTCACTGCTGTGCACTGAGGGAAGTCTCCTCTGCAGAGCGGGGAAGCTGCTGCCAGCAGTTCAGTTCCTTCAGAAGAGCATCCAGCGGCACCTGGACGACGTCTCCAAACTGTACGTGTTGCTGGCGTGGTTGGTGGGCAGGGCGGGGGTTGGCCCTCTGCCAGCTGGTTGCCCCCGGGGGCTGCTCCCTTGCTGCCCCTGAACCAAATTCACTGGCTGGCCCACGGTGGGACTGGAGGTTGGCCAGCTTCGGGTGTGCCCTGGGGTCGAAGAGAGAGACCTCTCGGTGAGACAGTGAGCATCTGCCGCAGTTAGACAAGCAGAGGCGGTGTGCCGTGGTGCGGTCAGAAGCCTCTGTCCTCCTGTCGCCAGGTGGTTTCGTTAGGGTTCATGCACTTTCTGGAACCTACCCTGAGTCCGAGTGGCCCATGAAGACCTCACAGCTTGGCCTCTTCTGGAGGGTCTCCCCTCCCCGCCGTTGATGGGGTGTGTCGAGAGAGGTGGGGTCTGAGGTGCTGTGTTCAGGATCGGTGGCCAGGTGTCCCAGCTCCGTTTCTGAAGGTCTGTCCTCTTCCCCTGCTCTTGTCTGCCCAGCGTCCACAGGCAGAGGCCTGTGTCTGGCCTGGGGGCCCCATGGTCCTCCCGTCTGCCCTTGGCTGGTTCCTGTCTTGATGAGTCTAGAACAGGCCCTTCTTTCTTGAACTTTTCTTCCTGAGCCTCCTGACTCTGCCATCCGCTGGGGAGAGAGCCTTCCCTTTGTCGAGGCTTCCCTGACTCCCCAGAGAGGCTGGCACCTCCTGTTAGAGTCAGTCCTCGTGGCTTGTGTTCCCGTAAAGGTGGTGTTCCTGGAACCTCGGCGTCGAGTGACGGTTGCTGATTGTGGGGCACAGCTGGCTTTCATGTATCGATTTGGGGGAGGCTCCAGCTACACTTCCAGACCTATATTCCGGTTTAGAGCCCCACTCAGGCAGTAGCACCGCCTGCACGCACGGTGGTTGCTGCTTTTATTCATCGCTAATCCTTTCACTTTATAGTTCGTTCGTCCTCACCAGGTGGTTTCCTGCATTGAAACGATGGTGTGATTTCTCCCTTCATCCTGTCACTGGGGGGAATTAACTGACTCAGAGTGTTCCTCTCTGCTCTAAAGCGGCTCTGGAGCTCCGCAGCGGTCCCTTCCTCTGGTGTCTGGGGGACCTGGCTGGTGAAGCTGGCTGGGCTGGGTCCAGAGAAGGGCAGGGCGGTGAGGGCAGACCAGAAGGGATGGATCTCACAGTTGGGTCTTTGAAGGCCTCCACTGCTCCAGGGCTGGAGGGTGGCCGGGGCACGGAAGAGAGGAGAGAAGGGAGGCAGGTGGGGGGCTCGTGTAGCCCATGGCTGGTGTTTCTCGGGGTCACAGAGGTGGTTGGTGCGGGTGAGCCGGGGTTCTCGCTGGAAAGACAATCCGTGTTGCTTTTACTGACGTGATTCCTGTGAACCTCAACAGCTGTGACTGGAACCGCTACACCATTCAGTACGCTCTGGCAGTTTCCAAGCAGAGGGGCATGAAACGCCCCTCGGAACCTCGGGGAAGTGAGGAGGAAGCAGGCGCGTCCGATGACGATGACAGTCTGCACCTGCTCGGGCGAGGACACGGGGACGAGGACGAGGACGGGCTGCTGGTGTAGAGCCGACCGGGTGTGCAGCCCCGCTCGTTTCGGTTAAGACCCCTGAGAGATGGAACCGTGCTGCCTGGGCACAGGAAGTGAGGGGAGGGCAGCCCGGAGAGTGTGGCAGTGCTGTCGCCGAGGACTTGCTCTTCCTGTGAGAATCAGACAGGGCAGCAGCATCAGAGCGAGCTGAGCGTCCCCGGCCAGCCCAGGCCTGGCACGCGGGGCCCAGGATCCGGCCACGTGAATGAAAGTAAAGGATGGGCGTCTGCTATGGAAAACGCCTTCCAGAGAGACAACTGGGTTCACGTTGATAGACGCAAACTTCGTAAGAGCGTTATTTATATTTTTAGTATGCAGTTCTGATGATAAATTGAGGGATGAAAAAGATGGGATTTTCTAAAATGTAAGAATGGATTAAGTTTGAACTCTGAATTAAAAATGTTTATAATTTATTCTCGGTGTGACTCATGCAGTGGGATCGGGGCCACCTGCCTGCTGGCAACTCGGTGCTGGGTGAGCAGGTGAGCAGGGCAGGTGGATGGCCAGCCATGCCTCAGCCCTGGCGGCCCCCAGCCATGCCTCAGCCCTGGCGGCCCCCAGCCTAGGTCACCTGCTCCTGTGATCTCTACACAGGGTCGGGGCAGGAACATCTGCTTGATTGACCTCGGAGAGGGACGTGCAGGAGCCCAGGGCTGGGGCCGGATGGTCCTCTGGGGGAGCTCACTCAGACCTGCCCAGCCAGCCCTGCATAGGCCACATGGAGGAGGAGACGGGCCACTCTGCACTGTGATGCCCCTCAGGAAGGGTCACTGTGAGAGTGTCTTGGACCAGCTTCTCCAATACAGCCAGGCCCCTGGTCCCTGTGGCTCGGTAGCAGCAGCCTCCAGGTCAGGACACAGGGCAGACCTGGGTGCAGTACTTCCCAGACAGCGTGCGGGCATGGCGTCTACAGGGCCCCAGCATATGGCTCACCAGAGGTGTGGCCAACAAGTCATGGCACGGCATCCGGCTCTCCTGTGCTCGCCTGGGACGTGGAGCCGATACCTGCCCACCTCCCCATGCTGGCGGAGGCCTGATGGGCTGCATGGGGAGAGGGAGGTGTGCATGTAACACCTCATGCACCAGGAGCTGCTGCCACCACCACCGTCTAACAGGAAAGCCCTTCACAGCTGGCCTGGTGCCCACTCGAGGGGGTTCTAACCTGAGTCTGTTCACCCATAGTGCATGTGCTCAGGCCTGCAGAGCTCAGACCTCTACTGTCACTGGTGTTTCTTCCTACACATCATCTCCACATGTAACTTAGGCTAGAAAACTCCAGTATTCCCTTCTCTTCACCTCAGCTTTGTCACTAAGTTTCACGTGTGCACAGTGAAATGCAGCTGAGTAGAGGCCCCTGGAGGTGCAGATGACTGAGAGGTGGGGGCTCTGCAGGTGGGGTCCAGGAGCAGTGGCCGAGTGGCCTCCCTGCTCAAGGCCTGGCAGCAGCAGCACCCAGGAGGGAGCCTGGTAGAGAGACAGGGTCTTGGCTCCCAGACTGACTAAATAGAATCTGCATGTTAGCATTTCCTTCCTAAAAGAGTTCAGCAGACCTAGTGTGTTTTAGCATCTTCCCGTGATCACCAGCTGATGTTCCGGATATGGCCCCCAGGGGAGAAACGGATGAAGCCGGCTGGTCCATCAGAGCTGTGAGAAGCCAGGATGCCTGTGGGAGAGTTCTCAGCTGCAGGGAAAGGATTGAGAACAGCTCTCGTGGGTCCAGAAGAAATTGGGTCCATCCATAGAAATGGAGGAGTCAGGGATGAAGGTTCTGGAATAAAGACAGTGAAACGTTCCAAGCTCAATGCCCCATGTTTGTTATTCTAGTTTCCCAGGAGAATCTCCTAGCAGAAATTAAGTGTACGAGTCTAAAGTGTGACAATTTGAACATCTAATGACAGTGTCGTCCAGCCTTGGGCTGAAACATCCAATGTATCTGCAATCCCAGCCTGTCTCACTCACCAGCCACCTCCAACAGTGACCATCCAAATTATTTCAAAAACCTGTGTTGTTAGTTTGAAAATTAGTAAATTAAGGGAAAGAATAAGGCATGTGTCCAGTCGTTTCGATGTGAACCAGCTCCTGGATAACAACTAGATATTTCTTTAACAGGAGAATTGCAGCTAGTACCTGAAGGCATCAGAGTATCCCCATTTTGCAGTGATTTAACGCATCCACGTGCACTGAGCATCAATGGGGGGTGCAGGTCACAAGAAGCGAGCAGACGGCACTATGGCTGTTCTTGCCCCAGACTCACCCTGGTGGAGCCCCTGGATGGAGCGGTAAATTACAGAAATCGGAGGACAGGCAGTTCGTCAGTCACCCCGGGGTGCAGCCCGCAAACCCAGAGGGACACTCAGGAGAAGGGGGCGACATCAACGGAAACTGAAAGAGCAGGAGGTGGGGCCCTGCCCCAAATGCCAGGTGAGGACCTCCTTTGGATCCCGATTCAAACACTAAGAAGAAAAAGACATTTACGAGAAGTCGACGTGTGAGCGCTGGGCGTTCGATACTGAGGAACCACTTTTAGGGATGACGGTGGTGCTGGAGTTGATTGAGTCTATTTCAGCGCAGTGATGCTCGGACACTGGACAGCAGGACGCGGCGGGACAGCCGAGAGCCGGACACCAAGAGCGCGAGGGCCACGGCGGGGCGGGCAGACGCCTCCCCCAGGGGCCCCATCACCCGCCTTCGCGGGGTCTGAGCCCGAGCACCACCGGGCGACTGCGCAGGCGCGGCCCCGCCCACCGACGCGCTCGCGGGAGGGGAACGCGACGGGGCGACTGCGCAGGCGCGCTCCGGTGAGTGGCGCGGGACAGGGCGACTGCGCAGGCGCGGCTGGGCTGGTTTTTGCGTGGGGCTCCGCGGCCGCGTGACCTTGCGACCCCGCAGTCCCAGCGCACTCATGGCGGCTGTCAGGGCGTTGGTGGTGCCCAGGCTGGCGGCGGCCTCCGCGTTCCCGCGGTTCCCCGGCCTGCGGCCGCTGTACCCCGGCGCACGAGCGCCCTCCCCCCGCGCGGCTCTGCACGGCTCCGCGCCGCGCCCCGGGGCTAGGGTCGCGCTGGTGAGTGGACGCCGCCCGAGGTCGATCCATTAGAAATGGAGGAGTCAGGGTCTGACCCTCCAACCCCCGCCCGAGGTCGAGCCCTCTGCCCACCCCCGGTTCGAGGTCGGGCCCCGCCCCCACTCTCCGCCCCTAGTCCGCCCACCGAGCGGGCTTCCAGTGACCGTCTGCCCCTCCGCAGGTGCTGTCGGGATGCGGGGTCTACGACGGGACGGAGCTCCACGAGGCCTCGGCGTAAGTTCCTAGGTGACACTTGGCTCTCGGGAAGAGCGGTTTGCCTTCTCCTGAGCCGTTTGGAGAAGGCTTTCTCTGGTTAAAGTGGCAAAAATCACTGACCAGACCCCAGGAGACACAAAGTGAAAATTTTATAGATCGCGTGTGTAACATACAGGGGCACACAATAAAGCTGTTAAATTATGTTCTGTAGTGCTGTCTCCCGGGGATAACCACTTATCGGCACCTTCTGGTCCTTTCCCCCATGTTAACATCAGGATCACACTGCATTCTGGAAGCGGGCACCTGTTTCCCTTCAGCCCTCCAGCAGGAGCTCAGGGCTGCCCAGCGACCTTGGCTGTGGACGGATGGTCATTGATGTGACCTGTCTGCTGGCCCTGAGTAGTTTGTATTCTGGTTTTTTATTTTTTTGAGAAAGGTTTCTGTGAGCAGCACCAGTAGAGGCTGTTAGGTTTGGAGTAAGTTGGGGACTGCTTGGAGAATGCCCCCCTCCCAAGCTCAGGCCTCTCGGGTCCCCACAGGAGCCTGAGGCTGGGGGCTGTGTGTTGCCGCAGAGCCCTCCCCGTGGGGGTTGCCAGCGTATCCTGTGTTGGCGCTAGACGTGGAGTGAACTTTGGAGTGTGCGGAGCTGCTGGGCCGCCAGGAGAGTTTCCTGGAGGGGACTGGGGGAACAAGAGAGCAGAGGAGGCAACCGGTAGCAGGAGAACAGCTTGAAACCTCCCATGCACAGACAGGGAGTTGTGTATGGAGTGCTGGGGAGGTTATGAGGAGCAGAGCCGGAGAACCAGGGCGGTCCTGGCTCTATCGGGCCACGCACCTCATGCCTCCTCCTCCTCTGACAGGGAGACCCTCGGGCCCCGCGTCTGGGACAGGTTGGTGAGTTGCCTCTTGCTCTACGGGGAATGGCACTACACGTGCCATGTCTGTCTCCAACCCCTAGAACGGAAAAGTTGGGGGCACCAAGAATGAACTTACTGTTGTGACCAAAAGCTTCCCTCAAACTTCAAGACCTGTCAGTTGGCCTGTGGGAGGAAGAGCGCCCCAGAGGAGCCTGGGAACCCAGATATCCAGGCTGTGACACCAGTCGGGCCACCCTGCTCCATACCTTGTTTTGTAAAGGGAGCTTGGGGCCTAGCTGGTCTCCGCAGGCTAGTTTAGTGACAATGAATTTGAACTGTGGGCATTTGGGTTGTTAGCAGGCCAAGCATAACTTTTTGCAAAGCAAATAGGATATTCACATACATAAGGAATTTGTCCCTGGCACTCAGCTAAAATCCTGCTTTTCTCCCTGCAGGATCCTGGTCCACCTGAGCCGTGGCGGTGCCGAGGTCCAGATCTTTGCTCCTGACATGCCTCAGATGCACGTGATTGACCACACCAAGGGGCAGCCTTCTGAGAGCGAAACCAGGTGTGGGTCCACCCCTCTGGTCCCAGAGCGTGCACGGGGCAGGTTGAGACTCCCGGAGAACCTGCACAAGTGGTTGCTTCATCCTGGGCTTGAGCTGAGTCTATGTCCATGTGAATGATCTTTCTTCAGAGCAGTCATCCTCAGGCTGTTCTGTGATAATGCTGCGAGTCTCAGAATGTAATTACTGAATACTTACTGAAACATCAAAAGAAAGTTCCCCCTGGCAGGTCCTCATACCTTCCTTTTGACTAGAGGAGTGCATCTCACTTGGGTCGCTCGCCTCGCTCCCCTCTTGGGCCCACGTGTCTGAGCTAGCTCCCAGAGGCATTTCTGTTCTGGAGGCGCATGCAGTCCTGACCCTGCCCGCCCTGAGATCCAGCTCTCCCCTCCTGTCCTGCCCGGCCTGGGGCCCCTGGAGGCTGTGGTTCCAGGCGCCTTCCAGCTGTGTTCAGAGAGTGAGAGATGGGGCCGCAGCTCTCTCCTGGGGGCTGTGGTTCCCCACTAAAGGCCCCTGCGGTTTCTTCTGCCTGGGCCCCTGGCCCTGGGCCCCACAGCCGAGGGTGGTGGTGGCTCCTGCTGTGGCTGACCCTGGGCCTGCTTCACTCACCCCAAGCAGCAGTTTCTTAACTTTCCCACCACTGTCTCATCTGTCAACTCCCCGCACTGAATGGTGTCTACCTCGGACACTCAGAAGAGTTTCTATCTTCCTGGTGGCCCCAAATTGATGCAGAAAGTTCCAGATAACTTGGCGTGGGTTCTGAAGTGTGGATCCCATGGGTTCCAGGAGACATTTTGAGTGTAGACTTATGTCACTGTAGCTATGTCACCTTTTCTAGGCATCAAACCTAATGTACTTGTGAGTGCGCATCTCTGGGGCCGAGGGAACACATTCCCTTGTTTGGTGATGGGCTCCATCCTGCCCCCTTCTCTGGTTCACGCTGAACCTCTTTTCGGGCCTCTCTTTGTGTCCTTTCCCAGGAACGTGCTGACTGAGTCGGCGAGGATTGCCCGCGGCAAGATCAGCGACCTGGCCCGGCTCAGTGCGGCCAACCATGACGCTGTCATATTCCCCAGAGGATTTGGAGCCGCCAAAAACCTGTGCGTGTGTGAGCTCTGGGGTCTTCTGCTTTGCACCTGGAGCGGTAGATGGGGCCGAGGTGGTGATGTGAGCAGCTGTGAGGGGCCTAGGGGTCCAGACGATGCACGTAGCTGCTCTGTGACGGGGACCTTTGTAGGGTGAGGCTAAGTCACTTCTGAGCAAGCTGTGGAGTTTTCTCTCCTCACTCCTTTCTGAGTGCTTCTGGGGACCTGGCCGCAGTTGAGGGTGTGGGCTCCCTCCGCTCTAACTGCAGTCCTGGTGGGTCTTGTCACTCAAAACCCATCTCCCCGTCCATGGTTCTTGCAGACACCAGCTCTCCTGTGGGCAGCGTGGAAATCTGCTTTTCCGGTCAGGCCCTTTGGGTGATGGTCCTGGCAGGAGGTGGGGGGAGCTTTCTTGCTTTGCCCTTTGGGTTGTTGCCCCAGTAACTGGACCACAAGCCTGGGAGGCCATCACAGCACAGCTGTGACGTCCTTGGGGGTTTCGGGTCCTCTTTCCGTTCTCTGGTTCCTTTCTGTTTTCCTTCTGTGAGTTCGTGGAATGTCTATGTGTCCCAGCATGTCCCTCCCAGGGTGGGTCCGGGGCTGCTGCTCTGGTGACGGCAGGTTCCCCACATGGCCGTCACGGTGCCGGAAGACGGGAAGCAGCTGTGCCCGACAGTTTTGGGGGTTTAAACGTGCAGTGTAGTGCGCGTAACAACCCAGACTACGTGTTTTGATGGAAACACAACAGATCAGCAAATTGGGCCCTGGATCAAGCGTTTTCCTGTGTCAAGGATAAGAACATTTTTCTGCCCCAGGCCCTGGGGTCTCTGGGGACAAGATATCTGGGTGTAACCACAGGCAGCCAGCCCCTGGGGCTTGCCTTCCTGCTGACTGGGTCATCCCTGGGGTTCTGTGGCCTTGGCCGCCGGGGCTCCAGCCCTCCGCCTGCTCACTCCTCTGCTGGTGGAGGCCTCTGGCAGCAGCTGGAAATGTGGGTCAGAAAGGGGAGGGCGGGGGATCAAACCGATGCCTCGGATCCTCTCACCTCCTCCCCACCCTCTCCTGCCGTGCCCGCCGCCGCCTCCGGGCATCGCTCCGGGAATACGGCTTTCTTCTCGTTTCCCCCCGTGCTCCCTTTCACTCTCAGACTCTGCAAGGGTGCTGGTGCCCACCTGCTCTCCTGCTGTGCGGGTTCTCCAGCCTCGCACCAACCCGTTTCCCTCCTCACTGAGCTGTCTGGGTCTCCTTTCGGAGGTTTCCAGTATCCGCCAGATACTAAACCCAAGGGATCCCATTCTCCCTCCTCTCCACGAGTTCTCTGTGAGTGCTGTCGGAGCGCCCTCGGAACTGCCCACGGGGCCCCAGTTCTTCCCAGCTGCTCCTTTGTGGAGCCCCTTCCCTCCTCCTGCACCCCTTCTCTGTACTCCCCCAGAAATTTCCTCTGCACGTGGCTCAGCTGTCCCCACATCTGGACCCTGGATCTCCCCCTTTCTGACCAGTATTTCCAGCTTCCTGCCCGAGAGTCGTTAGAGTATGTTGGTGATGTTTAAAGCCACGTCCCCTAACTTGCGCTCGGCTTCTGTCAGGCTCTCGTGTTCTCTGGACCTCCCCTGTTCAGGGGAGGGGTGGGGGCGGTTCAGGCCGATGCCTCGGATCCCGTACTCACTGTCCCCTCTCTACCTGGCTGGGTCAGCTGGCCAGCTGATGGTTGCCATTCCGCCTGCAGCAGCCCGATAACCTCCTAGCTGGCTGTGGGGAGGGGCAGAAGTGGTTACGTTCCCTGAAGTCTAACTCTGCTCACGGCCCTCCCGTGTTGTGACACCTCGAGGCTCCCTCCGCCTGCGGGCATCAGAACGCCTCCTTTCTCCAGGTTCCCATCTGGTCTCCCAGCCCCTCGAAACAGTGCCCACGCTCCTTTCTCCTGCTGGGAGCTCTTTCCCCGCCTCATGTCCACTCTCTCTTCCAAAAGCCAGTCTTTCAAGTGATTTCCCCACGTCGCCATCTTCATGAGCCTCCTGGCAGGTGACACAGAGAACCATTGGCTGGATTTTGACCTCCTTAGGACCAGGGTTTCTTTCTCGGGAGGATGAGCTTGCCTCAGAAACCGCTGCACCTTACCCTTGACCCTTAGCACTGCTTCTGGTGGGGGCGGCGGAGCAGTTTGAGGTTTGTCGGGGTCCTGTCCCAGCATGGCTGACCACCCACCCTTGGTTAACTCGCTGGGTTGTTGGCTGCCTGTCTCGGCGTTCGAGGAGGCGGTGGGCCTCGGGTCAGCACATGTGTCTTTGAGCTCACGCTCCTCTGGAGAAAGCTGCAGCCTCTGGTCGCCAGTCCCCTTCTTTCTGACCTTTCCAGAAGAGAGGCCGGCTCTGGCGTCAGTGGTCTCCTGTGTGGTGGCGGCTTTGTTGTTAAGGTGTGGTGTGAGTTAAGGGCGGCAGGTGCGTTCATTTCTTCCTGTTTGAGACCCCGGCTCCTCTTTGCCACTGTTACCAGCTTTTGCGTTTCCCGAGAGATCCGTGTATGTGGTTGGTTAAAAATCTAACTGGATGGCAGCCTCTTAGCTCGTGGTTGTGCACTCTGTATTACCACTCAACAGCATGGATGGTGCTGGTCCATTAATTGTCCAACAGCTGCCCCCACAGATCCCATTGGGTAGACGACTCAAGCCTGATGGACACGTGTGATTTCCAGCCCTCTTTTTTATCTTTTTTTTTTTTTTTTTGGTGAGGAAGATCAGCCCTGAGCTAACATCTATGCTAATCATCCTCTTTTTGCTGAGGAAGACCGGCTCTGAGCTAACATCTATTGCCAATCCTCCTCCTTTTTTTTTTTTCCCCCAAAGCCCCAGTAGATAGTTGTGTGTCATAGCTGCACATCCTTCTAGTTGCTGTATGTGGGATGCGGCCTCAGCATGGCCGGAGAAGCGGTGCGTCGGTGCGCGCCCGGGATCCGAACCTCGGGCCGCTGGTAGCGGAGCACGCGCACTTAACCGCTAATCCACGGGCTGGCCCACCTCTCTTTTATCTTAATAGCTTTTTGGAGGTATAATTGACGTACATGTCTTCAGGTGTAAAAGTTGATAAGTTCTGACGTGTGTACACACCCCGAGAGATCGTCAGCACGTCAGGATAGTGAACGTCCGTCTCCCCCAAGAGGTTTCCAGTCCTTTGTGTGTGATGCTGCGAACATCCCAGGATAGAGCAGTCGAACACATAAACAGAATGGAGGAAAGCCCAGAAGTGGGGCTTTGGGCAGAGGGTGTTCTCTGAAGTTGGACGGGTCTCACCAGATTGCCTTCCAGAGAGATGCATGGGCACACAGCCCCCGGCTGTGCGGGGGGTACTGATCTAGAAACCTCCGCTGCTCTTGCTCCGGTGGAATAGATGGTGTCTGGTTTGATTTGCATTTCTTTTCCTTGTTAGTGGAGTGCAGTATCTGTCACTGGTTTTAGGCCAATTGCATGTCTTGCTGTTCCTGGTTTACCGAGCCGGCTTCTGAGCACCGCATGGTCCTGGCTCACGGCCTGAGCAGCCACGGCTTTCATTTGCTCTGGTGTCTGCTCTTCTCCTGCCTCTGCTGTCCTCTTCCTGCTGCTTTCTGTTTTGAAAAACATCAAAGAAATGTGTATATATATGCACACACGCACGTGCACACACACACATTAGTGACTTATTTCAGAAGCAGAGGAGTTGACGGAACCACACGTAAGCTCTGAGGTGGGCTTGGGTGGTGGTGGCAAGTGGACACCCAGCTGTGGGGTCTGAGGACTCCTCTCTCTGGCAGGAGCACATTCGCCGTGGACGGGAAGGATTGCAAAGTCAATAAAGACGTGGAGCGCGTCCTGAAGGAGTTCCACAAGGCTGGGAAGCCCATTGGGTATGTACGGCCAGAGCGGGCCTGGCAGGGACATGGGGGCCTCCACTTGGGACCCAGTGACAGCTGGCCTGGGTCTGAGGCCAGGTGGTGGGGTGGAGGGGACTGGCTGGCAGCCAGGAGCTTAGCAGTTGTGAGCTGTGTGGGCTTGGAAACTCTGGGCCTTTCCTCGTTTTAACTGAGCGGGTTTCACAAGATCTCACAGGTGCCTTCCAACTCTGAAAAGTGTGTGGGTCACGTTTATTTTTTTGGTGACTTAACAGGAAGGAGAAAGTTTGATTCTATCAGCTTCTGGAAGGTTCCCTAGTCACAGCTTCCCTCACCCCCAGCCTTTACCAGTGCCTCTTCCCCTCACCTGGCCTCACCTTCCCGTCCTTGCTCAGAGCAGCCCCTTAGCTACCTCTCATATTTCCACTCTGATTGCTGTCGTGAGCAGCATTCCTGACCCCTCGTCACTCAGCTGCCCTTCCTCCTGGAGTCATGCACCGATCACACGTCACGGCCCAAGGACTGGGTACTGAGGCCAAGGACACGGCCACACATGAGGGTCCTCACACCCCCCTGCACAACCAGACTCATGCATTGGCACAGCCTTTGCTCATGTCAGAGCCTTGGTCCTCGGTCCTCGGTCCTGGTGAGGCCAGCCATAACCTGCAACCGGGAGAGACTCTTGGAGACCTGGGATGGAGACCCCATCATCAGGCCTGATCTCGTCAGACTTCCGTTCCCACGAATGTCCCAGCAGTCGCCCCTCGGTCCTGCTTTATGCAGTGCGTCGTTTGTCCCGTAGTGAGCTGGAACGCGTGGACCGCGTGGCCTTGGAGTCCATCGCTGGTTGGAGAAGTCCTCTCCAGAGCCCAGCGGTGCACAGACAGCTGAGAACAGAATTCAGCAGGAGGCACTAGAGAGGCCACTCTGACCTCCGTCGGATGGACAGCTGCCTACTGGCATGTTGTTGGCAAACCGAGAAAGAACAGGGTTATGTTAGAACCCCCTGTGTGAATGAGGTACAGGGGCTGAAAAGGACAGTCCCCGCTGAGAGTCAGCATCTGTCATAGACCTCATAGTCACTCACCTGAGGTCCAGGGAGCTCCCCGATCACTAACGGCGCCAGCCTTGGGTCTGTAGCCTGGGAGTACATCTGCGTGCACAACGCCGTCTCCCTCCATCCTCCCAGACTCGGGCCTGCTCGGAAGAGCTGGTGCTGAGGAAGTCAGGGTGGCTGACAACAATGCTGTGTGGCATCTCTCACCTCCCAGGACACTGTCACTGGAGCAGCACCCATTTACGCGGGAGAGTGCCCAGGGAGGAACCTGGGGCCCTTCGTGACTGACTGAAGGACAACACGTAGGACAGAAGCTGAGCAGACAGACCCCTTTCCTGCAGACATTCTGCCCGTTCGCGTAAACAGGTGTCTCTCAGCTGAGTGTGTCCCAGAGGAAGCAAGGCCAGTGTCATCCCTCGCTAACCGTGGGCCACAGGGTGGGCAGGGACCGTGAGACTGCTCTGTATCGGCCGCCCTGTTGGAGGCTCAGTTCAGTCCCTCCCATAGCAGTTTCCTTGGCTTTCTCTCAAAAAGCACTAGTGTTGTCCTGGCCACTCATGAAATGCCCTTTTCAGGTCAGTGTGCCTTGCCTCCCCTTCTGAGCAGTCTGCCCACTCTCACCCTGCTCAGCAGAAGCACAGCCGGGAGTGGGGGGGTCAGCTGGCTTTGCTGCCTGGCCTGTGTGTCCCCTGCCTTCCGTGCAGGAGCGGAGCGGGCCGGGGCTTCTGTAGGAGCGTGCTGTGCAGCCTGCTTCAGCGTCCACAGCCTAAGACCAGAGCAGGTGGTTGCCCAGACAACCTGGCTCAGGGCTGGTGGCCACAGCCTTCATTTCTGGGCGTCCTGCACTGGGCTTCCCGTACCTGTGAAGTCTCCCAACTCCGGATGCTCCCGAGACATCAGTTCCAGTGACTTGCCTGTTCAGTAGCCGAGGGAAATCTCATCTTGTAGGTTTCTGAGAAGTAGTTTCAGTTGTCACGACATTTAAGTAAGTACATGAATACATTTTTAACGACTTTTTACTACAGCAGCTTCAATACGGGGCGTTAACGTCAGCACAGTAGAACCAGATCCAGGTTTCCCCAGCTACCCGAAATACAGCGTTCCTAGAAACCTTTCAGAAGCTAAATGGCATAAAATGAAGAAGCAGTTACCATGAAATTGTAAGGGAAAATTTTTGAGCGTTCCCAGATCCAGAGAATAATGTACCAAATCATAGAGATAACACGTGAGACCTATAACGCTACTAACATATAGAGAAAGCAGGAGTGATGTGATAGATGCACAGCCTTATAAGGTAGGAATCCTGAATGTACAGTGCAGCTTCACTTACGGGAACCAGGAGGACAGTCGGAGAGAGGAGGAGGGTCGTGTGTTCGCGTCTCGTCATCTGGTCCACCAGGGCAGGCAGGTCACTGTCGGCTGCACTTGCTGTGTCTGCCTGGTGTGGGAGGTCGAGGCGCCCATCTGCTGTGGCTCTGTGGAGGGCCTGAAACACTGCAGTCTGCTTGACTGTGGAGCCTCTCGAACGGCTCGCTGCAAAACGATGGCTGAGTGCCGTTTTCACTTTTCGCCTTTTATCGTAAAAGTGAAAATCCTATTTGGATTTCTTTCATTTGGCCAAAACAGGCACTGATGTAGGTCTTTTGTAAAAGCCAGGTGGGGATAGCGGGGGAAACCTGTAAGTGCTGTTAAAGACACAGGAGAAGAGGGTGTGTGGGAAGACGGTGTGGCCAGGAGGAGGCTGGGGTGCGGTCGGGAGGGCATGTGGACCCCGGGTGGGGGAGGGCAGTCCCTGACAGCTCCACGACGGGGTGGCCCAGCCTGGAGCTGCTGTGGCAGGTGTCCCGTGCTCTCGTGCTGCAGTGCCTGGCCTGAAGGCGTCTGTGTCGGCTGAACTGCCAGGCTCAGGAGCTGCTGGGCGGCAGGGCCTCCTGGTGAAAAGCAGACCCTTGTAGCAGCCCCGAGGGCAGGTGCCGGTGATGGCCCAGCCCTGGTGGCGTGTGCACCAAGGGTGAACCAGCGGGGCTCAGGTGCCTCTAGAACGGCCTGCTCGTGGGTGTGTAGGGGGCTTGGCGCTCTGCTGGGAGGGGGTCCTTGGCTCCCATGGCCAGCATAGCTGCCAGGCATCCACTTGCCTCTGTGCACTGGCAGGTAAGATGAGCCTGCTGGTTGAACTGCGTCCCCTGGCTTCTTGTGTTCCCCTTTGGAAGAGGGGATCTGGTGACAACCGGTCAGTACAGCTGTGGTTGTCTGTTGCTCTGTGACAAGCCACCCCCAAAACTCGGGCCTGAGACAGCTGCCCCCTTCGGCTGCCTTTGCTGCGAGTCAACTTGTGCGTCCCCGCACACCGTGTCTGGTGGCCTGGTGCTTGTCTCGCAGCAGCTCTGTTGCCAGGGTCATCTCTCCTCCAGACGCTGCCCCGGTCTGGCACCCGGTGCCCAGAGGCTCCAGACGTGGGGGAGCAGCTGAGGATCAAGTCACGGTGCGGCGCCCCCGCCCTCCGTTGGTCACAACCACCACGGGCAGCTCAGGTTCCGGGGACAGGCTCCACCTCTTGGAGCTGACAGAGGCTGTGCCATCGTGCCCTCCGTCCCCCACGACTGCCGTGTCGGTGCTCGTTTTCAGGGTTCCTTGTGTCCTTCAGGCTGCCGTGCTGCGCCCTCGGTCTGTGTCCACACGCACGGCCCTGAGCTGGCCTGGCCTTCCCCTTTCAGCTTGTGCTGCATCGCTCCTGTCCTCGCGGCCAGAGTGCTCAGCGGCGTCGAGGTCACCGTGGGCCACGAGCAGGAAGAAGGCGGCAAGTGGCCGTACGCTGGGACTGCGGAGGCCATCAAGGCCCTGGGCGCCAAGCACTGTGTGACGGGAGTGACCATATCCTTTCTGTCAGCGGGGGCGGCGTGTGGCGCTGGGGCACCCCTCCCCTGGCCCCGTGGGGCTGCCCTGGGTGGGCAGCCTCTTCAACCAGGAACTGCGCTGCTGGGGCGTGTACGTGATGGGGTGAGTCTCTGTGCTGTCTTGTGGCCACGTCGCCAAGCCCGTCCAGTGGGCACGCACTGCGCTCAGCTCACCCCGGGACTGGAGCTCAGCCCCGCTCCCTGGTGGGGCGAGGAGACGGCCTCAGTCTCGTTGACTGGAGGTCTGGGGAGCTGCCTGCTGTGGGAGGGAGAGAGCAAGCGCTCCAAGGCAGGATGGAGGCCCAGGTGGAAGGAGTGGGGGCGGGGGCGCTTCCTGGCTTTGTTGTTATTTGGTGGAAGTTCCCCCGAGCAGTGCAGATGGGTATGGACCCCAGGCAGCCTCGTTGCCCCTGTTCCTCCTGCGAGTGGGTCCTGTGCGTGCCGAGATGATGGCCTGGGAGCTGGTGGCAGAGCACTGCAGGCATTCAGAGCCTCAGGCAGCAAGCTGACAATGTCCCGGGTCCACAGCTGGACACACACAATTTCCATGTGGGCCAGAGTCAGTGGAACAGAACAGCGTTGTGTTCTAGAAGGTGCTAGAGACAACCAATGTTACTTTTGGGTATCGTAAAGGATGCAGCTGTGTCAAAGGTGGCTTTCTCTCCTCTGAGGGTCTTTACTTGCAGGTGGTTTTAGGTGTAAATTTTACATCTTCCTCCGGAGCAGAGGGGCCGGCAGACCCGGGGCCTTTGGCATGGATCTGAGGACGCACATCTTGGTTAGGGTGGAGGCAAGGCCAATGCTGTCACTGCCTGGTGTCTGCGTGACCGAGCAAGAGCTTGGATCGTGTTGAGGGTGGGTCCCAGGTTGGATTGACCTTTGCGGCTACTCTCTTGTCACAGTGGGCACTCCGACAGTCTCAGTTTTAGTTTCTTGATCTGAGAAGGGGAGATGCTGCTGCCGCCGTCAGGGCTGGCATGGGGTCCTGGTCTGCAGGTGTGCGTGGGTCCCGTGTGGCGTGATATTGTAAAGCGTGTTGTGAAGCCAGTGCTCTCTTCTCGGAGACGATGAGCTCCTCTTGGGTACATGCTGATCAGAAACTGATTCCACGTTTTCAGTTACGTGGTGCAGACAGTACAGAAAGTGGGGCCCTGTCAGCAGAGACTGCACCAGGAGGCACACCCCCCATTTCAGATGACCCCGAGGAGGAAGGCGGAACACGCACCTGAGGGCAGCTGGGAGCAGTGGCCAGGGTGGGTGCTTTACGCCTAAAATTCCCTCTCGTCCCTGTGGGGTGATGTTTTTCCGTAACTTCTGTGCACGACGCTCACGTGGACCAGAAAAACAAGGTGGTCACGACCCCGGCCTTCATGTGCGAGACCGCACTCCACCACATCCACGATGGGATCGGGGCCATGGTGAAGAAGGTGCTGGAACTCGCCAGAAAGTGACGCTGCTCAGTGCCGTGGGCTCAGCCTCATCCACCAGGTGGAGCTGGTGGCCTGCGTTCCTGTCCAGCTTGGAATATGATAGGAATTTATTTTTGTGCTTAAATTGTTAGATATTTTCTGCCTAAAGATGGAGCTTGTGACATCCTTGGGGTCAGGGGGAGACTGGCCTGAGATGTTTCGTCCTCCACCGGGCTCCACTTCCTTCTGTGTGGAGGAGGGACCGAGAGGCGGCTGGTGTTTGCTCTGGCTTTTCAGAGGCTGTAGGGACTGGACTCCTATGTGACCTGAAAATTAGTCCTTACTCAGAGAGGATCAGGTAGACAGATTATTTTACAGTCTCAGGTTGGCTTGCTTTAGAATCCCTAGTGCTTGGAAGGAAAAATTTTTAAGTTTACAATTTAATAATCAAGAAATCACAGTGCCATGCTTCTTGGTAATTAAAGCTCCTCTGATCTGGAGTCAATGTGTACTCATTAAAGTGATAAGGGGGGGGCCGGCTCCGTGGCTTAGCGGTTAAGTGCGCGCGCTCTGATGCTGGCGGCCCGGGTTCGGATCCCGGGCACGCCCCAAGGCACCACTTCTCCGTCCAACCCGAGGCCGAGTCCCACATACAGCAACTAGAAGGATGCGAACCTATGACATACAACTATCTACTGGGGCTTTGGGGGGAAAAAAATGAATAAATAAAATCTTTAAAGTGATAAGGGGGTTTTCATAGCAGATAGTCCCTTTGGCCAGGGAGGATAAACTCCTTTCCAAATGGACACTCGGACAGTTGCGTTTCAGTCCTCCTGAAACTGGCAAATGAGGACTGTAAATGAGGTTTCTTAACTTGGTCTCAGTTCTCCTAGTTTTCAGGAAGAAAGGGAAGTTGCAGATGCTCAGCCCACGCGGTAGCCCTGCGGAGTTGTGACGTCAGGTGGGTCCCAGCCCGTGCAGAGCGGCTGATGGGGACGTGTGAGGAAGGGCAATAAAGCGTTGTGTCCGCCTCTGTGAGCGTGGCTTCTGTTCCGGGTGGCAGCCCAGGACTTATGCCGGCCTCACCTGTTGTGGCCCTTTCCCTTCCCTCTGTGTACTATGACCACGGGGGTGCCCTGGACACACCGCAGTGTTTGTGCTTCCTTTGGTTTTGAGAAAGCCGCTTGGACATCACAGCCGAGCTGTTGTTTGATCCAGTTCACACTGAGCTTTGCCGGGGGACGGGAGCGGGGCGCAGACACAGGTCCCCCCTCTCTGCCCCTTGCCCCACCCTGCCGCTGTGTAAGGTGAAACGATGGACACGCGGTTTTCTGGGGTGGTTTTCCGGGGCCTCGCGGGAACACGGGGAGGGCAGGGCCTGTGGAAGGGGCAGCATGCCTGTTACTGCATTTGCCCAGGTCCCTCTGGCTCACCAGGTCTGTATCAGCCAAGCTCTGACGTTTCTAGTTCTTTTTCCACGGGATCTCTGTTCTCTGGCAGCCTGTCTTTCCCCCACTGCAGTTGGGCGCCACAGGGCAGGGGCCCCTCAGCATTCCCGCAGGCACCAGCCGTGCTGGCCAGGGTTGTCCCTGCCCTGTGCAGCCAAAGACGGCCTCGCAGGGCCTGTTGGTGGCCAGGCAACCCAGGTTAATGTTACCTTCCTAAGAAACTTGTCGAGTGAAGCACTTTTTACGTGCGTGTGCACGTGTGCACATGGAGGAGTGAACAAAGCACAAGTGTGCACCTTGGTGAGTTTTCACAATGAACCACTGCTCCGATGCAGAAACAACAGAGACAGCAGCCCCTCGCTTTCCCCAGAGCCAGGCCCGCACGGGAGGTGGTGCACGTCTCGGCTCCATGCACAGGGAGCCCTTGCGTGTGGCTCCTTTATGGAAATGTCCCCACATGGGTCAGGCGAGCACTGTCTATGAACATTCCTGTAGGTGTCTTGGTGCGGGACTCTGCCAGTGTGTCCTGGGGTGGGACTCTGGGGTGCAGGGATGGCTCAGTCAGTGTCAGTGGGAACATCAAGGACTTTTTCCAGAGTATTTGTGCTCAGTTTCCTCCCACCAGCAGTGGCGAGGGTTCTGGCTGGTCTCCAGCTTCCTTGGTGCTGGAGCTGTCAGGCCTCCTTCATTTCCTTCCCGCTGCCCTGCTGGGCGTGGGTGCCCTTCCCGTGGTTTTCTCTGGCATCTCGCTGATGTCCACTGAGGCCGATCACCTTTTTGTGTATTTTTTCCCCTTTGGCAAAGTGTCTGTTTGGGTCTTGGGCCGTGTCCCTGTGGGTTGTCTGTCTTCCTCGTTGTATGTGTTCCAGGTCCTGTGTCAGGTACATGGGTCACGTTTCCTCCCACTCGTCTTCATTCTCCATGGCGTCTTGATGCACAGAGATTCCTAGTTTCTGTGTTGGCCCATATATCACCCTGTACGGTTTGTGTTTTCCTGTTGTTCTGTTGAAGAAAACGTCCTCCCCCAGATCACGAAGGCATTTCCTTGTGTCATCCTCTGTGATCTGTGTTATCATTGTTTTGCCTTCACGTTTAGATCAGAGGTTCACCTGGAAGAATGTTAGTGAATCCTTGTGCTCTACAGTTTGATTTGTCTGTTCTGAAAATGCCAGGGGACGTGCTGTGGAGCAGAGTGGGGTGCAACGGCCCGTGAGTGATCACTGCGCGGCCAGGGTGCCCTTGGAACTGAGCCGGTGCCGCCTGGAACCCCCTCCACCTGCACCGTCTGCCCACTCGGGGTTTACCCCCTGGCTTGGGCGAGCTCAGGTGCCATGGGACATAAGAGCCCAAGAAATAGAGCCCGAGCTTGGGAAATGGCAGGCTGACTGGGTGTCACCTCCTGTCACCTCTACTTCACCTGCAGTGAACCCACCCAAGGGCAGGTGACCAGCGAGGGCAGGGAGATCTTACAGGAACACCCCCCAGAAGTGTTGATGTGATCATTAGCATTTGTACGGCTCCCTGCCTACACTTCCTTGTTGTCCGTCCTGTACTCTTTCCAGATGAAATATCTGATTGCCCAGTTCACAGAAGCCCACCGTGGGAGCCTCGCCTCCTTCCTGAAATCCCAGTGCAGAGATGCAATACAGTACTGGCCTCCTCATGGGGCTTCCCCGTGCTGGAACCCGTCGGCACTGGATCTGCCCGTTTAGCCCTGTAGCAGCCCTGGGAGGCTGTCCTTGACGTCCCACGTGGTAAGGCTGAGCTGGGACTTGAGTAGGCAGAGAGACCAGCACTAGAACCTGTACTCTGGGAACAAATCTGAGATGTTGGGAAGCCCAGAGAGGGGCCCCAGCGGACCACATCCAGGGGTGTTCATGTGACACCAGTTGAGTGCCTACTGCATGCCCCTTGCTGTTTCAGAGTCGGAGGAGACAGGTGGACGTGACCCCAGTGCACACGGAGCCCTGGGGGGATGGCCAATATGTGAGCAGGTGAGCCATGGAGCCGAGGACAGTGGAGGGCATGTGGACGTGCTGGGAAGGAGGGTGGGTGGCGCTGGGTGGGACCAGGGGTCAGAAGGGACAGGGTGCCCTCTGAGCAAGGATGAGAGAGGCAGAGCGAGTGGGTGGCTGTGTGTGAAGGACATTCCACACGGAGGAGTGGCTGGTGCAGAGGCCCAGCGGGGCAGCCAGGGAGTTTGAGGACAGGAGGGTGGGGTGCCAGGAGGCAGGGGTAGCGTGCTCGGTGCCTGCAGCAAGGCCGAGGGTTGTGGGGCCCAGGAGGCTCCTTGACCAGGAGGCCTGGCTGGGGAGCATGCCCGTGGGTCCGGCTCACCACCAGGGGTGCTGCAGAGCTGTCTTCTGGGGTCTGGCTGCAGGCTCCCAGCCTTGACCCAGCCTGGGTAGGCGCCTTCCTGGGCCTCCCCCTGCAAGCACCACCAGGGGTGGGGGTTGACACCTTTCAGAAGCCCTCCTGGACCCCACCTTCCCGTCTGTCTGGTCCTCTTCGTGGGCACCTCTTAGCACCCCACCCATCATCCCTCCACCTGGAAAGCCCAGCCCCCCTCATCCCTCAGCCCCTTGCTTCAGCGTCTTCCTGCAGAGGACTATCTGTGCTTGGCCTGCTGTCGTGAGCTCATGGTCTGTAACTACGCACATGTGTGTGCGCATGCCTGTGTGCACACACGTCACTTGTCTGTCCTCCACATGGACCGAGAGCTCCAGGAGAGAAGACACCAACCTTGTTAGCGCTCCTCAGTCCCCCAAGGGCCAGGCGGGACCAAGCCTGGTGGGCTCAGCATGACCTTCCCAATGGGTGCTGGAAGTCCTGAGGCTCGCTGACTGGACGCGGGGTCCACGCAGAGGCCCATCTGGTGCCCACCCTCAGCCCGACTCCAGGGCCTCCTTCACCCACCCTCTCCACTGGGTAGCAACTGCCGTGCTTCGACTTCGTGTTTCTGTAAGACTTCCCTTGATAGCACTTTCTTTGTTTTATCTAGACTTTAGTTTCTAGAGCAGTTTTAGATTCAAGGCAAAATCAGCCAGAAAGTACAGAGAGTTCCCGTATTCCCCCTGCCCCTACACGTGCACAGCCTCCCCCATTGTCAGCATCCCCACCAGAGCGGTGCATCTGTTACAACTGATGAGCCTACGCTGACACACCACCATCTCCCAGAGTCCACAGTTTGCACTAGATCACTCTTGGTGTTGTGCATTCTGTGGATTTGGACAGATGTATAACATGTGTCCACCATTGTACTATCATACGGAGTAGTGTCCCTCCCCTAAAAGTCCTCTGTGCTCCTCCTGTTCATTCCTCTCCCCCTAACCCTGGCAACCACCCATCTTTTCACTGTCTCCATAGTTGCGCCTTTTCCAGAATGTCATATAGTTGGAGTCATACAGTATGTAGCCTTTTCAGACTGGCTTCTTTCGCTTAGTAATATGCATTTAAGTTTCCTCCACGTCTTTTCATGGCTTGATAGTTTTTAGTGCTGAATAATATTCCATTGTCTGGATGGACCACAGTTTATCCGTTCACCTACTGAGGGACATCTTGGTTGCTTCCAAGGTCTGGCAATTATGAATAAAGCTGCTGTAAATATCCACGTGCAGGTTTTCGTGTGGACGTAAGTTTTCAGGTCCTTTGGGTAAATACCAAGGAGCGTGATTGCTGGATCGTATGGTAAGAGTGCATTTAATTTTCTAAGAAATTTCCAGAGTGGCTGCACCATTCTGCATTCTCAGCAGCAGTGAATGAGAGCACCTGTTGCTGCACATCCTCACCAGCATTTGGTGTTGTCAGTGATCTGGATTTTGGTCATTCTGATAGGTGTGTAGTGGTATCTTGTTGTTGTTTTAATTTGCATTTCCCTGATGACATAGGATGCAGAGCATCTTTCCATATGCTTGTTTGCCATCTGTATCTCTTCTTTGATGAGGTGTCTTTTTACATCTTTCGCCCATTTTTAAATCTGTTGTTCATTTTCTCCTTGTTGCGTTTTAAGAGTTCTTGGTGTGTTTTAGATGTCTCAGATAACTCTTTTGCAATTATCTTTCCCAGTCTGTGGCTTGACTTCTCATTCTCTTGACAGTGTATTCTCTAGAGAAAATTTTTAATTTTAATGCAGTCCATCTTGTCAGATATTTCTGTCATGGATCGTACCTCCAGTGTTGTATCTAAAAGGCGTTACCATATCCAAGGTCATCTAGGTTTTCTCTACTGTTATCTTCTAGGGATTTTATAATTTTGTGGTTTATGTTCATGCCTGTGATCCATTTTGAGTTAATTTTTGTGAAGGGTGTCAGTTCTGTGTCTAGATTCATTTTTTTGCATGTGATGTCCAGTTTTTCCAGCACCATTTGTTGAAAAGACTATTTTCCCATTGTATTGCTTTTGCTCGTTTGTCAAAAATCAGTGGACTGTAGGGGCTGGCCTGGTGGCATAATGGTTGGGTTTGGTGTGCTCTGCTTCAGCGACCCGGGGTTTGCAGGTTCGGATCCCAGGCACGGACCTACACCACTCGTCAGCCATGCTGTGGCGGCGACCCACATACAAAATAGAGGAAGATGGTCACAGATGTTAGCTCAGGGCGAATCTTCCTCAGCAAAAAAAAAAAAAAAAAAAAAAATCAGTTGACTGTATTTGTGTGGGTCTATTTCTGGCTCTCTGTTGTGTTCCACTGATCTATTTGTTTGTTCTCTCGCCAACACCATACTGTCTTGACTGCTATAGCTTTATAGAAGTCTTGAAGGCGAGTAGCATCAGTCCTCTGACTTTGTTCGTCTCGTTCAATGATGTGTTGTGAATTAACCTTGTGTCCTGCAACCTTGCTATCATTGCTTCTCAGTTCCAGGAGGTTTTTTGTTGATTTTTTCAGATCTTCTACTTAGACAATCATGTCATCTGTGAACAAAGACAGTTTTATTTCTTCCTTCCCAATCTGTATTCCTTTTATTTCCTTTTTTTTGTCTGATTGCATTAGCTAGGACTTCTAGTACAGTCTTGAAAAGGAGTGGTGAGGGGACAGCCCTGCCTTGCTCGTGATCTTAGCAGGAAAGCGTCTGGTTTCTCACCATTAAGTATGTTGTGAACTGTAGGTTTTTATAGATGTTCTTTATCAAGCTGAGGAAATTCTTTTATCTTGAGAGTTTTTATCATAAATTGGTGTTGGAATTTGTCAAATGCTTTTTCTGCGTCTGTTGATATGATCATGAGATTTTTCTTCTTTAGCTTGTTGATATGATGGATTATATTAATTGATTTTCAAATGCTGAACCAGCCTTGCCTATCTGGAATAAATCCCACTTAGTCATGGCATATAATTCTTTTTAAATGTTGTTGGATTTTGCTAATATTTTGTTGAGGATTTTTGCACCTATGTTCATGAGAGTTATTGATCTGCAGTTTTCTTTTCTTATAGTGTCTTTGTCTGGTTTTGGTATTAGGGTAATGCTGGCCTCAGAATGAGTTAGGAAGTGTGCCCTCTACTTTTGTCTTCTGGAAGAGACTGTAGAGAGTTGGTATAATTTCTTTCTTAAATGTTTGGTGGAGTTCACTGAACCCATATGGGCCTGATGCTTTCTGTTTTGGAAGATTATTTAATTATTGATTCAATTTCTTAGTAGATATAGGCCTTCTCAGATTCTCTGTTTCTTTTTGTGTGAGTTTTGGCAGATTGTGTCTTTCAAGGAATTGGTCCATTTCATCTGGGTTATCCACTTTGTGGGCATAGAGTTGTTCATAGTATTCCTTTATTATCTTTTTAATGTCTGTGGGATCTTTAATGAGGTCATCTCTTTCATTTCTGGTATTAGTAATTTGTGTCTTCTCTGTTTTTATTCTTAGCTTGGCTAGAGGCTTATCAATGTTACTGATCTTTTCAAAGAAGAACCAACCACTTTTGGTCTCAATGATTTTCTCTGTTAATTTCCTGTTTTCAGTTTCATTGATTTCTGCTCTAATTTTTATTATTTCTTTTCTTCTCCTTGCTTTGGGTTTATAATTTGCTCTTCTTGGGCCGGCCCTGTGGCTTAGCAGTTAAGTGTGCCCTCTCCGCTACTAGCAGCGGGTTCGGATCCGGGCGTGCACTGATGCACTGCTTCTCTGGCCATGCTGAGGCCCCGTCCCACATACGGCAACTAGAAGGATGTGCAACTATGACACAACTATCTACTGGGGCTTTGGGGAAAAAAAAAAGGAGGAGGATTGGCAATAGATGTTAGCTCAGAGCCGGTCTTCCTCAGCAAAAAGAGGAGGATTAGCATGGATGTTAGCTCAGGGCTGATCTTCCTCACAAAAAAAAAAACAACAACAACACTATAATTTGCTGTTCTTTCCTAGTTTCCTAAAGTGAAAACTTAGATTACTGATTTTAGATCTTTCTTCTTTTCTAATAATTGCATCCAGTGCTATAAATTTCCCTCTAATTTTGTGTGGAAATGTGTAGGATGCTCCGTGTGGCATGCTTTTGCTGCATCACACAAATTTTAAGTTGTATTTTCATTTTCACTTAGTTCAGACTATTTTTAAATTTCTCTTGAGTTTTCATCTTTGATCTCCAAGTATTTAGGGATTTTCCCGCTATCTTTCTGTTATTGATTTCCAGTTTAATTCCGTTGCGGTCTGAGAGCAGACATTGTATGATTTCTATTCTTTTAAGTTTGTTAAGGTGTGTTCTTGTCTCAGAATGTGGTCTGTCTTGGTGAATGTTCCAGGAGAGCTTGAGAAGAATGTGTATTCTGCTGTTGTTGGGTGAAGTAGTCTGTAGATGTCAGTTATATCCAGTTGATTGATGGTGTTGTTCAGTTCCATTATGTTCTTACTGATTTTCTGTCTGCTGGATCTGTTCATTTCTGAGACAGGGATGTCAGAGTCTCTGTCTACGATAGTGGGTTCATCTGTTTCTCCTTGCAGTTCTGTCACTTTTTGCCTCACATAGTTTGATGCTCTGTTGTTAGGCACATACATGTTAAAAATTATGTCTTCTTAGAGAATTGACCCCATTATCATTACGTGATGCCCCTCTTTCTCCCTAATAACTTTCCTTGCTTTGAGATTTGCTCTGTGTGAAATTAATGTAGCTACTCCTGCTTCCTTTTGATTCGTGTTAGTGTGGTATATCTTTCTCCATCCCTTTACTTTTAGTCTATATGAGTCTTTATATTTAAAGTGGGTTTCTTGCAGACAACTATAGTTGGGTCTGACAATCTGTGTCTTAATTGGCGCATTTAGATCATTGACATTCAGAGTGATTATTGACATAGTTGGATTAATGTCTGCCTTATTCGTTACTGTTTTCTGTTTGTTACTTCCCTTGGTCTTGGTTCCTATTTTTGTCTTCCACTCTTTTTCTTCCTTTTGTGGTTTTAATTGAGCATTTTGTGTGATTTAATTTTCTCTCCTTCCATAGCATATCAGTTATACTTCTTTTTACTTTTTTTAGTGGTTGCCCTAGAGTTTGCAGTATACACCTAAAGCTGATCCAAGTCCACTTTCAGATCAACCTGTACCACTTCACGGGTAGTGTGAGTGCTTTATGATGACACAGTATCCCTGAGTCCTTCCAGTCCTGTGTCAGTGCCCTTGTTCATTTCATTTATCTATCCGCTATAATCATTGATTATATTGTTGCTGTTATATTTTGAACAAACTGCTATCTGTTAGATCAATTAAAAATAAGAAAGATGAATTTTTAATTTTGCCTTCCCTTATTCCTTCTGTAACACTCTTCCTTTCTTTATGTAGATCTGCCTTTCTTCCCTATAGCATCTTCCTTCTCTCTGAAGAACTTCCCCTAACACTTCTTGCAAGGCAGGTCTGCTGGCAATAAGTTCCTCGGTGTGTGTTTGTCTGAGAAGGTCTCTTATTTCTCCACTTGCGAAGGGTAATTTTGCAGGATACAGAATTCTAGGTTTGGGAGTTTTCTCTCAACACTTTAAATATTTCACTCCCCTCTCTTCCCTCATGGTTTCTGAGGAGAAGTCGATGGAATTCCTGTCTTCGTTCCTCGTGGGAGAGGTGTTTCATTCTCTGGCTCTTTGGGGGTGTTTTCTTGGTCTTGGTTTTCTGCAGTTTGAATGTGATGTGCCTGGTTTTAGGTATTTGGCATGATATCGCCTTTAACCTGAGCTGCAACAGGGCAAGATTTAGCCCCTGGGCACCATGCCTAGGTAGGGTAGACAGTCCTGGGATTGGGGCCCTGGCCCTCGCCCAGCGATGCCGCCTGCAGTGCAGTCTCCTTCGTGCTGCACTTCTGCTCTCACCAGTTGCTTCTGCTGCCCTCCTGAAGCCACTACCCCCAGTGAGAAAGGGGTGGGTAGGCGCTGAGGGAGGGGCTGGGCTGGCTGTGGAGGGGTGTTGACTAGGAGTGGTGGGAGGTGGGGGTGCCACTACTGTCCGTGCCATGTCCTCGAGCCCTGCTCTGGCCCGGAGCTAGGTGCTGCCTTAGAGCCGAGGAGCAGGAGTCCCAGCGGTCCCGCTCTGAGTGGTTTGCTGGGGTGTGTGCACTGCGCGTCTCCCTGACTTCCGAGTCTGACAGCCACACCAGGGACTAAATGATTGTGGACACCTGAGTGGCCCTGGGGAGACTAGCCCAAATTGCTGACTCAGAACCGTGAGCAAATAAAATGATGATGTTTTAAGCCACCAAGTTTTGGGGTGGTTTGTTACATAGCAAGAGGTAACTGATACACGCCCTGCACAGGCTCGGGCCCTGTGCAGTGGGGTGCCCACAGTTCACTCCCCTGACTCGAGGGGTCCATGCCTCTGGCACCTCACAGACGGGGCTCTCCAGGGCGTCAGACGGGCAGTGTCGGGCCTGGTTCCTGATTCCCGCTCAGTGGCTGACCCTTCTACTGTGCGACCTCAGGCAAATCATGTGCCTACTGAGGCCACAGAGAAGTGGAGGTGACAACACCTGCTCGTGTGGGCTCCCGAAGACTTGGGCTCTGAGAAATACATGTGTGTGTGCAGGTATGGGTGCGTATGTGTAGGTGTGTGGTTGTGTAGATGTGTATGTTGGTATGGATGCATGTGTATATGTAGGTATATGTGCGTGTGTACATACAGATGTGTGCATGCGTGTAGGTGTGCTGTGCACGTGTGTGGGTGTGCACACGTGTATGTGAGCATCTAGGATAGGGTCGGAGACGCCAGCCTGTGGGCATTGCAGAAACAGGAACTATTTCTGTTTATTATTTCACAGCATGAGTTACCTTCTTAGAAAACCACTGCAGCCTCAAGAAGGACGACAGCCGACCAGTCATTTAGAGACGCCGGCCCTGGGGGCCCGGCGCCGCGACCCTTGTGTGGGGGCAGGGCTGGCGAGGAGTGGGGTGGGCTGTGGTGCTGACCTGACAATGCTGCCCCTCCTTCCTGTTGCTGTGGCAGCAGCCGTCCGGCCCTGCCACTCCTTGCTCAGGAAAGCTGCCCGCACCCCTGGGTGCTCTGTGGTCCCCACCTCAGCCTAGAGGGGGTGGGGAACTCGGGGGGCTGGATGTGCTGAAGCGCAAAGCCAGGAGGGTCCTGCCCGACAGGACCCAGGGGAGCTTAGGGGCTGCTTTTAGAGGCGATAATTGAGCATCAGTGATGGACTCCTGCTGTGATGGACCGGGCCCAGCCTTCGGGGGGCCCAGCAGGCTCCTGACTTGTTGAGGGGCACTCCTGTTCCAAGTTCCTGTGCGGCCCACGTCCCTGACAGACAGCCGAGTTTCCATGGGCACAGCGCCTGCTGGGGGAGCCCTGTCTTCCCGGCAGCTGGTCGGGGACACCTCCATTTCAGATCTGTTTTCTGAGCAACGTCTGCCCAGAAGAGAGCTGAGCAGACAAGCCAGGGAGCATAAGAGTGGAGTCCATCTGCCATGGGATCGTTTGGTGTAGTGCAGGGTGTGCGTGCGTGGGGACGAGAGCAGGGATCCGGGAGTCAATGGCACCCCAGGGCAGCGTGCCCGCAGCTGGTGGGTGGCCTGCATGCCCCGTCCACGGGCCGCTGCACACGGTGGCCTCGGCGGCAGCTGGCACCCATCCTGGGTGGTTCTGGAGGTCACATGTGACAGTGGGTTAAAAACCGCGAGGCTCTCTGCAAATGCGCGCTGGCTCGTTGGTCCCTAATTTGCCAGCAGCCATCCCGGCGTCAGCTCTGGAGCAGGAGCAGCCCGGAAGACTTTTAGGGGGACTTTGGAGTTGTTTATGTGGGATGGCAGTGTCCACTCTCAGCCCTCAGGCCCAGCAGATGCACCCGTTCTTTTGTTCATTGATGTGTCTTGGGGCTCAGCTCATGTTCTTCCCCCATCCTTTAGGTTTTCCAGAACCTTCCAGCACCCCGTCCCTGTTGCTCACATCAGCACATTTGCCCCCAGGGTTCCCCACATACCAGGCACTGTCTGTGTTCCTCCCATTTAGTCACTACAGACCCGTGAGTGGGTGTGTCAGCTTCCTGGGGCTGCTGTAACAAGTTACCAGACTTCCCACTGCAGAGATTTATCCTCTCTCAGTCTGGAAGCCAGAAGTCCGAGGTCAGGTTATGGGCAGGGCTGGTTCCTCCTGAGACTGAGGGGGATTCTGTCCCAGGCTCTCCCCCAGCTTCTGGGGGTTTGCTGGCCATCTTGGGTTCCTTGGCTTGTAGATGCGTCACCTGATCTCAGCATTTACCGTCACACAGCGTGCTCCCTGTGTGTGTCTGTGTCCAGATCTCCCGTTTCTATAAGGATGTGAGTCAGATTGGACTAGGGCCCCCCAGTGACCTCATTTTAACTTGACGACATCTACAAAGACCCTATTTCCAAATAAGTCACATTCACAGGTGCTGCTGGGGCTTAGGATGCCAGCGTGTGAATTTTGGGGGGACGTGTTCAGTCCATTGTGGTAGGCACTAGGATCCCATTCATAGGAAGAGACCTGAGGTGCAGAGTGGGGGTTGCTCCTCCTGGGGCCCCACAGCTCACAAGTGTTGGGGGACCCCAGTTGCTCTCTATGCAGCAACTCCTCCCTGTCGCTTCCAGGCCCTTCTGCGTCTTTGTGGTCAGGGGCTGTGGCTAGTCTTGGCTCTGGGCGGCCTGTGTGCCCAGCCCGCTGCTCTGGCCTCAGGTCACCTGTGACTCTGGCTGGAGGACGGGTGGTCAGGGCCGCTCTGGAGGACACCTGCCTCGTGTCGTCACGGGCCCCGGAGAACGCTCACCTTGTGTTGGATTGTGTCTTGTTTAGAGTCTCCTGGAGGCCCCTCGATGGCATGAGACTAGCTCATGCCTTTGCCACCGAGAACGTGGGGCCGTGAGCACCCACAGTACACAGTGCGCGCACGGGCTCTGTAATCACCACCGATGGGTTCCCCACGCGGAGACTGCCGCTCGCACCCACAGCACCCCTCGCTTTCCTGTTATACACGCCAGCACCCCTCGGACCTTGTGCACCCTGAGCGCGGCCTTCGTTCTCGGCTCCAGGAGGAAAGGGGGTTCCTGCTGGGGATGGAGAGCGCAGGGTTGCAGTGGGGGACTCGGAAAAAACTTATGGAATTCTCTTCCGATAATATAACCTATCGCTTTGTTAAATGTCCTCGTTAATATTTCCTGTCTCATTTTCTTGCCTCCCTGCACTTCCTGGTGTGGGCTGAGGTCAGATAGCGGACGTACTGAGACACTTCTCGTCAACGTCTCAGGGTGCTTCTGATCTGGCCCCAAACAGGAAGTCCTGTGAGTCGTGTCGCCGGAAGTCTCCGTGCGCACCTCAGCTCTGTGCACATGGCTGCGTCCGGGCACCTGCCCTGGGCTCTGCGGAGACGCTTGTACTCTCAGCCCGAGGGGACTCCTTCCCAGCTCGGGGAAGACACCATTAGCTTACTCGGATTACAGCACAGTTTGGGAGACGAGGAACCCATCAGTATTGGTGTCCTTGGGCGGCCGTGACGATTACCACAGACAGGGCGGCTTGCACTACAGACACGCATTCTCTCCCAGTCGGGAGGCTGGTTGTCCGAGATCCGGGTGTGGGAGGGCTGGCTCCTCTGAGGCCTCCCTCCTTGGCTTGGACACGCCATCTCCTCCCTGTGTCCTCACGGTCGTCCCTCTGTGTACATCTGTGTCCTCATCTCTTCTCGTAAGGACACCAGTCAGATTGGGTTACAGCCCACCTCAATGACTTCATTTTCCCTTCATCACCTCTTTAAAGACCCCCATCTGCAAATAGAGCCACATTCTGAGGTGCTGGGGGTCAGGGTGTCAACTTCTGGATTTTTTGGGGGGAGGGGAAACAATTCAGCCCATAAAACCATCTTTTTTAGTTTTGAAGTCAGTATCAAGGCTGAAGGCGAATATTAACCATCTTGGGTTCAGTGGCCCCCGTCTGACAGAGCAGAGCTTGTTCTGGTGGAGTTCTGAGTGCCCCTCTGTGGCAGCCTCGCGGGCCCTCGCCCCAAGCTCGCGTAGCAGGCTGCATGGCCACGCAGGCTCTGGCTCTGCCCACGTCTAGGGATTTTCAGGGGAACATGGATTGTTGTTTTCCTTTTAATTGTGGTGAAATACACATAACACAGAGTTACCATTTAACCGTTTTAATGTGTACAGCTCAGTGGCAGTGAGGACAGTGACAATGCCCTGCGGCCACCAGCAGAGTCCAGTTCCAGACCTTTTGTCACCCCACACGCTGCCGCACCCGCCCGGTAGGCCCCTGCCTGCCTCTGAGACTCGTACACTCTGCGTGGTTGTGGGTTCTGGACCCTGGAGACCTTCCTGAGCTGGTCCTCAGAGCCAGAATTAAAGAAAGGTGGCCCGGGTCTCAGATGCCTCCCTGCCCGCCCGCTGTGGGACTGCAGCCAGTGCCTGCAGTGCGTGCTGCCTATTTCCTCATCGGTCAGTCCCCGGCGCGCTTAGGAGAGTCCTGGACATGCTGGTGACCAGAAGTGCTGCTGATGACCGTGCACTTCCCAGAGCCACCCAGACTGTCCTCTCGAGGCCGTCCCACCAGGGCTGGGACGTGACCCCACTGTGCCCACAGCACTGCCTTCTTCTGAGCCTGAGCTCCCAGCTGGCTGTCCTGGCTGGTTCTCTGGAAGCCTCCTGAGAGGGGGTCCAGTGATTTATGGAGGAGGGACACGCAGGTGGGGGAGACAGGAGAGAGGGCGGGGGAGGCAAGCAGGCAGGTGTCAGGTGATCAGGACCCCAGGTTCTGGAGGGTGAGTTGGCCTCAGGATTCCCTGCAGGGTGAACTGGGTGGGCTTCCTCACCCCCATCCCGTCTGTCCCTCAGTTCTGGGACACAGGTTCCCAGATGCCTCCTGGGAACCACAGTGCTGGCTGCTGGCGCCCCAGAGCCCAGAGGCTCCCGCGGTGTGGTGGGGGCACGAGAGGACGAAAGGGCTGGAGGGGTCTGGGAGAGCACGGCCCCTCCTGCAGCCCTGGGCCTGAGCTGTCCCAGGGCGCCTTCCTGGCGGCTCCTGCAGGGCAGGGCCGGCACTGGGGTCTGGAGCTCGGGCAGGTGACATGACGGCAGAGGAAGTGGGTCTCCGGAGCCCTGTAGGGGATTTTGAGGGGGATTTCCAGCCAGGGACCAGCTTTTACTGAAGGCGCTACATGGCTGAGAAGGTCAGTCCTTTATCAAATGAGTCAGTTCAGGAGACACTGCTGCCACCCCTGCGGGTCCCAGGCTGGGCCCGGAGCGCTGCCAGGCCCCCCCACCCGGCCCTTCATTCCAGCGGGCCGGCACCCCATCCCCCAGGCTCCTCTGTCCCCACGGGCTAGCACCCTGTCTGTGATGGTTAATTTTTATGTGTCAACTGCGCCATGAGCACCCAGATTAAACCTTATTCTGGGTGTGTCTGTGAGGTATTTCCTGATGAGATTAGCATTGGATTCAGTGGACTCTCCGCCCTCTTCCCCAGCAGTCCCAGCAAAGGCAGACAACAGGAAACCGAGGCAGGCACCAGGACCATGTGGAGCCCCGGAGAAGTGTCCATGTGGGTGTCTGTGGAGAGATTTGTGCCGGCCCCCAGCCTGGCTCTGGGCATCCCCCTCGCAGGCCAGGTCCAAGGACATCAGGACTCATGTCTGCTGTCCTGACGAGGGGCTCGGCCCAACGCCCCACTTCTGTATGGGGCTGCGCAGCTCCCCGCTGGGGCCTCCCGGTAGGCTGAGCTGGGTCACGGGGGTCTGCAGGCTGCGAGAGTGGGTGTGAGGTGGGTGCCTGCCTGGGGGTGGGGGCTGCTGCCCACTGCCCCGATGATCATGGAGACAGTCCTTCTGCGTAGAAAAGCCCTTGATCACCCCACGGTGTTCTCCTGGTCCCACAGGGAAGAACCCGATCCTGACGCCAACGTGGAAGTGGTGTCCAGGGGCCTCTGCGAGCTGAGCTGCCCACGCTTTTACTGCTCTTGTGTCATAACTGTAGAAGTGGCACAACCGAACTGCTCAAACTTGAGAAAAGAAAACATGAGTATCATCTCTCATCTTGCCAGCCTAATGCAGCCCCGCCCAGTGTTTGCAGTATTTCCACGCACATGTGAATGGCTTACACATTTCTAATAACTGTGTGCACTCGAGCGTGTTTAAATCCCTGCCTGGACTCGTAATCCCAAATGGCTATGTGGTATTTTCTCAAGGAGCATTTACATAAAACTCCCTCCCACCCCATGATTTTAATGGGCACTGGGGTCGTTGGCAGTATTTTCTGATTAAAATAGTGTTGGGAAGAACATTTTGGCCTCTGAGACTTTTTCCTCTGGGTATTTTCTCAGAAATGGGGTTACAGAATCAAAGTTAAGAACATTTTACAGCCAAGCTGCAGTGTAGGAAGATTCCCACAGGGCCAGCCATTCTTTTGTGTTGTTTCCAACGTGAAGGGGCCAGGACCGGCCCTCCCGCTGAGGGGCCTGGGGCTGGGCACTGCCAGGACTGGCAGGAGGGTCCCGAGGGCCTTCCCTGGGGGCTTCTGCGGAAACACGCCCTTCTCCCAGGAAACCCCGCTCCCAGGCTGCTCTGCTGTGGCCGTGGCTCACAGTGGGAGTTCCCATGCATGTTTCCTCTCCACTCCCATGGCCCGGGAGGGTGGCACCACAGGGGGTCGGCTCCTCTTAGGTGGAGGGTCCCCTTTCTTTGTGACAGCCGGGTTCTGGGCACACTTCACTCGATGATCTCTTGACAGGCAGCGGACCAGTAAGTGAAGGCAGGTGCTTCTAGGAAGCTGGTGGGCTCAGCTCTCGGGGCCAAGCGCAGGAGGGGCTGGGTCAGGACCAGCGGTCAGGTGGCCCACAGGCAGGCAAGGGCCACCTCCGGACCCTCTAATCCACTGTCACTGCCTGTCACGGCCCCGCCCTCACCGCTGACTTCAGGCAGGTCAGAACATTCATAGTTCCCAGATTTTTCGAGGTGCTCCATGCTTTGGGGCTCCCTGTGGCCTCTCTGGGGGTCCAGCTGGCTGCCCCAGGCTCTGGCCCTCAGTGTCACCTCCTCCCGTGAGGCTTTCTCTCTTGGAAGCTTTGGCAAACCGTGGTGCCCAACAACGGAGGGAAGGCTGGGCTGCCCCCTGACCCCCAGGTCCTACTCCATGGGAGGCCCCTGCCCTGCACACACCCCACCACCTCCGTATTCCAGCCTCAGCTCTGCCCACTGCATTCATCCTTTTAAGCAGGTCCTTCCTCTTTACATCGCGACCAAGTGACTGGGGCTGGACAAAGGCCTTCTACTTGACCAAACTCCAGCCGGGCTCCTCTGCACCCTCCACCGACTGAGCCTCCCTCCTCCGGGGCTCCCGGGTCCGTTCCTGCTGAGTCTAGTTGTAGTAAAGAATCCTGCTGAGACCAGTGGGAGAGAATTATCACCTTCGAGAGCTGATCAAACTGCGCATCCCCTGTGTCCCCCGAGGGGTCTGATCCCCTTGCCTGCCCTCAGCGAGAATCCTGTTATTCCGGGGGAGCCAGAACCCCCTCCTTGTGACATCTCCTCTTAGTGCTTCTCCACCGCCCCCCACTCCTTGGCTGTAAACCCCACTGTCCCTGCTGTATGTGGAGCTGAGCCCACCTCTCTCCCCGATCACGGAGGTCCTGGATAAAGTCTTCCTTAACCGTTTTAACAAGTGTCCGAATGCTTTTTCTTGTGCAGGCTCCCTCCAGACCGGGCCAGGAAAGTCTAGGGTATCGATTATGCATGGGCTCCAGCCCTGTGGTCTGAGGTGCTCCCTGAGTTCTTTCTTAAGGGAGAAAGATGCTTTGTTAAGCATCTGTCCCCAGCACAGCAGCTGGCACTGGTTCTGAGGAGCTGTGAGCTGGTTTGGCTGCTGTCCCTAGTCCTGTCCCTCATCTCACACCCGAGGGCTTCCTGGTGCCCCAGGGCTGGGGGGAGGATGGAGGGAGAGCCTGGCTGGGTCTGGGGCCCTTGGGGGCCGTCCGTGCTGTCCTGTGGCTGCAGGGTCTGTGGGACGCTGAGTCAGCCCAGAAAGGCCGACTGAAGCCCCGCCTCCTTTGGGGCGTAGGTCTGGTGTCCAGGAGCACATCCCGGACACGTGGCCCTCCCTGTGCAGATGATAGCACGTGCACGAGAAAACACCAGGTTAAACGGAGCTGAGCAGGCATCTTTACGGAGAAGGTCACAGGCCCGGCGCAAACCTCCCAGAGGACGCCACGCCTCACAGGGTCACAGACCCCACTGACCTGGGGACCCCACTGACCCGGGGACCCCACTGACCCTCCTCGCCTGCATCCTGTGCAAATACTGTCGCTGGAGACCCACCCTGGGGAGCTGTCCTGAGAACTGAACTAATGGGGTTGGCATCCTAAACAGCCGACTGAAGTACCCTCGGCTGTGTGGTGTTGTCTGGGAGGCCATCGAGACCCCCACGTCCCCAGGGATGCTGGGTCTGCAGAGCACAGCCTGCATGGGACCAGCTGGTGTTTGTGCCATGCAGTGGGTGTGGCCCGGACACGCCTGCTTTTCTGTGGAAGGAATATACTCGGCTCAGATCCTGTGGTGGGCTGAACCGTGGCCCCCACGAGATACATCCACCCGGAACCGCGGAATGTAGCCCTTTTGGAAGTAGGTTTTTGCAGACGTGATTAAGTTAAGGATCTTGAGATGAACTCGTCCTAGATTACCAGAGTCTGCCCTCCATCCAGTGACAAGTGTCCTTTTAAGAAACACGTGGGGAGAGAAGAGAGCTTGTGACGTTGAAGGCAGAGATGGGAGTGACTCGGCCAGGCTGGGATCCCCTCCCAGAGCAGTCCCCGTCCCGATGCGGAGGATGGCGGGTGCCCCCCTGCACCTCAAGGGCCAGCCTTCAGGTACAGTGTCCCTGGAGGAGCAACGTGTCTTCACCAGAAAGGAGGGGCCGTTCTAGTACATTCTAGAACCAGCCAAAGGGACTTGACTCTGAGCAGGAGCACAGCCGTGGTCACAGAAAGGCCTGACCTGAAGCGAGAGACTCGGGTGGGACAAAGGAGGTGGATGCCACAGGCAACAAGCGGGATAGCGCGGCTCCCTCATGTTTCCTTTCCGGGCAGCTTCGCGGGTCAGGCGGGCAGAGGGGAGACCTGACGGCTCTCAGCAGGGTTTGCTGTGGCGATAACTGCCCAGTGAGTGTGGGGACAGGCAGACCATAGTCCAGGCCCCGCCCCATCCTCTGCCTTCCCAAGGGTGAAGGAGCTCCCACGGTCCCGATGGATCCTCACTGCTGACGTCAGCACAAGACCTCCCGTTTGTCCCCGGGCTGTTGAACTTGGACGGCACGCTGTCCTCTGTCGCCAAAGACCTTTATTGCTGCCTGAACTTGCGCCCAGAAACCCTCCCTGGTCCAGATCACGCAGGGAGCCACGCTCATAAAAGGAGTTATCTGAAAGGCAGCACTCCCTTCCTGACCCCTGACCCGTGGCCCATCCACCAGGGTGCCTTTGAATGTAGAGTTCCAGAACTTCCACATTCCAACACGAAGTCAGCGCCACGGTGGTGTCCAGACAGGCTGCAGCAAACCAGGCCACAGGGTGGACAAGGAAGCTGCCCCTGGAGAGAAGTGGAAAGAAAACCCCAGAACACCCCGGAACCGGGGGCGGCTGGCTCTGCACATCCGAGACCACAGGGTCAGTCCCTCTCAGAGCTGACAGTGTGAGGCCACAGTCTCAGAAGACATTCAGGAAGTGCTGGGACGCTGGTGGGCGGTGGGGCCCGAATTTCGGGATGACTGAGCCGGCAGCTCTCAGCCTCAGGAGAGCAGAGCGGAAGTCCGTCTGTCGCCCCCCCCCCCCAGGGGTGGCCCAGGGACAGGAGCAACCAGGGCATCAGTTCCCCTTTTACCCGACCTCCCCACCCCCCACCTCCCTTTCACAGGTGGCTTTGTGTGGTCACTCAGGCAGGGCATTGTGGCTGGGATTTCTCTCCAGAAAGGACCCTGGAGTCCAAGAGAGAAGTCAGCTTGAATGTCAGAAGCTGTGGTTCAGACACTGTAAGTTTTCCCCAGCATGGTGGTGTGAAAACTTTTTTTGAACCAATATTTTCTCTTTTTTTTTTTTTTATTTGGTCAGGAAGATTAGCCCTGAGCTAATATCCGTTGCCAATCCTCCTGTTTTTGCTGAGGAAGATTGGCCCTGGGCTAGCATCCATGCCCATTGTCCTCTACTTTATGTGGGAGACGATGCCACAGCATGACTTGTTAAGCCGTGCATAGGTCCACGCCCGGGATCTGAACCCATGAACCCTGGGCTGCCGAAGCGGAGCACACGAACTTAACGGCTATGCCACCAGGCTGGCCCCCAAATGTTCCCTTTTTTAAAGTTGTGGTAAAGTATACATAATATAAAATTTACCATTTTAACCATTTTTAGCTGTATAGTTCAGTGGCATTAAGTACATTCACATTGTTGTGCAACCTTCCCCACCATCCGTCTCCAGAACTTTCTCATCTTCCCAAACTGAAACTCTGTTCCCATTAAACACTACCTCCCCATCACCCCCTCCTCCAGACCCTGGCAGCCACCATCTACCTTCTGTCTCTATGGATCTGACTCCTCTAGGGACCTTGTGTAAGGAGTCATACAGTATCTGTCCTTTTGTAACTAGCTTATCTCGCTCAGCATAATGTCCTTGAGATTCATCCATGCTGTAGCATGTGTCCGAATTTCACTCCTTTTTAAGGCTGAGTAATATTCTGCTATATGGATAGACCACATTTTGCTTATCCATCCATGGGTCAATGGACACTTGGGTTACTTCCACCTTTTGGCTTTGTGAATAGTGCTGCTACGAACGTGGGTGTACAAATATCTCTTCAAGACCCTGCTTTCACTTCTTTTGGGTATATATTCAAAAGTGGAATTGCTGAATCATATGATCATTCTATTTTTAATTTTTGAGGAACCACCATACTGTTCTCCACGGCAGCCGTGCCATTTTACGTTCCCACCAACTGCACAAGGGATCTGGTGTCTCCACATCCTCGCTCACACTTGTTTCTGTTTTTGTTTTTAGGTAATCCCATCCTAATGGGTGTATGTTGTGAACAGCGTTCAGGATTTTCTAGTTTGAAGAACAGGAGAGGGATCGCCCCACCCTCTCCCCAGGAAGCAGTTCACACGCTCTCTTTACCTCTCTCAAATCGACATGTGTTATGTGTTGATGTACCATTGTGGAAGCAAGCTGTAGACATTTGGACACTAACTACATCAGCAAACTTCTCCTGGGATGGGGAGAGTGTCACTTCACCGTCCTCAGAACGTTCTGGAGTCACGTCTGCTCTCTAGGCCCATTCAAACGTCCCCACTCATCCCGAGGCTGCCAGGCTTCCTGCTGGTTCACACATAGCCTCTCCATCTAGACTCTTCTTGATGACATTTTGCTGGGAGAATGCCCCGCACTACGGATCTGTCTCCCTCCCGGGGTCTTTGACTTGTGCTGTCCTCTCCCTGGTTCCCTGTAACCTGGAGGTAGGGTCTAGGGTGGCTGTTCCTAACCTTGACTTTGCCCCCAGGAGATATTTGCCGACGTCCGGAGATGTTTGTGGCCGTCACTCCGGGGGGTGCTGTTTGACACCCTCCAGCGTGTCGGGCGCCCCTGGCACGCAGAGATGCCTGCCCCTGATGTCAGCCACACTGGAGTCGAGACCCCTGGCCTGGGGGCCCGCTGAGCTCTGGGTCAGACATCTCTGGCCAGATCCTTGGTGGGCACTATCCAGTGCTTGCTCATCAGCAGGCGGCAGCTGACGTCGGACCCCCAACTTTGGCCTTCTGGGCGAGGGGCGCCTGTGACCCTCCACTGTGCAGGCGTGGTTCCGCCTTGGCAAGTCCTGAGTCACATGGGGTGCCCCGCTTCGGCCCCAGTGAATACCCTGGTCCCTGGGAACCCTTCCTGGTGTCTTCCACCACCCTGACGGTCCCAGAAGCCGGTGACCACACCGGGGCTGCAGAGGATGCCCGACCTTCGTCAGCACCTCTTCGTGGACCAGCTGACTCTCTGTGAAGAAGTCTCCCTCTGTTTCCCCTTCATCCCAATCTCTCTTGCTTTTTTGGTTTAGTTTTAGTTTTAGATTTTTAAAAAAATCTCTCTCTGGCTTCATGGATTTCTACTCATTCCAAGTGTTATGATGAATTACAGCCATTATTCTGTTTGAAGCTCAAATTGTCTAAAATTCACCTGCTGGGATTTCATTCTGGCTGGTTCCAGGCTCCACACACCTCCTCCTTCCAGTCTCATCCCGTGCTCCCCATCACAGGTTTGGGATTGGCCCTTTCTCCCGGTGCCTCCGGGTAGAGGATGGGATTTCAGAACCAAGACCCCAGCAAGATCAAATGCCACTGGTGTCCTTGTTTCTGGGCTATCCCGTTGGGCCAGCCCAGAATATAGAATAGGTGGTAGTAAGCGTATACAGAAATGAGTGCGTATACACGGACATTTCCCCTTTAGCTGTGACGTCAGGAAGGCTCTTCTTATACTGAAACTCTCAGTTTCTAAGAACGTCACTCTGTTACTCAGTTGCTCCATCCCACAGACGTGGTTTACCATTGTCGGCACCAGTCCAGGCCCGGGGGAGGTTCTGAGTTCCTGAGTTGTTGGTGCTCAGCACAGGCCGGCTGAAGCGGATCAGGCAGCACTGCGTCCAGAAGCTGCTCCTCTCTGCATGGGCGAATTACCAAATGAAGAAGATTTGAAATTCAACCCGTTTCTTCAAAATGCCAAAGTAATGCTTTGCACATAGGCCTTTTTCTTTCAAATCTTGAACATTTAAGTGTTTTAAGGTACTGCACGGCACCCAGCCCCCACCTCAGACTAGAGAGGAGCTCTGCCGCATGGGCCCAGCATGTGTCCCCTCCTGGTGCCTTCTCCGTGCTCCCATGTGATGCTCCCGTGCTCGGTCGCTCAGGGCCAGTGACCACGCCACCACTAGAGTGCATCTCCCCTGGCTCCCTGAACCAATGGGCTGTTCCAGTGCCTGCAGCCTGGCCCCCGCCCGCATGGCGTGTTCTAGTGGCCGCCTCGGGACCCTGCAGGGCCAGCCTGTGGGGCATCAGGCCCGGACAGCGCCCTGGGCTCCTCGTGTCCTGCTCTCCTGCCCCCGTCGTTCTGGCGTCTCACAGCAGTGCGCCCTGGTCCCCCAGCTGCCCACGTCTGGGGAACCCGACCTTCTGGTTTGGTGTTAGCAGGGACCAGCCAGTGGCTTGGGCTTTCTGCTCCCAAGCTACATGCTTCCCTGGGGGGCAGTCCCACTGGTTAGGTGGTCAGGCCCTGCAGGATGGAAGTGGGGCTGGCGTGGGGGGCCGAGCAGGGCCACTTTGCTCTGAACAAGCTTCATCCTCCGCACTGTGTGGCCTGGGGCAAGCTGCCCACCTCTCTGGGCCTCAACTTCCCCACCTGTGAAATGAGAATCAGGAAGCTACTTCTGAGGCGCTTCAGGGTCAGGGCTGGTCAGGAGAGTGACCCAGGCGAGGGGCACGGGAGGCGTTGCGCCGTGGACTCTGGCACATGAGGGTGCAGCCATGCTGTCAGGAAGTGGCCTCTGGGGGACGGCACAGGGTTTGCCCACATCCAAACGTGGCAGGTGTCAACCACCACTGCCCACAAGAGGACACCACCCCATGCCAGGGGCGCGCCTGCCGGTGCAGATGGAAGTGAGGACCCAGGCAGGAGGGAGGGAGACAAACGGGACCTGAGCTGGCACCGGCCTGACGACAGGGAGGAGAGCAGTCCTGGGGGCCGTCCCAGGGGCCAGGAGTCTGTGTTGGGGGCAGGAGCACAGGGGCTTGAACAGGGGGCTTGAGCTCTACCTGGTGGCTCTGGGGAGCCCCAGGAGTCAGAACAGGGAGGGGCATGGTGAAACGGCATCTAGAGGGTCACCTGGCCGCCCGTGGAGGGAGACCAAGGTGTGGGGTGGGCAGAGCAGGCAGGGGTAGTCAGCGGGGCTGAGGCCAAGGTTTGGGGTGGGCAGAGCGGGCAGGGGTAGTCAGCAGGGCTGAGACCAACGGCGGGGGTCAGGGGCTCAGGGTGCTGATGACGATCCAGGGATGCTGGGAGTTTGGTCCTCACCAAGGTACATCTGGGCTGACATAGGGGCGTTTGGAGAGGCACAGCCCATCCACGGGCTGGGACACCATTTTTGGAGTCTTCCCTGGAAGAAGCAACAGACAGAGAGCTGGCAGCTGTGTAGGGGAGGAGGCTCAGCCCCGAGCAGCGTGGGGCGCAGACCCTGGAGGCACCAGGGCTGGTGGTCAGAGAGGAGCCTGAGTGTCCCAGGGCCCAGGAGGAGAGGATATTGAGTGAGTGCCCATCATTGAGGGGACTCTGGTTAGTGGGGTCACTTCGGGAGAACCCAGGTGTGTTCCATGTGGGTCCTACATTTTGAGGGGGACCCTGGTCCAAAGGAGGGACCAGAGCAGGAGAGGGTGTCAGTCTGCCATAGTGGGAAGATGAAGGAGCCAGGAAGGCTCCACCTGGAAGGAGGAGGCACACGGGAGGTTGGGCATCGTCCAGCAGGCAGGCCGGCCAGCGAGGAGCTCAGAGGGACACACTTTCCACGGAGATGGGGACAGGCTGGGCGTCAGTGGACCGGCCAACGGGACAGCCTGTGGGGGTGTTAACTAAGCCCCCACTGATGACAGCCTCTACAGGGGTGACAGTGGGGCCCAGGCTTTCTCTCCCCGAGCCTGGGCGCCCTGCTCTCTGCCCCCGAGCTCACTGGCCCTCGCTGGCCCCTCCCCTCCTCTATGCCCCCTTGGGGATCTGTGCCCCACGCCCTCTCTGTGCCCCGCAGGCCCCAGGTGCCCCCTCCTCCCCTTCTCCTCCTCAGACTTCACGTGCCCTTCACGACTGTGACCCCCATCCCAGGGCAGGCCCGTTTCACAGTGACAAGAATGTGACAGTATGCTCTGGATCCTGCGTTCCTGCGCCCTATGTCCCAACCACAGCCTCCATGGCCACTGTGTGCTCTCTGGAATCCTCCGGCCAGCGCCAGGATGCAAGAACACATAGCCGTCTGCGTCTGGCGTGACCTTCCCTGCCCCCCTCTGTTGGAGCTCTGGGGGGCTCTCAGGCCCTGCTCTGTCCACCGCCCTGCTCCCCACCTCCCCACACCTCCCGAACGTCATCATGGGCACAGGGCAGCCACTGTCCACTCACTTGGACCTCAGGGGTGCATCGGGTGGGGCAGGACCTCCTGGCACAAAAGCACCATAGAGAATTTGAAAGCCATCGTGGAATGAACTAGAAGTCCTGCTTCTTACTGTCGCCAATCTGTCAATTCTAAATAAAGTCGGGGTTCGGCCCTCTCCCGCTGGGCCCCTTGGCCACCCTGGGACGCCTCCACAGTGTCCCCCTCTCTGGCCCCCAGCCGGGCTCTGACAGGCCACCGTGGCTTCCTTCCCTCCAGACTTCTCCTCCTCCACCCCTGCAGGCCCCATGGAACGTGGGCCACACCCATGTCCCTGAGTGTCACTGCATAGCAGAGGGCTGGGCAGCGCAGAGGCTGGGAGGTGAGCGTGAGGCAGAGGTGGCCAGTCCGCGTTGGAGGAGTGATTGGGCCCTGTGGTCCCAGTGGGGTGTTAGGGGGCCCCCGTGCCCTGGGAGGAGCTGGAGCCGGACCCCCCGGGGTCTCAGCAGCTCCTGCAGGGCTTTATGGCCTGGCTGGGCCTGGGGCCAACTTTCCCTCATCAACTGTGGTCTGGGATTTTCCTGGTCAGGCTCCTTGCCACAGAGACAGCTCCCGGGGAAACCCCGTGTGAAAGTGGAATTGCCCAGGTCAGCTGGGCAGCAAGAGGGAGTGCTGGCCGGGCCACGGCCCTAAGGGGAGACCTGCCCGTGTCAGAGGAGCTGGGAGTCGGCTCTTGCTGTCCCAGCTCGCACCCTCAAAGCGCCGTCTCACCAGGCCACATCCGCCCTACCTTGACCCCCCACCTTTCTCAGCTCAGCTACCCTGCTGTGTCCAAGCACCTCTGTCCTAGGGCCTTTGTACTAGCTGTTCCCCCTGCCTGGAGAGCTTGCTCCCAAGGTGGGCTCAGGTCAGCCCCTTCGGCTCCACAGGTCCCTCCCTCCTCTGGCATCACCTGCTGGGCCAGGTTTCCCCGCCCCTTTTCTCACCGGCTGATTCACAGCAGACCCGCAGGGGGCCTGGCACAGAGTGGATGGGCGTTACAGGCTTGTAGGATGGAAGTCAGTGAACCACAGTACAGACCTCTTCGGAGTTAAGGAGAGAGAGCAGAAACAAAAGAGAAAGGCAGACGGGTGATGAGAGAGAGACGTGTGCTATCGCGTGTCTTGGAAGGCTGGAATTAGGGGCTGGGACCAGCTGGCCCTACAAGGCACCACAGGGACACTGAGGCCCAGGAGACACTGTGGGGCCAGGGTCACTGGCTGATGAGATGGAGAAGGGCTGTGTACAGCTCTTCTAGGCTACTGTCCCCCCACCAGGGTCCCTTGGGGCCCCTACACTGGCTAGAGCCCAGGACGCCCTCCTGTTCTGGAACGTCACCTGCCTCTCACTCCAAACCTGTTTCTAGTCCCCTTCCTGCAGTGGCCCCTGGTCCCTGGGAAGGGGCTCCGGCCGGGCTCAGGTGCCTGCAGATCCCGTGTACAGACACCGTCGCCCAAGGGAGGCCTAGACAGGCATGATGCAAGCTGTCAGGGAAGAGGGTTTAGTGCTGGAGCGTTTTTGTGTCGCCCCAATCATAGGATGTGGTGGACGCCCGTCAGGGGAGGGGTGACCTGTCCCCCCAATCATGGAGTGTAGTGGGGGCTGGCCTGGGTGAGTGACCTGTCCCCCCAATCATGGGGTGCCGTGGGGGCTGGCCTAGGTAGGAGTGACCTGTCACCCTATCCTGGGGTGTGGTGGGTGCTGGCCTGGGTGGGTGACCTGTCCACCTATCATGGGGTGCAGTGGGCACTGGCCTGGGTGAGGTGACCTGTCCTCCTAATCATGGGGTGTGGTGGGCACTGGCCTGGGTGAGGTGACCTGTCTTCCTAATCATGGGGTGTGGTAGGCACTGGCCTGGGTGAGGTGACCTGTCCCCCTAATCACGGGGTGCGGTGGGCGCTGGCCTGAGTGGGGTGACCTGTGCCCCTAATCCTGGGGTGCGGTGAGCGCTGGCCTCGGTGGGGTGCCCCCTCGCCGCCTCCTGGTGCAGCGTGTCGGGCGAGGGAGCCCTCTCCCTGGAGGCATTAGGGCTCGGTGGCTGTAGGACAAGCCGGTGAGGGCCAGCAGGGCAGGATGAGGACACCTGACTGGCGCAGTGTTGCCTGTTGGAGAAAGAAATCCCCTTCCCTCTGGGGCTAAAGTGAAAATGTCGGGAGGGCGCGGGGCTCTGCAGGGGCTTTCCTGGGAAGCAGCTGGGGGACTTGCCCTGACTTTCCGTTTCTCCACGTGGGAGCCTGACCCTGAGACAGGCCTGTGGGGAGGAAGTGAGCTGGTCTTGCAGAACTGGCTGGCACCCAGTGCAGGTGGAGGGAGATGTCCCTGCCAAGTGAAACACCCCACAGACCCAGCCCCGCACGAGGCGGGGACTCAGCCTGAAGCTCCAGGCTGGGCTCCCAGTGGGCGTCCTCACATCCTGGGCAGCCCAGGGCGGTGTGGGCTGAGTGTGGTGTCCGGGCAAGCAGGGGGCGCGCCCCCGAACTGTCGGCCTGTGAGGATGGAGGGCAGGGTGCGACGGGGGTGAGTTTGCTCCTGGTGGTGGGGCAGGCCGGGCCTGTTTCCTCCAGTAGCACCTGCAGCCTCTGGGTGCTGTGATGGGGACAGGCTCGGGTGGACAGCGGGTCTGTGGTGCTCCGTCCACACTGCCCACCGTCGCTCCTGCCCCCAGGACCCCCAACCCTTTCCCGCTGTGGGGTGTGCCTGCTGCCGCCCCGCCCAGCCCAGCAGCAAGGTGTCCAGGGTCCCAGCATCCTGGCACCTGGGATGAGGGGGTCGTAGATTAGGAGACAGTTTGGCTTCTCTGGCCCCATGGGAAAGTGGGCATCAAGTCCCTGGCAGAGGGCAGCCAGGCAGACAGCACCATAATGGCCTCGAGTCTCGGGCGAGGAACATGTCCCCTGCTTGTGCCAGTCAGAATCCAGTGGAGAAGTGGGGCACGATGCCTTCTCAGGTCGACCAGCTTCGTTGCAGCAGTGGCTTTCCTGCTGGGCCAGGAGAGGGGCGTGTTGGTGTTAGGGCAACATTATTCCATTTCCATAAAATAACCAACACGGAGAAGAATTGGGACAGATGACATTCCCTTAAGCCTGGAACCATCTGGGAGACCTCTGTGTGCTCCAAGGGTGGCTCAGACGAGCTCAAGGTCAGGTTCTAACCTGTGTCCACCTGTCTAGCCCTGCACCCCCCACAGTGCCTCCGGCCATTAATGCTCCAGGTTGTTCTGTCCTGGGATGTATACACACCGCTCTGTTGATTTATGTGTATTTGAGCCTCATCGAGATATTCATCATATATTCTTGTCTTGTCCTCCATAGACATCATTGATTAGGACAGAAGGTGTAACTTTGACTTAGCAGCCAACGGGAACATGAACTTGATGGTTCTGCAGATCGGCTCCTCCCAGATGGGATCGCTGTCCCTGGGGAGCTGGACAGGTGCCAAAGGTCCCTGCCGGGCATGACGTCATATTCGCAGGCTTGCCTTCCTCGGCATGAAGACCACTCCCCCCACTTTCTGCAGAGAAGTGCACACCTGAGCCACCCGAAGTGTCACCCTTCTCACGTGCAGACAGACTCAAACCTTGTCAGACCCAGCCAGGTAACTTCTTAAGTGTGTGACTCAGGAATTCGACCCATGGGCCCTGAGAACAGTGTGCTCGTGTTCTCGGCTGTAACGTGAAGTCAGGTGTCAGGCTACACTGTAGTCTAGCTTCGGTTCCCAAATCAGACGCATCGTAGTGCAGTGAGAATGTAATCACTTACAAAGATACATTTTCTTACATGAGTGAAATAAACAATGTATGTTGCTTGATAAGTGGAGGCTGACATTAGTTTTTTTAATATTAAGTATAAATGTTATTAAATATATCTGTATTAAGATGCAGCTAGAAAATCAATTTTTTTTTTAACCTAAACTCATTTCTTTATTGTGTGCTGTTTAAAAATGGCCAAATGGGGGGCCAGCCCGGTGGCGTAGTGGTTAACTGCATGTGCTCCGCTGTGGTGGCCCGGGGTTCGCAGGTTCGGATCCCGGGCACGCACCCATGCACCGCTTGTCAAGCCAGGCTATGGCCGCGTCCCACGTTAAAGTAGAGGAAGATGGGCACGGATGTTAGCCCAGGGCCAGTCTTCCTCAGCAAAAAGAGGAGGATTGGCAACGGATGTTAGCTCAGGGCTGATCTTCCTCACAAAAAATAAAAAAACAAAAAAGGCCAAATGGTAAAGTGGTTTGTGAGCCAGAAAAGCTGGTGGACGGGGCCTGGATGCCAGGGTCCCCGGGGCTGCTGGTGGGGCTGGGAGCATGTGTGGGGCAGGGGCTGCCTCCAGGCAGGTGCCGTCCTGGGGACACAGGCTGACAGAGAGAGAGGCTTGGTGCCCACACTGGCCTTGGAGGATTCCGACTCGGGGCTGAGCACATTCTGTGGGGTCTCTGTCCTCGAGGGCGCTCGGGTGAGCGAGAGGGTGGGTGGCGGGAAGGGCTCTCCTGCTCCTGCTCCAGGGGCTGGAAGGGAGGGGACATGACCATAGGAGACTGGTGGGCTGTCCTTGCAGAGAGGACCCCACCCTAGGGTCCTGAAGGTCCGTCCTGGGTTCTGGGAAGCTGTTCCAGGGCAGTGGGGGCAGACAGCAGGGACCGTCCCATAGACCTGGCGACTGAACCGCCAGCTACCACCCCCCAGCCTGTCCCCACCCTCAGGCAGGGGTGCAGCCGCAGAGACGGCCACGGAACCACCAGCCACTACCCCCATCTGAGCCCACCCAGCGAACCCTCAGACAGGAAGCCCCCAGTCCCACCTGCTCTGTCCCTGGGGGCAGGAAATGAGCACTGATTCCCGAATTTTATTTCACAAGATTCCTGTTCTTGTTGGCACTCCTGCAAACGTCTTTTTTATGTCGTTTATCTTGCTACATCCTGTTTTCATTAAAACCTCTGTTTAAAGGCAGGGAGGGGACGCTAACGAGCTGGCACTGGTGGCCGCAACCAGCTGATTTTAGATTTTCTCCGTGTTCTTTTGTACTTTCCAAATTCCCCACAAGGTGCAGACTGTGTTATAATCAGAAAGAATATCGTATATTTTAACAGCAGTGGAAAGGTGTGTATGGAAGCCAGGCACATCTGTATTTGTGATACAATCTCACGGTAACAGGCGCGTCTCCTAACACGGGCCCTGGACCCGGCACCGAGCGCTCACATCCTCCCCCAGTGCCGTCGTGCCATGCCAGGAACGCTCGGGTCCCCTTCAGCAGGGGTGAGGATGGCAGGGGAGTTTTCTGGAGCCCTGAGGAGGGGCTAGGCGTTCGCTCAGGGACCCTCTGTAGAACCTTATAAAGCATGTGCCAGGTCACCACACGGTACAAATGAAGAACCCAACGTTCCGAGAGACGAGGGACCCGGGCCAGGAGCGAGCTCGAGAAGCCGGGAGCCCACACTGAGCTAGGCCTGGGCCCCCCCACGGGTGATTCAACATTCATTTGGGTTTCCTGCAAAAATGGACAACTTTTTAAATGAGAAAGCTGAGGCTGCTGGACTTGAAGAGGGTTGGGGAGAGTGGGACTTGGTTAATTGCATTTCCAGTTGTTTTGATAGGCAGAAAGCAGATTCTGGAACAAGAGTCTTGGTGAAAAGAGGAACTGAAACGCCCACCCCCACCCCAACCCCCTACGCCCATCTGGTTCTGGGATGGGAAAGGCGGGTGGGCCCGAGGTGTGGGTAGTGGCTCTCCTGTCCTGTGGATTTCTCAGGCACACTGTGCGCATTTACGTCCATATGCACATGTACTTGTATTTGCGTGTGTGTGTGCATGCACGTCTAAGTCAGAGAGATACTGCAGTTTGCAGAAACTCCTCTCCCAGAGGGAGACGTCTTTATATGGACCCTGTCCTGGGGCCCAGCTGACCAGATGTGCTGAGGTGGCAGGTGCTGGGGACAGTCTGAGGACCACAGCCTTCTTGCAGGTTTCTTGCCAAGAACCAGCAGTGCTTGCCCAGAGGCAGTGCCTGGGGCCCCTGTCAGCGCTCCCTCCAAAGACAGGCCAAGGGCAAACCAGCCCCCTGCACAGCTACTTGGAGCCCAGCCCCTCCCCTAGAGAAATTCTGGGGCCACGGGGGCCGGCCGGGGTGTCCAGGAATGCCTGGGGAAGGTGACCTGCTGGCGCCAGATGCCCGAGGTCAAGAGTAGGGCAGATGCCTTCCTTTCTCCCCGGCCAGGTAGCCCGCACTCGGGGACCTTCAGGCCTGGGGAGAAGTTGTGCTCACTTCCTCGCTGTGTCTGAGGTTTGCAGGGGAGAGAATGTTGTCCTGAGAGCCTATCTTGATGTGCCGGGTATGGACTTTCCCCGGGCGCAGGCGAGGAGAAAGTAAACACGGCCGGGGCTTGCCGGGAGGAAGCGGACGCCCTGTGGCGGCCTGGTCACTGGGGAGTGTCCGGCAGGGACTTCCCGCGACTCCTATGGCCTCTGGCTCAGACCCACTACAACATCCTCAAAGACCTGTCCACCCAGAGGAAAGGTGCTGGAGCTGGGTAGAGGTGATGGCTGCACAGTACCAGGGATTACCTAATGCCACGGAATTGTGCACTTTAAAATAGTTAAAACGGTAAATTTTATGTAACGTGTATTTTACCAGAATAAAAATAAATAAGTAAATGGGAAGAACTCACATGTATTTGCTGGACTGAGCAGGAGTTACCTGGTGAGGTGGAGCCTGCATGGACCCCACGACCCCCCAGATCTGCCCACCCGCCCTTCCAGGAAAGCAGGGCCAGAGTGGCTTCCAGGAGCCTGGGCTCACTTGCGGTGGACCCACGTAGACCCCCAGGCCGAGGCCCGTGGAGCCAGGGGACCCGAGAAGAGCATGCCGGGGCCAACCCCTCAGGGGCCCAGGGGCTCCCCAGGAAGCTCCTGGAGGGGACGGGAGGACGCCCACCTTCTCCTCCTCTCTCTCCTGCTCCTGACTCGGCCCAGAGCGGGTCCCTCCCAGTCACCTCTCTGCCCGCCACTTCTCTGCAGCACAGTCTTGTTGCACGAGCGTCTTCCTGCTTCTTTTTCCTTTTTAACCCTTATCTGCTGCCCCACTCAGGTTCCTGATTGCAAATAGTGGAAGTGAACTGGTTTCTGATTGCAAATAGTGGAAGTGAGCTCTGAACACCTTCCGTGGAGGGCTCTTGGGCTCTAGGATCAGCAGGAAGGCTGGAGAAGGAGGCCTGGACATGGGCAGAGTCCAGGCAGGCCCAGAGGGCGGCCTGGTGAGGAGGATGCCGCCGCTGGCACTGCCCCCTGGGCGCTCACCACAGCACTGCCCAGACTGTCCTGCTTCTGGGTCACTGCTCCAGACCCAGAGTCCTGCCCAGGAACGTCCCATGGCCAAACTCAGGCCCCGAGGCTGACCACACAGTGGCCCTCTTCGGTGGCCTCTGCAGCCTGTGTTTGTGGAATGCCAACAGCTTAGTTCAGGGCAGCTATGTGCCCATCTAAACAACCCCACAGCCTGGTTACACATGGCAGTTAGGGGGCATGTGACCCAGCCTGGCCCACGGGATGTGGACAGAGAGACAAAGGACCTTGGGTTCCTGATGGCATTGTGGGGCGCTGTGCCAGCCGTGGATGCCGGCCCAGACTTCCTGGTACACAAGAGCAAGTCACCTGGCTGGTCTCAGCAGCTGTCTTCTCAGGCCCCTGGTTCTCAGAGCCAAGCGCAGTCTTGCCTGTAGCGTCTCTGGGTGCACCCTCCAGCTCGCACCTCCATCCTAACGAATGTGAGTTCAGCCTGCAGGGGTTTCCAGCCCTGGCCCTGCTCGGAGTGGCTCCAGCTGAGGCCCCATGGTTCAGAAGGGACGAGCTGGCCCTGCTGGCCCTGCACATCGTGACTACCAAGCTAAATGAATGACTGTCTTTGCTTTAGCCACTGAGTTTTGGGGTGTTTGTCATAGAGCCATACATAACCAGAGCACAGCCAAAACTCAAGTTGGTGAAGATGGTGGGTCGCGGTGCAGGCTGCCGTGCCACGTCTCATAGGCTCTGTCTCTGCTGTCATCCTCAAGGAACTCAGGTCTCCTGGGTCCCTGACCCCGCAGATGCTGGTCAGACCCAGCCCACGCCCCTCGCATGTGTGGCAGCCGCAGTGGTCAGCTGCGCCCGGCGTGTGTGGCTCATGAGGGCCCAAAGTGCACAGCTCTCCTGACTCGTGTTGAGTGATGTGCGGGGAGCTTGAAATCACCCATGCAGGGGCATTTACACCACAGAAATGGGCAGTCGATAAAAGTCAGGGCTCTCCCCCCAGGAGCGCCTTTGGTTTCTGTGGGCAGCCGTGTTGCAGAGCCTGCTTCTCCCTGGCCCACCACCGAGGACGGGTCTGGGCTGCCTCTGTTCACTCCCACCCCCCACAGACTGGGGCTGCCAGGGCCGCCTTATCTTGGGCTGAGTTTGGACATGGGGCTGCGTGACCCAGGACGAGACTTATGGAACGACGTGGAGATGGGCATTTGGGGAAAGCGAGAGGAGTGAGCAGCCACTTAGGGAAATGGTGGGTGTTGACTGCGAGCCGGCCGAGGCCCAGCAGCTTGGCTCCGGGTCCTTCATGTTGTGTCCCAACAGGAAAGGATCTCTTTTTCTAAACACAGTTCAGTGAAAGGAACTTGCACTGGGCCCACACTATGAGGGTGGGTCCAGCTTGTGCCTTGGTCTCCTCACCAGGGCATAAGGATGGGACCACACTGGGTGTGGGGGTGGGGGCCCCAGGAGGTGGGAGGGGGGCAGGGTTGGGGGCACTGCCTGGGATGGGGAGGCCTCGGTGGAGAGAATTAGCCAACATGCCCCGAGCCCCACCTCGTGAGGTCTTCACTGTCAGGTGAGGAGACGGAGGCCTGGCTAGCAGCGAGCCCGCGTGGGTGTCGGGCAGCCACTGCGGAGCTGGGAGGCGGTGGTGATGAAGCTGATGAGGGTGAAGGCGACGGCAGGGCCCAGGCCAGCTTTCCACATGCCTGTCTCGTCATTTGGATGCTGGCTATCGGATTTCTTTACCAGGGGCGGGCGCTGCCCTGTGCAGTCCCCAGGAGTGACGGGGGGACCCCAGCCATGGTGGCTGGCAGAGTGGAGGTGAGAGGGGGAGCCAAGGCCGGGTGGGAAGGTTTCTCAGCATCTACTGGGTAACATTCAGGTACCATGACCGAAATTTCCTGCTGATTTTCTCTGGGGTGAAACCCAAGCCGACTTTCCTCAAGAGCGGCAGGGAAATGGGCCGTTTACCAAGGTTCCTGACCCTCTTTACTGCAGGTTCAAACGGCGAGTTCTTTGATTTTGTAAGTTTTTCTTTGGAAAGGAAGTGCTCTAATTTTTTCACTTTAAGTCATCCAGCCAATTTCAATGTCATAATTTGAAATCATTGCCAGAAGCTTGGTCCTGATGTTGGCATTGGCCCCACTGCAGGGCAACAGCTGGATTTCCTGTCTCCAACTGCAATACAATTGAGCAAACTGACGACAGCTGCAGAGCACTCTTGCCAAAAATATTTGACTTAAATCTCACAGGCCTTCAGATCGAACTTCCAGCTGCAGGAACGACAAGGGACCGGAAAACCAGCGAGCAGGCAAAACCAGACGGCAGGCGTTCTGCTGGACCGCTGGCCGCTCTCCAGCTTGTCAGCATCGTGGAAAAAGCATGTGGCCCGGGGGCGAAACACCCCAGGGAGGCAACAGCCAGGTGTGTGGCCCAGATTGAATCCACTCCTAGAGAGACTAGATGTAGATGTTCTCAGGCGGTCTGGGAATTGGAACATGACCTGGGGCTTAGACATTGTAAAAGAATTCGTCTTGATTTTGTGAAGTGTGATGATGTTATTTGGTTATGGGGAAAACGTTTGTATTTTTTAGAGATGCAAACAGAGATATTTCAGGGAGGAGTGGCATGGTGTCTGTGAGCTGCTGTCAAATTCTTCAGCATTATGAAAGTAAGTAAAAGGAAAATATGCCAATATTCTGGGTGAGAGTAACACCTTTAGTGGTCCCTTCCCCCACCCCAATGATGTAATTCAGAAAGAATCTTTACATATTTGAAATGTCATGATAAATATACACATAAATGGTGGAAATAACCCATGTTGTGTGAGGTAAGATTAGGTGGTTTACTTTTTGCAAAGGGGGATATTTGCCTGTCCCTATAATTTCTTGAAAACTTAATTTTTAAGGATTGACAAGGGGTGATGGTTAATTTTATGTGTCAACTTGGCTAGGCCACGGTACTCAGATATTTGGTCAAACATCTGGATGTCGCCATGGAGATATTTTTTAGGTGAGATGAACCTTAAATCACTGGGTTTTGAGTAAAGCAGATTGCCCTCCATAATGTGGGTGGGCCTCACCCAATCAGTTGAAGGCCTTAAGAGACAACAAGAGGAAGGAATTCTGCCTCCAGACTGTCTTTGGACTCGAGCTGCAACATCAGCTCTTCCCTGGATCTCCAGCCTGCTGGCCCGCCCTGCAAATTTTGGACTTGCCAGCCTCCACTACTGCACAAGCCAATTTTTTAAAATAAATCCCTCTCTTCCTGTCTCTTTCTGTATGTCTATGTATCTATATCTTTATAGAAACAGATACAGATATGGATATAGATACAGATTCAGATATAGCTACAGACATAGACATAGACTTAGATACAGAGACAGAGACAGATGCAGATGCAGATGCAGATAAAGGTACAGATATAGATACAGATACAGATGTAGATACAGGTACAGATGTAGATATAGATACAGATACAAATATAGATACAGATATAGATACAGATATAGATACAGATACAGATATAGATATATCGATTCTATTTCTCTGGAGAACCCTGACTGATACAGAGGGGAAATGATTAAACTGAACGTTACAAGGAGCTGCAAATTCGCAGGAAGGAGTGGAGGGGCCTGGCAGGAGGGAGGCGGCTGAGCTAAGGGTGCAGGTTGTGGAGCGGGATGGGGACTGGTGTTCTTTCTTACACGAGCCGTGTGGGAAGGGCCCTGGGCTGGGCAGGGGCACTGAGACTCTGGTGCTGGCTGTGGACATGGCGGTATCCACGCCTCTCCCAGGTTCCACCCGCCATGTGCATCTCCGTCTCCTTTGAAGTAGGACCGCAAGGAGCCGCTGTTCCTAATAAGGTGGAGACGGTTTTAGCTTTAGCCATAGTTCTTTTGTAATTTTCAGATTTTATTCACAAAATCAGCCTGGACTCAACTCCAGCTCTGATCATCTCCATCCCCCTCCGCCGTTCCTTGCCTGCCCTTCCCTGTTTGTGGGGCTTTATTTTGAGTCACTTCTTGTTGGCCTGGATAATTTTTTGAGTTGGTTTTTCAGGAAGGAAATGTTCTTAGAACAATTTCTGAATCCCCGTGTAGCTGGGACTATTTTTTCTGTTCCCTGAACACGGGCAGCAGGTCACCCCACAATGATCTGCTGGGTTCAGAAGTCCTGGTTTGCAGCCGTGACATGTGGCCGTGCCCCACTGTCCCCTGGTGTTTGCACAGAACACTCCCGGGCCGCTCTGAGGTTCTGTCTGTGTGCCTGTCCAATATTTTATATTTGAAGATTTTCACCAGATTGTTGTTCATTTTGCTTGATACCCAACAAGCCTTTTGTTAAATCTATTTAGATCTGTCTTCAGTTCAGGAAAGCTTCTTCTATTATATCCTTGATTACTGTCTGTGTTTGTTCATGTTTCTTCATCAAGAAAATCGATTCTGCACCTGGTGAGTCTCTGGTTTTTATCTGCAACTGTCTTCTGAATCACTGTTGCAGCCTTATTCCACATCAGTTCTTTACCTCACCTGCTCTCTACTCATTCACACCTGCCCATCCACCACCTGCCTTTCAGGGTCAGTCTGTGTCATCTGCACCTCAGCCCTTAGCCCCTACATTTAAGGATTTCTTACATTTTATTGAGTGAAAATAGCAGCCTGGATGTATTATTCTTCTTCAGGAATTTTTTTTCCACGAGTAGGTTCTGCTTCTTGAGTGCTGTGTGTTCCTGGGTTTTATGAGCAAGAATATTTAGTGGCTCTGTGCTGGTTTTCTTTTTCTTTTCCTCATCCCTGGATGATCTGAGTTCGTGGAGGCTGGTGTCCCCCACAGGGAGACTGGGTCTTCCCGACTTTCCTGCCTGTCACTGGTGGTTACGTTCCTGCTGTCGTTGCCACGGATGGTGCTGGCCCGTCAGGTTGGCAGCTGCTCGGGGGACTGGGCTAGAGGAGGGGCCCTGGGAAATTCCATCCGAGGAGCTTCCTGTCCTCGTGTTTTTGTCTCCTGTGGAGTGAAGCCCAGTGTGGCGGGCTCCTCCTCCTCCCTACACTGGGGCAGGAGCTCCCCTTGTGCCCACCTGGGCCCTGCTCCGTCCGCAGCCCCGCCCGGCCTTCCAGCATCAGCCCAGCTCCTCCAGCTGTCTGCACTCTTGGGGGCAGAGAAAACCTGCTGGGGGAAAGGCCTCCACTCGGCCGCCAGCTGCCTGCTCAGCCCCCCGCCCCCGTGCCCCCGTGCCCAAGCTGCCCCCGAGGCTCAGCCTCCAGCTGGGGGCTCCTCTCCCCTCCTCGGTGCTGTCGTCTTCCTTTGAACAACCCCGTTGGCACCCATGTCCAGGAGGCCCCGGGCGAGACTCTCCACTCGCAGGCCCACCATGCCGGGTTCAGTCAGTGCTGTGCTTGGGCACGCTTCGGCTCATGGGCCCGTGCGGGTGTCTGTACTTCGGGGGCCTTTGGAGGAAGTGTTCTGCCAAACAGGTGGGTCTGGGTGGAACTGGAGCGGGGCCCTGTTGCTGTCAGCATCCACCCACAGTGCCCCCCAGACTGCTGCCACCAGGTTGCCTCCATGTAGAGCCACTTGCCCCAGTATTTTGAGACCTGAAGACTTAGGAGAGGGTGGGCGCCTTGCAGACACAAGATCCTCACCCACTCGGCTCTGGGATCCAGCCCTGCCGCTCCTCTTCCTTCCTGCTCCCCTGGGCTTGGAGAGTCCTGCTCACACAGACACACACAGACAGACATGATGTCGATGAGGCAGGGCCCGGGGACGGGGGCTTCGCCCAGATGTTCTGCACTGTCCTTACTGGTCACAGGTGAGCAGGCATGTGAGGAGTCAGGTGCCCAAACCACAGCCTGATCACGTAGGTGGCTGGTTGTCTGACTGTGGTCAAGCTATGTAGCCATTCCCTGCCTCCACTTCCCCATCTGGAAAATAAAGGCAGCCACAGCTCTGCCTCCAGCAGGTGCGCGGGAAGATTAAAATCACGGTGAACACACATGACCCTCAGGGCTATTCTCCTTACCTTTACTGTTATTGTGACCACCGAATAGAGACATACCACATCTGTCTCCTCTGAGGTGCAGCATGACCTTGGCTGATGTGATCCTCACCCACCTCACCTGGCGTGCCTTTTGCTGGCTTCCTCTGAGGGGTTGGGAGGGGATGGGAGGGTGGGGAGAGGGGTGTTCTCTGAACTGCCCGCCCCCTGCCTGAACTCCTGCCCCTGGGATAGCCTGGCTCTGACCTCTGACCGGAGTGGGCACCGGGCCCAGGAAGGCTGGTCAGACCCCTTCCTCATTACCGTGGACCTGTGGCTGCAGCCGCCCGCTCATGGCTGGACTGAAGGAGGAGACGTTCTCGGATTGCGATGGCCAGGTCCCCGCCCTGTGGACTAGTGCATCGGAGAGTGGGAGGGGAAGGAGGGCGGTGTCCAGCCCCAGAGAGCAAGGCTGAGACCAGAGTCCAGGTGGTGGGCATCCCTGCGATCCACTGCTCCTGGCCTGGGCTTGGGACCCCCACTGTCACCCTTCTAAGAAATTCCCTGTCTGCATCTGCAAGTTTGAGTTGAGTGTCTGTGACCAGCAGTCAATCTGTCATAACTGAGAAAAAGCCCTTTCCCCACCTTTCAGTCCCTCCAACGACATGATGCTCCCTGTGGCCCAGAAGTTTCCCAGTCCCTCCGGACGCAGGACTGATCTTGAACCTCCTGGTGCCTTCATGGAGTTGCCTTGGTAAGGCCCGTGCAGAGGGCCCCGAGCTCTGATCGCTCACCCACCTCTTCACCCCGGCTCAGGCCGTGCACCCTCTCTGGATCCCTCAGGGCTCCCAGAAGCAGACCCATTAAGGGAGCTTTTGTTCTCTGATCGCTTAGCCTGGTTTCTCTGCATCTTTCTTCCTTCACTAATTTTTCTTCTTAATACTGATAGATGCCCCGCTCTTGAACCATCCTTGCACTGCTGACCCCGCTTGGTGGTAGTGTATGATGACTGGATACATTGGCTCAATGTCTGATACATTGGTAGAGTCCTTTTGCTAATGTTTTATCTAGAATGTTTGCATCTATAGGCATATGTGAAGTAACACATTTTTATCTGCCATCTTTATGAAACTTATGTTTTCATAAGTTAAAAGAGGCTTGCCATCTTTTTCTGTGGCCTAGAAAAGTTTATACAAGATTTAAATATCTGTTTAAAAAGTAAAATAAAATTCAGTGGGGTTGAATTTTTAAAATAAATCTTTAAAGACCTTTCTAATTTCTTCCAATGAAGTTGGACTATTCAAATGTTCCAGTTCTTCTGGGACTGATTTTGGTAATTTCTGTCTTGCTAGAAAAGCAACCATTTCCTCCAAATTTTCATGGAGATGGGCTTGACTCCCTTTGTTACAGTCCCAAAAGTCCTGGAGAAGGCCTTGCTGCCCAGCCTGGGTTCCCTGCCCACCCCTCAACCATGTCTCTGGGCAGGGGCTGGGCCAGGGCCGTGGGGTCCTTTGGACCATGTCTAGGTTCTCACGTGGTTGTGCTTACCGAAAGGACAGCTCTCACTTTGGAAGCACACAATGGGATGTATTCTCATGGCGGTGACGATAACAGACATTTTAGGGGAAGGTGAGAAGGGTGGATATCTTTGAGGCTGTTTAGGTTTCACATACATTTTTATTCCTGATGTTGCTGTCTTAATTGGCAAATGCTATTCCTACCCCACCTTTTGGAATATTCTTCACCAGATATCATCTTATGCTTTGAAAACAAGTTCAGCTGGCTGCTCAGGTTCAGGACCGGCCAGCTTGGGTGCTGTCCAGTCCTCCCAGCGTGCCTTTCTTTCATTGAGGGTTGTTGATCTGCTTTTTATTAAAGTCCCTTTAATGTTTTAGGTTTTTTATAATGTTTTCGTTTTTCTTTTTAAGCATTTCAAATACCTGACAAGAAACATTTACAACACAAACTTCTCAAATGCTTAAATCACTCATTAATCTAATAGATTAAGCTTTCAACAAATCAAGTTCACTTACACATTCTAACACTGTTTTACAAACTCAAATTATTTAACATCTCTCAGCTTAAAATCGCAACTCTAATAGAAATGATATGGGTTATTCCTAAAATTAACTTTGAAGATGACAAATACAAAAAGGTTGACATTGTGCATTATTTCTATTAAATTTTTTTGTTTCAATACAGTTTAGTTTAATGCTAACTTTAATATATTTATGAAGAGTTTAATTAGTTGCAAAGCTTAACATTTTGGTTATGAAAATATATATGTAGTTATATTTAGGCTCTTTATTTTTTTCAATTGTGGTAGAATATATATAACATGAAATTTACTATTTTAACATTTTTAAGTGTACAGTTCAGTAGCATTAACTACATTCAGATTGTTGTGTAACCATCACCACCATCCATCTCCAGGACTTTTTTATCTTCCCAAACTGAAACTCTGTCCCCATTGAATACTAACTTCTCGTTCTCCTCCTCCAGCCCCTGGCACCCACCCGTCTACTTTCTGCCTCTATGAATTTGACTCCTTTAGGGACCTCATATAAGTGGAATCACACAGTATTTGTCTTTTTGTGACTGGCTTATTTCACTCAGCATAATGTCCTCAAGATTCATCCAAGTTGTAGCAGGTGTCAGAATGTCTTTCCTTTTTAAGACTGAGTAATATTCCATTATATGGATACACCACGTTTTGTTTCTCCATTCATCCATGAATGGACATTTAGGTTGTTTCCTTCCACTTTTTGGCTATTGTGAGTAATGCTGCTGTGAACATGGGTGTACAAATGTCTGTTCAAGTCTCTGCTTTCTCTTCTTGTGGGTGTACACCCAGGAGTGGGATTGCTGGATTATAAGGCAAGTCTAGGTTTAATTTTCTGAGGAACTGCCATACTGTTTCCCACAGCAGCTGCACCACTTTACATTCCCACCAACAGCACACAGGGTTCCAATTATTCCACATCCTCGCCAACACATTCTTTCTTTTTGTTTGTTGTTCTTGTTTTAATAATAGCCATCCTCATGGGTGTGAGGTGGTGTCTCATTGTGGTTGTGGTTTGCAGTTCCCGAATGATTAGTGAGGGCAAACATCTTTTCATGTGCTTATTGCCAATTTTTCTATCTTCTTTGGAGAAATTTCTGTTCAAGTCCTTTGCCATTTTTAAATCAGGGTTGTTTGGGTTTTTTTCTTGTTGTTATAGAGTTGTAGGAGTTCTCTATATATTCTAGATATTAATCCCTCACCAGATATATGATTTACACACATTTTCTCTCTTTCTGGGGGTTGCCTTTTCACTCTGTTGACAGTGTTCTTGATGCACAAAAGTTTTTAATTTTGATGTGGTCCAATTTATCTATTTTCTCTTTTATTGCCTGTGCTCTTGATGTCATATCCGAGAAATCATTGCCCAATCCAACATCACGAAGCTTTTCATCTATGTTTTCTTTTAAGAGTTTCATAGTTTTAGCTCTCACATTTAGGTCTTCAGTCCAGTTTGAGTTAATTTTGTGTATGGTGTGAGGTGAGGGTCTAGCATCCTTCTTTTGCATGTGGAGATCTTGGGCTTTTTCAAGAAGAGTTAACGTGCTTTCTGGCTGGAGATTGTCCTGTTTTTGTTTTGCTTTGCCTCTGGCTGTGCCTCTGGCAGGTAGTGGAGCTGGGACAGTGAGTGTTTAATTCTGGCCATTTATTCAAGCTTGGCTTGGATTTACAAGTAAACACACTGAGAGACTGAGCCAGACATCCAAAACCACTCGGTGAATCTCAGCTGACAATAAGAATCCACATGCAAATGGAAATCTGACAATGTAGAAGTTACCTAGTCTACCAATGCAGAAGTTACCGAGCTGTTCCTCGGCTCCTAGCGTGCTCAGTGGCGATGTGAAAAGCGGATGAGCATGTGAATTCTGGCCGTGTTGTCCTGTGGGGTCACCCAGTCTCAGCCATCTTGAGGCTACCCTGCCACCCTCCCGTGTGGCCTCCGGCTCTTGCCCGTCTATCCGTGTAGCCAGTAGCACTGCCCATCCACCCTGTCCTCTCACCGTGGTCAGCATCCGTGAGAGGGGGCTTGGCGCTTGGTGGCCTGGGGACCTGGCTTGCATGCCCCCACCGGGTGGCCCTGTGAGCCTACCTCTGTCCATCGAGTCAGGTCATGCTTATCCCCAGGTTTCACATGTGTGGGGCTGTCTGTGCCTGTGTGTGCCCACGTGTGTGGTCCTGGTGCACTGCCACTCTTGGCTGTCCTTCCATCTTCTCTCCCTCCTGGCCAGGCAGCTCCTCAGCTGTGTCGGGGTGTGGGGCCCTCATTTCTACTGCTGTGCTGGACACAGCTTGAGGATAAGGGCTCTACCTGCCATCTTCCCTGTCCCCTTCAGCAGCTGGTGACACTTGGGGCACACTGGTTCCCAGGGGGACCTGGGACAAGGGTGGGGCTGGGTGGGGGCCAGCGTAGACCATGCACACGCGGGTAGAGCTGAGCCCTGCTCACATTGGGCACCCACCTGTTTACCGCCGAGTCAGATGGGACCCACCCACCCGGACTCTAGTAGTTTACACGCAAAGAAAGATCTGTGATTCGGGACTTCAGGAAGATGACAAAGATGGGGGAAGATGGCCTTGTTTAAAAAGGCCGAGAGCCACGCGCAGTTCACTGTCCAGGTGTGATGGGCAAGGTATGACTAGCCAGAAAGTCCAACAGTGGCTTCCAAATGGCGTGGAGCCACGTCTGGGGGCCATGGGGCGCGGCCAGCTCTTCCACTGTCCAGCTGTACGTTCGCAGTCGGGCCCCCCTGGGAGGTTCCTCGTCCCCCATCTGGCTCGGTTCAATGCCCCCGCATATGGTGGTGGCCAGGCGTAGGGCACAGCTGGGGAAGGTGACGGGCGCTTTCCTCAGCCTCAGGGAACCCAGGTTCCGCCCCAGCTGCTTGGACACGGCTTGTCTCACCCACCACCCTCTGCCCTCTGCCCTCCCTGCCCACCTGGCTTCTCTGTCGGAGACTTCCAGCAGCTTTGAGGCATGACCTTGGCTCCCCACAGGGCTTCCCTGGATGCACAAGCCAGGATGTCACAGGTCAGGGCCCAGGGGTCACCAGGCTTGGTGTCCAGAGAGGGCCTCCTGCTGAGACTGTCCGGAGCAGCGAGTGGTCTTTCTTCCTGTCCACCGAGAGTCCCAGGAAAGCCCCGGAGACGAAGGGAGCTGTCCCAGGGTGATCCACGACCGGCTTCTTACGGATTCCTAGTCTCCCTCCCCCCGGGACCTGGGACTGATGTCCTAAGGGGCGCCTCCCCTGGCCTCGAGGTGGCCTCTCAGGCGTGTGGGAGAACGTTCCACTCCAGGCAGATCCGGACAGAGGAGCTCGGCTCCTGCCTGACTGCATGTGGGGACAGCTCCTCTCAGAGTCACTCCAGGAGAGAGTGCCCGGGTCATTGACACAAGGAAGCAACTAGCCAGTCCCCGGGGCCTCGCCTTCCCTGTGCTGCCCTTTCTGTCCTGTCCGTTCCCCTGGCCCTGCGTGTGATTGTTGCTTTTTTGCGGGTGGGTGGGCAGGAAGGAGTGATCCCCACAAGATCCACGCTCAGTTGTGAGGCACGTGGACGTGACCTGGGAGGAGAGGGACATGGTGGAGGAGAGGGCACACCTGGGGTAGAGTGTCGCCTGCCCTGCCCGGCCATGCTTCTGAGCCCACTGCTCCTGAGCTGGACTGTGTGACTTGCTCTGGCCCCTGGGACGTGGCCACATCCCAGCCAAACCTGTACGTGTGTTTGGTTCTCCCTTCTTGCTCCAGTCGTCCGCCGTGAGAACAGACGTCCAGATGATCCTGGAATGGGAGGTCACACGGACCCAGGCAAGCCCTCTGAGTGCAGCCAAGCCCAGCAGAGCTATAGTGGACTCACAGTCCTACATAATGTAATGTGAGCCTCTGAGATATTGGGGCTGTTTGTTACTGCAGCAACACTGACTGATACAATAACCCAAAGGAAAGAATAACTAATGGTAGAATTTGAGAGACTAAATTTATTTTGAGAGAGGATACCAATGTGTCATGTGGCAGAGGTTGTGAAATAAATGAGGTGGCAAGTGGTGGTCAGACAGGTGCTCAGCGACACCACAGTAAGCAGGAAAGAACCCAGAATTCAAACTCAAGCTACTGGTGAGGATACACTGGAGGTTGTTCTGGGGATGACATGGCATCTCAGCTCAGCCAGGAGGGAGCTGCCAGGGGGCAAGGCAGGATGTGAAGAAAGTTCTCTCGGGCTTCCCTGGGGATGGGAGACTTGCCTCAGGCCCCACAGGACGAGCCTGGAGGCAGCAGAGTAAGGGATAAACCTCACCCTCCCTCAGCGGGCTGCCACCTCCTGTGTCTCCAGGTCCGTTTGGGCCCCCACACTGCTGCAGGTACCTGCTCGTGTCACCTCCCTCTGTGAGCCCCTCCATAGCCCCTGACTGACAACAGGATGAAGTGTGGGGCTGAGGCAGACCACAGTGTCCATAGGGCCACCCTCATCTGCCCCCAGTCTCTGTGCCCCTTCCCCGCTGTCCCTGCTGTCCCCACCAGCCCTTCCTCAGCCTGCATGGCCCCTCCCTGTCTTCCCCAGACCAGGGGTCTCGCAGTGCTGTCATTCACACATCCCTAAATGAATTCTGAGAAGCCCCCAGCACATTTTTAAGTTAACAACTGCAGAAATAAATGAAGACCACCCAAATCAAAGGCTGTTGATTCAGTTTGCTGTAGCAGGGGGGTCAGCCACCCTCGCTGTCCTCACAGGACTCACAGGCAGGCACACAGGGGACAGCATGGCAGGGGGAAAGGGAGGCTCAGGCAGGCCCTGATGGGGCTGGGGGCCCAGGGAAGTTGTGGGTGGCAAGCTAGAATTGGGGCATCCCATGTGACTGGTTAGGGAGCATATCTGACTTTCCCTGGTTGGTCCTGAGTTGCAAGGGGGAACAAAAATTAGGGAAGCTGGAGCCCACTACTGGGTATTTATTCCAGAGAACTTGAAATCAATCATTCCAACTTTTGCACCCCTATGTTCATCGCAGCATTATTCACAATAGCCAAGAAGTGGAAGCAACCGAAGTGCCCATCCACTGATGAATGGATAAAGAAGATGTGGTATATATATACAGTGGAATACTACTCAGCCATAAAAAAAGACAGTTGCATCCCAATTGCAACAACATGGATGGACCTTGAGGGTATGATGTTAAGGTGAAATAAGCCAGACAGAGAAACAAACTCTGCATGATTTCACTCATATGTGGAAGATAAACAAACACATAGATAAAGAGAACAGATTAGTGGTTACCAGAGGGGAAGGGGGTTGGGCGGTGGGCACAAGGGGTAAAGGGGCACACTTATATGATGATGGATAAATAATAACGTACAACTGAAATTTCACAATGTTATAAACTATTATGACCTCAATTAAAAAAAAAAAAACTTAGGGAAGCTGGCAGTTATTGATCAAGTCCTGGCCATTTGGAGCTGATGGTTACAGGGGCTATTGTTTGGCTTCCTGGAAGGTCACTAGAGATAGCAGACTGGCTTCCGGCGATGTGACTCACATAGGCTCTGCCTGGCTGGTTCCTGGAGGTGGGGGGTTGGAGCTCTATCGTATCTATGGTCTGGCCACTGCGTGTGTAAATTCAGTCTCGCACCACTAAAATTTCTCATCATAAGTTTAAGTAGTTGCAAAGGATGTAATTCTGATGTATTATAAAAAATCAACATTAAAAAAAATAACTAGGGCCAGCCTGGTGGCGTAGCGGTTGAGTGTGCGCGCTCCGCTGTGGTGGCCCGGGGTTCGCGGGTTCGGATCCTGGCGCGTACCGATGAACTGCTTGTCAAGCCATGCTGTGGCCGTGTCCCGTATAAAGTAGAGGAAGATGAGCATCGGATGTTAGCTCAGGGCTAATCTTCCTCACAAAAAAACCGTAAATAAAAAAAATAAATAACTGAAGTCCTTCTTTTAAATGTATTCAAATACTGTAGCGATTTGATACGCACCATCATCCATTAAAAAATACAGCAAGAAACTCTTCTATAATATATGGAAACTTTATATCTTCCTTTTTTTCCTCCTAAGGTCTCATTTTCATTCATCTCTTCCTGAAGAACTTTCTGATAACATATTTTTATGTTTGAAGGTCTTTTCTTCACCACCTTCTTACTTTTCTGCAGCAAAACATTTGTCTCAATGGAAAACCAGTCACTTTTGTTTGCTGTGACCATGAGGCTCTAAGTGCTAAAACATTTTTTCTGTATTGTGTGCATTACCATTATTAATATGTTTGATGAAAACAACCAACATGGTATCATTAGATAAGTAATTATTACACGTGAGAGTCAGATTGTTTCTGGAAAGCATCTCCTTACCGGGCGGGTGAGGCCCCGTCTTTCTCACCGTCTGGTCATGTTTCCAAAGATGAGCTATCTCGTTGCTGGAATGACCCAGAGCTCAGCGCCAGTTCCGTTCCCCTCCTTCATTTTATACACCGGAAGGGAAGGGGCTTTGTGGCAGCAAAAAATTAAATGTCTGAATTCTTCCCTAGATAAATGCCTGAAGTCACAGGACAAATGATCGGTGAGGCTCTGCCAGGTGCCCACTCGGTGAGGCCCCCCTTGGTTGTCAGTGACCCGGGACCTCCTGATTTACAAAAGGATTCCTTCAGCCACCATGGACCTCCCTGTCTCCTTAATTCCTGGCAAGCTGACCAAGATGCTTTGCCAAGACCCTGGGGTGGCCATTGGTTTTCTAGGTGGCTCTCACATTTAGAGGCCACCACTGTAACCCTCCTATTCACAAAAGGGTGGGAAAATTTCAAAGTCTTGTTCATTTCATGACACATTTCTCTGTTCAGCATTTTTGCTTCTTATGTGCTTCAAATATATTTTTGTCAAAAAAACACAAGACTGCGGATTTGGTGCATCTATGAGAGGAGGACGCCCGCCATGTTGCTTCGCTGGCCGCTGTCCCTCCCGTCACACCAATGGACAAACCGCACGTCTGTCGAACAGTGGGGTCTCGTTGTCAGTCCAGGGACACATGCTAACGTGAACCTCAGAGAAGGTCACGAGAGCTGGGATGTAAGTCACAGAGCCTGTGCTGTAGGAGACGCCGGCCGCAGCCCGGAGGAAAACGAGGACAGTCCTGTGTGTGACCTCCTGCCGTCACAACACACTGAGCCCTGGCGCAGTCAGTGCACTTGTCTCCTCGCTTCGCTTTTAGCAATATGGTGCGGAGCTAAAGGTGCAAGCTCTTCGTGAAGGGAGGAATGCTGCAGGGCCTGTGTTCCTTGGTGAGTGTCAGCATGAGTGTGTGTGTGTACGCATGAATGAGTGTGTGTCTGTGTGTGCTCGTTGTGAGTGAACTGACCTCCAGGGTCCAGCTTTGGGGAGTGTCAAATCAGGTACAACACGACTGAGTCCGTTGACCACAAAGGTCAAACCTTCCTGGGTGTTTAGTAGAATAGAAAGGACTATGCCGCTCAAAACCCGCTGGTCCAGAACCCGGGGGCAGCAGGGCAGGTCATTTTGCTGGTAGGATGTGTAAAACATGACTTGTAAAAGATGGCTTGAAGACATTACTGCGCAGAAGGTGGTTCCGCCCGCGCCTGCAGGCCGCAGAGCCTCTGGCCCGCTGGGCTGTGCGCGGCTTTTCCTCCCAGCCCGTGTCACACCCTCGGGAGGGGCGCTGAGAGCAGCTGAGCAGGCCGCCCCTCTGTGTGGAGTTAGTGTGTGTGCTGCCCTCTCTTTGCTGTGACCCAGGGGAGATCCTGGATCCCTGGCCACAGTCGGGTGGCCCAGAGCATCACTGGCCCTCGCGCCACCTCACTCTGCACGTCGGGGACTCAGAGCACCCCGGCGTGGGCCCCAGAACCTGCGTCCACAGCCAGGCTCGCCCTTAGTGGGCACGCGTGCAGGCCAGCCAGAGACGCTGGGAGCAGGGGCAGAGACCACTCCAGCCTTCCCTGGAATGTGGAAGTTGGAGCTCTGGCACCTGGTCCCACCTGTGGCCCTGGGGAAGTGTTCCATACTTCTGTGCCCTCAGTTAGAAGGCCACCGGCCTAGAGACCCCTCCCTGCCCCCATCCTGCCCCTCAACCCTAAGGTTCGCCTGGCCCTTGGTACAACCTCCTCCACCATATGATCACTCGTATCGTAGTGCATTTGATGTGAGGGCACCTCCTCCACCGACTGCCAGCATCCCCGCATCCCGGCACAGGGGACCTAGCTGCTCCTGCTTCTTTTTTTAATTGAAGAAATGTTATTAAATAATAACTGCACTTATTAGTAAAACAAAAACACAAAGAAATCTGAAGAGCTGATAAAGAAAAGACCCTCTGTGTTCCCCTCCCCCTCTGGCGCTGGCCCACTGAGATAGCCACTTTGAACTACTTGTGCTGTTGTTTCTGAGGGTCACCTCTGCTAGTCTTTGTATTTTTTTCATCTTCAAATACTTTCCTGTTTAACTGGAGAGCTTTGCTGCAAACTTGCACAAAATCTACTTGTAGTAGGCTGAATAACGGCCCCCAGAGATGTCCACGTCCTGATCCCTGGAACCTGTGAGCGTGTTACCTTACAGGGTAAAAGGGACTTTGCCGATGGGATTGAATTAGGATCTTGAGTGGGGGAACGATCCTGGATTATCTGGGTGGGCCCAGTATCATCGCAAATGTCCCACAAGATGGAGGCAGGAGGGTCAGAGCCAGAGAGAGAAGATGTGATGCTGGAAGCAGAGGCCAGAGACTGTGACACTGCTGGAGGGAGAGGCCACGAGCCAAGAAACGTGGGCGCCTCTAGAAACTGGAAAAGGCAGGAAGTGGATTCTCCTCTGGACCCTCCAGAAGGAATGCAGCCTGCTAATACCTTATTTTAACCCTCTGAGATTGATTAACCAGAAGTCTGACCTCCAGAACTGTGTGATGAAAAGTTTGTGCTCTTTTAAGCCACTAAATTGTGGTCATTTATTAGAGCAGTAGAAACTAATGCACTACTGTTATCCAAGTTTCCATGAACCATGCTTCAGCAGTGTGAGAATGAAGACATTTGTGTAATACATTTAAGCAAAGCCAAGTAAAAACAAGAAGTAATTCTTGAAGTAGTATCCACAGCTGCAAATACATCTTAACAAATGGAGAGGCCTCCAGCCAGAAACTTGACACTGATATTTATGTTGCCACTTGAAAGAGTAAGAAGGTCTTCATTTTAGTTGCATTATTGGGGATGTTTCAACATTGTGTTCTTGCTGGCAGCTGCAGCATAAACACCCCCATCCGAGCCCTGGCAGCTGGGGTCCAAGTGTCTAAGAAAAATGGGCTCCGGCTGGCTTCTGGTGTGGCCGAGTGGTCACTCCGGGAAGACGCTGAGACTGCAGGACGTGGGCAGCATGGGTGGGGCGCAGGGAGAGCCCAGAAGGAGAAGCCCCACTTTCCTTCCTATCTGCCCTCACATGGGTGGGGCTCGGGGAGTCCCAGAAAATGAAACTATCACAATGCAGGGTGCTCTGCACCCCGAGACTGGACCATGAGGAGCCATTGGGGAGCCCTTGACCTTCGAAGAAGCGCCCGGATCTGTAACACTCTTGTCCTCTCTAAACTTCGGAGGTGCTCCCCAAGGCGGGCTGGCGTCCTGCTCTCGGCTGGGAGACTCAGTCAGTACCCGGAGCCCAGGGTGTTTGCTGGCTGGGGCCAAGTGAATGGAAGTTCCACTGTTTTGTTTTTTGTAGACTGTGAAATTCCCTTGGAACAACTGTTCTTTGTGGTGAGATTGGGTTTAATTGTTACCATTCCTGCTGCTTCTTAGAAGAAAACAAAATTAATCCATGGTGGTCTAGAAAACACATATTAAAATTTGACACAGACTGTTGAGAAAGAAAATGCTCCCAGACCAGGTCTGGGGCAGAGCATTATTTTTCATGCTGTCCTTTAGAGTGCTTCTAGGGAGAGCCCAGCGCTCCTGATAAAATGCACATTTTGGATGGATTTTGATGAGAAATTAGATTCTCTCCATCCAGGAGACTGTCCGTCCACCCCTAAGGTCCCTCGGCCTTGTGGGAGGCTTCTATTTATTTGTTTATTTTTAACTTAGTCCAACAGCGGTCATCTAACCATCCTTTATTCTTTTCTATGAAATGTCTCTGCCAAGAAGAACCCATGACCTGGTTTTCATGAAACTAACACTCTTGCTGGCCAAACAGAAATAAAACTCTGTGGGGGCTCCTGATCAATTCATCAGAGAAGCAGCATAAATGCCTTATTTTGGTCTCAGATAGTCAATGTCACTTTTTTCGTGGTGTGACTTTTGTTTTTATTTTTTCCTAGCTTTATTGAGATACAATTGACATATGACATTATGTAAGTTTAAGGTGTACACCGCGTTGATTCAATACACTTATATATTGTAAAATGATCACTCCCATAGCGTTAGCATCACTCCATGGTGTCACATGATTAGTATTTCTTTCTCATGATAAGAACATTTAAGATCTACTCTCGTAGCCACTTTCAAGTATACAATACAGTATTATTAACTATAATCACCATGCTGTACATTACATCCCCAGAACTTATTCATCGTATAACTGGAAGTTTGTACCCTCTGGCCAAGATCTCCCCTTTTCCCCTACCCTCCAGCCCCTGGTAACCACCTTTCTACCCTTGGTGTTATTTTATAGAACCTTTGGACAAAACAAAATTTCCCTCAAAGAATCAAAAGAGCAAATTTTCTAAAAATAGATGCAAGAAAGATCTAACCTCTGGGATAAAATTTTAGAACCAGCATTTCCATTAACAAGAAGAGGTCTTGTCTAAAAACGTTCTGTAGCTCTAAAAATATACCAAGCACACTTAAATTCCAGGCAGAAACAGCCCTCTGGTTATACGAAGTGTGATCAGTGGTAGAAAATGTTTTAGGCTTCCCTGTGGGACCTCAGCACCTACTAAGTGGGCTTCTCCTATCCATTAGTAATAAACATATAATTATGGACTTCAGTTACTTAATTTTGTCAACTTACATCATTTATTCAGAATTTCAAGCTCATTGTTTATGCACATACCTTTTCAATCTTTTACGTTTGATAGTAACAGGTTAGTGAATATCAATTCTAAAAGGGTGGTTTTCAACTGGGGGCGAGTTTGCACCCCAGGGGACACTTGGCAATGCCTGGAGACATATTCTGTTGTGGCAAGTAGGATGAGGGGTGCTATCGGCACCTAGTGGGTCGAGGCCAGGGATGATACTCAACGTCCTATACGGGACGGCCCCACCAGAGAATGTCAATTGTGCTGAGGGTGAAAACCGTGTTCTAAAAGGATGGACAGTCGGGGACTCTATGGACGGTCCATTCAGGCACCTCTCTGACAGCTGGGGGGCCTGGAGGAGGTTCGTGCCTGCTGCGGACACACTGTTAGGAGTGCGTGAGGGCATCACCCACAACCACGACACAGGGAACCTGCCACCTGTATGATACCATTTTTAGACCTCATTTATTGACTTCTTGCTATGAATGGATAGATTTTAGCTCTTTTACATCCAAATTTCTCCTCTTCATCCTCTCAATATCATGAGTTTTAATCAACAGTGTTTATGCTATTTTGATTGAATAAATGCTACGTATGGCAAAGGCCAGTGGTGTGGTATGAGTACATTTCTTTTCTCATACTGCTTTATGTTTTTCCTGGCCTTTCTACATGCCTTTCTTTTTTTTTTCTTACACTATTTTAATCATGTCCTCATTTTTTTTCAACTCTCCATCATGTCAAGTGGATTAGTTATCTGTGGCTGCTGTAACAAAGTACCACAAACTGGGTGGCTTAAAACAACAGAAATTTATTCTCTCACAGTTCTGGAGGCCAGAATTCAAAAATAAGGTGTTGACAGGGCCATGCTCCCTCTCCTAAGGCTCTGGGGAGGATCCTTCCTTGCCTCTTCCTAGCATCTGACAGGTCTCAACAATCCTTGGAGTTCCTTAGTTTGAGGCCCCATTACCTCAATCTCTACCTCCATCGTCACACGGTATTCTCTACCTGTTTGTCTCTTCTCTTCTTATAAGGACACAGTCATATTGGATTAGGACCCACCCTGACCCTGTATCACCTCACCTTAATTTGACTACATCTGCAAAGACTCTATTTCCAAATAAAGTCACATTCACAGGTACCAGGGGTTAGGACTTCAACATAGCTTTTTGGGGGCACAATTTATCCCATAACATCAGGTACCCTATTGTTTTACCCAGGGATTTCCTTTCCAGAGCTCTCCATACGCCTGCTCCAATTTGGACTGGTTGTTATCTAAACTGAAAGAGGGTTATCTTGGATGTCTTGTCACTGTTCTCATGAGTTGGAGAGACTGTTTCAGGGGCCCATGTCTTCTTTCTTGGTGTATATCTCCTCATTTTGCTGAAGTATATCCTCAAGGAGCATCCTATGAAAAGGTGTGTGGGCAGTATATTTTCTGAGTCTTTGCGTGCCTAAAAACATCTTTGTCTACCCTCACACTTGATGGGTAGTTTGATCAGTGATAAAATTCTTAGCAAAACTAACTTGCACCAGCATTTGGAGGCACTGCTCTGCTGCCCTCCAGCCTCTCGAGCTGCTGCTGAGAAGTCAGCTGACAGTTTCATTCTTGCTCCTCTGTGGGTGACATGTATTTTGTTTCTCAAGGATCTTTCAGAGTCTCCTTTTTTCCCTTGATGTTCTGAAATTCACAATGATGCATCTAGTGGGGTTATTATTATTACTGTTCATTTTTTTGGACACTCATTTTTTTGGAGAACTTCTCCTCTGCTATGTCTTTGATAACTTCCTCCCTCTGTTCTTCTCTTCCTGGAATTCTCATTAGCCATGCATCCAGCCTCCTACATGGACCCTCAGTGTCTCCCATCCTTTCCTTCTTATTTCCTGTCTGCTTTTTCTACTTTCAAAGAGACTTCCTCACCTTCATCTCCAACCTCTTCTGCTGAACTTTTAGGAGTGATTTTATTTTAATTTTCTGGAAGCTTTTTCTTTTACTCTGTCCTGGTTCACGGAGGCGTCTTCTCTAAGGATGTTAGCAGTGGGGGCCCTATGTTGGTAAGTTCTCCTTGTTCCTCGACTTACCTGTTTCCTTCAGGGTCCTTGTCTTCCTCTTTATCTTGGTCTGTCTCCTGTGTGTCACCGGATGACCCTTGGTTGTACGATAAGGATCCAGCTGGGACTTACTGACCTCATGCTGGGGCCCTAAATTCCAGGATGAAGGCAGACTCTGCGACATGTGTTCTTTTAGCTCTTGAGACAGCCGCCTGCCCCAGGCCCAGACTGTCGCCTCCACAGCCTACCTTGGGAGCCTGGCAGAGCAGGGGTCTGGGAGTGAAGATCCCTGACAGGGGAGGGAGATGTGCCAGAACGCATCAAGTGTCTCCTGTCCCCTGGGGCTGTCCACTGGGTCCCCTAACACTCTGGCCACGCTGGAGAAAATTTTCCCCACAGCACAGGAGGCCAAAACAAGATGGTATTTTAAAAACTTTAGGAAATGTCAAGGAAGAAGAGCAAAGACTTGCAGAACGCGTCCACAGACAAGAAACACCGGAGCAGGCCCCTCTCTCCCTGTGGAGCCAGGCAGGCCGCAAATAAAGACGCATTTGCAGACAGTTAAGAAGGGGGCCCATCTCAGCACCATCTCCTGCCAACCCTGCTTTGCCCTGACCTTTGCTGAGGCTTCCTCCTGACCTCTAAGTGTGGGCGGTCCCCGAGATCCTCCCCACTTTCTCCTCCACCTGTGGTGTGGCCTTGCTGCTTTGGGCTGTCAATACCACATACCGCCTGCCGGGGCAGAGGAGTCCTGTGTGTCTCCCAGCCTGCGGCTCTCCCCGAGCTCCCTGCTGGGCTGTCTCTCTCCCTGCCCTCCTCCTCCCGACCTCTCCTCTCCACTCTCTCCCAGGACTCAGAACAACATGTTCTCCTCCCAGGCCCCTTGGCCCCTGCATATTAATTCTTGCAACTAGACGCTCTGTGATGCAACCACCTTCCTCCCACGGAGGCCCAGCTGGGCGACCCTGCTGCAGCTGGGGCCTCTTTCCTGCTCATTATGTGCACTCTGCTTTCTTTCACAGAACCCTGCATCGTGAGGGGCTGCCCTGAAGGAATGAGGGAACTGTAGGTCGGCTGAGGACAGAGACTGTGTCCTGGCTGCCTCTTGAGGTCCTGGCGCCGAGCGTGGAGTAGGCCCTCAGTGAACGCTTGCAGAGGGCCGGCCAGAGCAATTGCTTGGTCAACAAGGCGCGTGTTGGCTGGAGGGGCCTGGGGTCAGGGCTGGGTGGGGACCCTGCAGAGCAGGGCTCTGCTTCTGTTTGCTTCTCTGGAGCCATGGACACGGCGGGACTTGACCCCACCAGCCACGGTCAGAGCGCAAACTTGGAATGCGCTCCTCGGCAGAATAAATCCCAGTGGCCCCAACTCCTTGTGCGTTGGGGGAAGATAAACATGCACTGGTCTCCTGAAAAATCTCTAGCATTTCCTCACAGATTCCAGTCCACTTCTGCCCCCGGTGCTTGGGGAGCCTGCCCGGTGCGGAGGACTCTGACCAGGTGTCTGCCGGAGCCCCCAGACCCCCCTGAGCATGGAAGAGGCTCTCGGAGGGCTTCCAAAGAAGGAGAGGCGGGCGGCTGGAGGCTGGCCTCCAGGGAGAGGCCGGGACCCAGGGCTGGTGGCTCCAGGCCGAACCTGCTTCCCTCCAGTTGGCCAGGTGGAGGCCGGGTGTCTGCCCCAGGAGCGGGAGCGGCATGTACCTGAGCCCCCTGCAGAGCAGCTTGGAGAAGGTGCCTCTGGCTCCTCAGCCCCTGCAGGATGGAAGGTGCCCCAGGGCCAGGGTGAGCCAGCCCGTGCACTCACATCATGCCCGTCACGCCTGCCCGGCCAGCACTGTCCTCTCCTGGGACCCCGCTGCCTCCCTCCCCAGAAGCCTGCTCCACCCCACCTGGCACTTCCCACCCAGCCTTGTTCCCTTGTTCTCTGTAAACACGCCTCCCTCCCCAGACCCTGCCTGGCTGGCTCTGTGTCCCCAGTGAGGAGGCAGAGGGGACCCAGACACCACTTGACCCAGGGCTGGCCCAGATGGGGTGTGAGGTCAGGTGGGTCTGCACTTGAGAGGGACCCAGGGTGGGGTGGCGGGCGGCAAGGAGGGAGCACTTCCCCTCCAGGTCAGAGGCTTGGCCCTCATCCATCCAGGTGTTGTTTGCTGAGCACCTGTGGTTTTGCTGATGAGGCTACAGGACAGGTGCTGTTCCAGGCGCTGGGGACCCCAGGTGGCGAGGACAGAGTCCCTCCTGGAGCTCGTGGCCCGAGGCAAGTGCAGAGTGGTGCAGTGGCTGTGAGTGCTGTGGGGAAGGGACAAGAGTGGGGGAGCGGGGCCCCTCTGAGCAGAGACCAGCTGGAGTGAGGGGGGTGTGCCTGCGGATACCTGGGTAGGAGCTCCCTGGAGAAGGAGCCAGGAGTGCAAGGGCCCTGGGGTGGGGGCACGCACCCAAGCTGAAGGAACTGCGGGAGGGGAGGGAGGAGGGGGCAGAATATTGGGGCATTGGGGCTGTGTGGTGGGGGTTAGGGCTTTCAAGGTGGGAATGAGGCCTGCAGTCTTGGTGTTGACGGGGAGAGACACGGGGAAGAGGGAGAGGGGAGGCTGGGACGGGAATGGTGGAACCGGGGGGAGGCGCTGCGTGTGGCCCTTTCCCCAGGCTCCATCGCCATGCCCACCCCGCCCCTGCACAGAGGACGCCCAAATCCCAGCTCTGATTCAGGGTGCTGTGGATGCCTCCCCTGGGTCCCCCGGAGCCTCAGACCCTCTGTCTAAACACAGCTCACCAGGCCCCCATGTCCCGTGCCTGCAGCCCCCAAGGACCAGCGGGCTTAGACAGACGTGTTTCATCCTAGGCGCCGAGAAACGATGTCTGAGAACCAAGTGTAAGGAAATTTGGAATAAGCAACAAAGATTCAAAGAGGAGGGTGTGTCTCCACCAGGAACAATGGCTCCTTCTGGGGTTTCTGATCTCGCCTTTTATTGGCTTTGGACGCTTTTACACTCTGTAAGTTGTAGATAACCGAGAGCAGTACAGATGATTCTCGTTTACAGACAGTGGGTTCACTATGGGCCCTCAAAGAGATATGTCCACATGCTGCCCCCAGGTCCCAATGGGTGTGACCTTATTTGGGAATCGAGTCTTTGCAGATGTAGTTAATGTAAAGATCCTGGAATGAGACCACCTGGGGTTTAGAGCGGGCCCTACCTCCAATGACTGGTGTCTTTATAATAGAAAGGGGAGGGAAGTTCGAGACATACGAACACGGAGGAAAAAGCCTTGGGAAGGTGGAGGCAGAGATGGGGGAGATGTCTTTACAAGACAGGGAACTCCAAGGATGGCCGGCAACCATCGGCAGCTGGAAGAGGCACGAGCAGCCTTCCTCAGAGCCTCCAGAAGGAACCAACCCTGCTGACACCATGATTTAGGACTTCTGGCTTCCAGAACTGGGAGAGCATAAATCTCTGTTGTTTTACGCCACAGTCTGTGGTACCTTGTTTCAGCAGCCCCAGGAGACTAATACAGCGTGCAGATAAATTCTGCCCAGCAGAGGGTCAATCAGCCCCCCTCGGCCCCACCGTGGAAAAGGCGGCTCCGGCCGTGTGTCAATTCACATCTCCATTCCTCTACTCCAGGTACATTGATGCTTTTTTCATGTCTCCTTTGAACTGGCCGGAATAGCTTACCGGTTCCCTCACTAAAAATGAGTTAAATAAAATCTGTAACAGGCATTCATTTGATATCTGTATGAGAGTCATGCTTTGACCTCTTTTTCAAGATTATCTTTTCAAGTGAATGATTTAGGGATTGCAAAATAGAAACTTCTGGATAAAAATCAGTTCCTTGGCTGCTGAGCCCAGCACCTGCCCCATCTATTTACTTATGATTTAAGAAAGTAAATAAGTCAGTCAGGTGCTCATGGGGGTGATGGCTTTAACCCCGTGAGGCAGATCAGCTTCAAAGCAGAAGGAAGTGACCCCCGAGAGCCGGTCTGTTCAGGTCTGGTGCGGCCCCCGGATGTGGGCCAGAGGAGGAGACACACACGGGAGCCTCAGCAAACGGCTGGGACCGTGTGTCCGGGGGGCCAGCTTGGTGGGATGGGGGTGGTTTTCCTAATGTGGCAGCCCACCAGGTGAGGTCATGGGGTCCGTTTCAGGCCCACCCCAGGCCTCCCAGACCAGAGCGATGCTGGGGGCCCATGGCGGGTCTGTGTCCCCTGCCGGAACGCGGTACGGGGTTCCCCCTGTACCCCGGGCCTCCTCCATGGCAGTGCAGAGAAGTCGCATGTGGTTCCTGGGCTGTGAACCACAGGGCCCGCTGCACCTGGTCAGCCCCAGCCCCCTCCAGGCAGCGGGGGGGCCGAGTAGGGACGGAGCAGGCTGCAGCCATTTCCAAACACTGCCACCAGCCGCTCCTCACCCATCCGGTGCCTTCCATCTCCCCACACTCAACTCTCGGCTCCCTCAGCCCCAGGCTGTTGAAATCAAGAATGGCAATGACCACAACACAACGAAGGCAATAATGGTAATTCTAGCAGGCGTGGGTGGTAGGCTGGGCTCAGAATCGCTCTGTGGGCCTCTTGGAGACCCTGTTGGTGACTTCTACCCTCTCCTAAGGCTGCTCTGTCCCGGGGCCCTCCCCACTCACCCCAGAGGCAGGCCCGGCTGTGCCACGGCCACTGCACCTACGGTCCTCTGAGGCTGGGGGCAAAGTCATTGACACTGCCCAGCACCTCCCACCGAAGCCCAGCATGGCGCACTGGTCACCAAGGGACCAGCTGCCCCAACACTGCCGTTTCTGCTGAGCCCGCGCCCCCACCCCGAGTCTGCGCAGAGGCTGCAGCCCACAGCTGCTGACAGGTGGCTGCCCAAGCGTTGGCGCCTCCTTGCTGTTTCCTCCCCTCGAACGGACACCTGCTCATTTACTGGGCCCTTCTGGAGGGGTTTTCCGAAGTTAGACAGCAGATTCACCTCCAGGGCGGGGAGGGGGAGGGATCTGTGATGAAGGACAACAAACAGACACAGCCTCTGTTACCAGGAGCTGGTCCATTCATTCATTCGCTCGCTTACTCACTCATTTGTTCACATGTTGGTTTGTTTCTTCATTCACTCGTTTGTTTTTTCACGTGCCCGCTCACTGACGTGTTTGCCCCAATGCTGTCTCAGGCGTCTGGAGGGCAGTGTGCCTGCTCCACGCGGAGAGTAACCACCACAGCCACCACCAGCGGCCTGACTGGGGGACTCGGACCCTCGGGGTGGCAGGGGGCTCGGACACACCTGTCATCTGGGGACACGGCTTGGTCCACACGAGTTCTCACCTGGGGTGATTTTGACCCGCCAAGTCTGGAGACATTTTGGGTTGTCACTACTGGGGGGGCAAGGAGTGGGTGGAGGCCAGGCTGCTGCTGGGCACCCCGCAGCCCTGGACAGAGAGCGACGTGGCCCCAAGTGTCCACGGTGCTGTCCTGCTCCAGAGAAAACCTGTGTTTGGTTCTTGGACTGCGTTTGGCTTGATGACGTCACTGGTGTCCGCTGCCCTGTCTGTTAGGTGACCACCCCACCTGTCTGTGACTGACCCTCTCTTGCATGTCCCCCATGAAGCCACTTTCTTCCCTTTCCAGCCCCGGTGCAGTGGGCCCACCGTCCACGTCTGCGTCTGCCTGGTCACCCTCTGCGTCCCTTCTCCCTCCCGCGGAGAAGCTGTTCTCAGCCCCTCTCCATCCGCTGGCCCCTCTGGTGGGCTTCCTGCCCTCTTTCCTGGGAAACATGGCATCAGAGTGAACCACAGAGCGGGGTGGCATTAATGCTCACGTCCCTGGGTGCAGGCCTGGGCTCGGTCAGTGTCTCATCTGCTCCTCACACCACCCTGAGCCCCATGAAGGATGCCAGGCCTGGGCCACCCACTGGGGCCCAAATTGTTGCTCTCTGCCCCCTGCGGGGATGATGGGATCCTGTTGCATCGGCCACCACTGGAGCCACAAGGAAGGCTTTGTCGGGAGGTGGGGCTTTGGAGGGGGGCCTGAGGCCCGTGTGAGCTGGGTGGACATGGGGGTGTGGGGCAGGGCAGGGGAAGGGACACCTTGGTGGGGAGCTCGGGATGGGTGAGAACCAGGGACGGCCTGAGCCCGTGGAGAGGGTGTAGAGGGAGCAGTGGGCCCATGGACCTGAGAGGCTGGTCTTGTCCTGCAGGCAGCGTGGAGCCCGGCAGGTTTGGGATGGGGCCAACACAGCCCTGTTGCTGGAAGGTGTGAGGCTGCACCAGGGAGGCAGCGATGGAGGCCCGACCTCCGGAGGCTGACCTGGAGGATGTCCCCCTCACGGTGTCCACCTGCATGTCCCTCTCGTGCATCCTCTTGATCACAGAGGGGCAAATGCCCCTGGCCCAAAAGGTAGGGTTGTTCTTCAGGGGTTATCCTGGGCACGTTATTCTAAATCTCGCTTTTTCGCATGTCTCTGGGTCAGAGGATAAGGATCTGGTTTGTTCTGTCACCACAGAGCGGGGTCCTTGGGATCAGAACCACAGACCAGGGCCCCGTGGGGTCACGGCCACGGACCAGGACCCCGTGGGGGTCAGGGCCGCGGACCAGGGCCCCGTGGGGGTCAGGGCCGCGGAGCAGGGGCCCGTGGGGGTCAGGGCCGCGGAGCAGGGGCCCGTGGATTCAGGACCGCTGAGCAGGGCCCCGTGGGATCAGGGCCGCAGAGCAGGGCCCAGAGGGGTCAGAGCAACAGAGCAGGTCCCGGTTGGGTCAGGACCACAGAGCAGGACCCGGTCGGATCAGAACCACACAGCAGGGCCCATGGGGTCAGGACTGTGGAGCAGGACCCCAGCACTTGCACAGAGACATCTAACGTGGCCATTGGGACCTCTGAAAACCAAGGGCAGTGATGGGTCATTTCCAGGCCTTTCTGTGGATGAAGCACAGGGACATCGGCCATGTCAGACCCAGTTGTCTGGGTGCAGAATCTGGAAGAAGGTTCCCCAAGCTGCTGTCCAACCTGAGAGCGAGGCCCAGGCCTCTCTCTTCCCTCCTCCCTCCTCCCCTCACCCCCACAGGAAAACAGACCATTGACTCAGAGCGGTGGAAACCACCCCGCTGCCAACAGCAGTTAACCCCAGCCCTCTCGGCGGGCAGGCCCTTCAATGCTAAGAATCTGAGATTTGGGACCTTTCCAACAGCTGGCCGTGGTAGTGTCAGGAGAGGGTGGGACCCCCCACACCCTGATCATCCAGGCGGCACCCTTCCGGACACGCGTGCCAGCCCTCGGCCCCACGCCCGCCAGCGCAGAGCACCCAGGGATCTCGAGCCTGTGCAGACAGGTTATCCTGTGGGTGGCAAACCCATGGGGGTGGTCAGGTACCTGTGACGCCCCCAACCAGTGCCCGGATGACTCAGGACCCCTGTGGCGGGAAGAGCCCTCCTTGGGCAGTGGGCTGAGGATTCGGACAAAACGACACGTGGCCGGCACTGGGAATAAGGAGGGGGAAAGCGAGGAATATTCGCTGTGTGATGAGCGAACAGCCTCATTGACTTACACCCTGTTCTAATTTTTCAAAAAATCCCCACCAACTTCAAGACAAGCCCAGCCGTCTTCTGTCTTGGGGAATGGGCCAGTGGGACCCCCAGTCCCTGCTCACCACTGGGCAAGACCAGTCCCGGGGGGGCCCAGCTGCCCCCTCTCCAAAGCCCCTCCTCCGCAGGCCTCCCCCGACCTCTGTGGCAAGAACATTCCCAGTTTCTCCGTCATCCTGGGTGTCAGCCAGGGTCCAACCCCTGTGGGAGATGATTGATGACTGAACTTTCGTCATCTTTCCAGTGGGTCACTGCTCCTTGGCGGGAGCATGAATGTCCTGGTGCCCAGGATGAATGAATGAATAAATGAATGAGGGGTACAGGGTGGTAGGTTTGGACACACGTAACCTCAGAAACCTCTATAGAATGCAAGGGTCTCCTCCAACCCCATCACCTCGTTTATTCTCTTCCAGAGCTCTGGTCTCTCAGACGTTATCTTGTTTACCCAACTCTGTGTAGCTCCCTACATCCCCCAATGCCTGGGACAGTTCCTGCCACCTGCTCGGTACTCAGTGAACATTCCTTCCCTCCTGGAGGGGTGGTGAATGCTGAATGAATGAGTGAATGTTGGAAGAATGAATGAATGCTGGATGAATGAATGAATGTTAAATAAATGAATGTTGGATGGATGAATGAATGAACGAGCAGAAAGCCACCACCTGCACAGCACCCAGAGTGCTGTGACAGAACAGTTTCACGAGAAGAGAAATTTCTTGGATCTTGGACCTCACAAAGACAAACTTGGGTCCCCCAGCTGTGAGCATTAAAAATAGAAGCCGTTAAAAAAATTTTTTTAACAAACTCATGGAAATTCCCTTCATCAAAAGGAGCTGCTGTAAGTCAAGCCACAGAAGTGATGTGTCCAGGAGCTGAGAACTATTTCTTGAGCAAATAATGCCATCCCTGGGGATTTCCCTGGGGCGAGCCTGAGGGCGAGGGAAGGCTGCGGCCGACCTGGGGTCTGCATTCAGGTGGGGTCCTGTGGAAAGTAGTCGTGTAGGAAAAAAAAGACACTGACAATTCATTCCTGGATTTCGCAAATAAACCATGGGCTTCATGGGAAGGGAAAATGCCCCTGGCCAATTTGTACCGAGAATTTTTTGGACAGCACATTTGGACAGGAAAGGCAGAGATCGAGGTAAATAATTTGGGGAGAGTCCTGGGCTAAGAGTTGGGAGGCAGAGACCGGGGAGCAGCATGTGCTGGTAAAAGCTCTTCAAGACATAACCGAGCCAACGCCCAGCCCTGATCCGGGACTGCCAACTTCTACTGTGTGAACACCCTTCACTCTCACGGAAGCCATTTGCAAGTGACCAGCCCTTTCACGCCTGGCTGCAAAATTCCTGAATATTTAATCACTATTTCCCTCTGTCTGGGTCTGTGCGGTGCCCAGAGAGCCATGCTGCAGGAGGTATTCTTGCTGGTTCAAGTTCCAGCAGGCTTGGCCCCCGGGGGTGAGCACCACCTTAGACTTTGCACCTTGGTCTTGGGCCCAGCTCTGTTACTGCCTCGGGTCGCAATCCCCTTGGGCCTCGTCCTCTCTCAGAAAAATCGGGAAGTGGTAATAAGCCGCACTCCTCAGTCCCGGGAGCCAGGCTGGTGCTGGTTCCTGGAGCGCGTGCAGCAGCAGTTCTCAACTGGGAGGTTTGGAAACCCAATGCCTGGGGTCTACCCTAGACCTTCCCACATGATTGGCCTGGGAGGGAACTTTGGCAAAAGCTCCCAGGCCGTCCTAACGTGCTCCTGGGTGTGTATCAGCAAGTTAACCCACGGAGGGGACACGCAGGAGCCTGAGTGGTGCAGCAGGCACGTCTTGGGCACAGCGGAAAGAGGCTGGTATATGGAACCAGAAGATCCTCCCACTAGCCAGGTGATGGGCAGGTCGGGTATGCCCGGCTTCCTCGCCACGGGAAGGGGCAACCGTGCTTGTGCTGCCCACATGACAGTGTTGTTATGAAGACCCGCGAGCTGTGACTTCTAACGTGCAATGCAAATGCTCACCATTCATGGTGCGGCTTGAGGAAGAAGACACAATAGGCTAAACGCAGGAGGCTTGTTTCCAAGGCGGGGGTGTCAGTGCCCACAAGCAACAGAGCGACAGAGCGTGGCAGGCTCAGCTCAGCGGATGAGCACCTGCCAAGAGCCACCATCTTGATCAAGGCCTTGATCAGGGCACAGCATGACCCCTTGGGAGGAGCTGGGGGAGACGCCCCTCCTTCCCCTCTCTCTCCTTCCCTCCATCTCCTCCCTGCATCCTCACTGGCTGGACCGGGAGTGGTCCTGGGGGACAAACAGACATCCGAGGCCCCTGGGTTTGGGTACAATCTCTTAGATGTTCTTGTCTGAATAAACGAGCCTGATCTTTTCTTTACGGTGTGAGATCAGGAGATGGGCCTGAGAGTGTAGAGGAGTTGGTTGTTCTGGAATTTTTCCAGAAAGAAATTGCTGGCTTTTTGGAATTTGATACAAACCACTTAAAAACCCCTTTGTGTATTTATCTAATCGTACCCTTTGGTTCTCTGTGGCTTCCCATCTAAACCTTAACCTACGTGGCTCCTTCACCCCCAACAGGGATGGATCCTGGAGAGTGGCTGCACATCCGACCGGCCAGTGGCCCTGGAGAGGCCGTCCCTTGGGCCACGCACAGTGGGCAGTCCCGGGCACACTCCCTCTGAAGGACCACAGCGGGAGGGGGTCCAGGAGGGACGTGATGCCCCTTCCCCCGACCTCGTTGGTCTCACCTTCATATCGGACACCTGGCAGCCTCTCGGGAAGCCCTGGGAGCTTGAACCGGTTTAGAGCCATGATTCTGGCACATCTGTGGGAAAGTGGGTCCATGCACCATCTGAGCCACACACATGGAGGGGATGCCAGCTGGCAAACTGGCACAGTCACCCCTCTGATGAGAGGGTTTTGCCTCTGTGGGCTGGGACTCTGAGGTCCTTCCCCCACTAGCCCCCTGCTCCAGCCCAAGGACATCCAGAGACTTGGGCGGACCTGTTCCTGTCCCCACCCGGGGAGCACAGTCCAGTATCAGAAAACGCTGTCCCCTTTCCTAGATTGCAGGCCCCACCCCCTGCAGAGAAGCCCCTGGTCAGGAGGAGGAGGAGGAGAGCAGTGACAAATGCAGGCCTGACGTCCTACTAGCATCCTGTCACATCCAACACACCATGAGCCCTTTCTCATGCTGTCCTCACAGAGACCCCGGAGCTGGGCGGAGCACGGGGCACACCTGCATTTTGCACAGAGGGGCTGAGTCACTTGGCCAAGCGCACAGCAGGTGGAGGGGCCCGGCTGGCACTCCTGTCTCCGGCTCCGGCCCTGAGCTGTGGCCACCGAGCTGCCCTCATACTTTTGTGGGAACCAGGGAGTGCCCACAATTCTCCCTGTTCTCCAAGGAATGCCAGGGCTAGCTTTGGGAAATCCTACAAGCTTCTGAGGGTCCGTTCCAACTTGGCTTCTGGGGCTGCAAAAGTGCCACTTCCTCTTTTAGGCCCTAAAGGCAGACAGGAAGTTCAGGGAGGTAATTTTAACTAAAAGTCTGTTGCTTTTTCCTCTAACCGGGCTGGGTTCTATTGCGATTCTCCCTGCGGCTACTGGCCGACTTTGTCAAGGATGCCTCTGACCACACAGAACGTGTGTGATGGTTAAAGCCTGTTGCAGACCAGCCCCCACAACCCGCCGCATCCATCCTGGGTGGCTTGGGATGACTTTCCCCCAAGCCCAGAACCCTGGCTGTGAGGCAAATGCTCACACAGCGCTCACTCCCATGTGGACAGGCACAGCTGTCCCCGAGAAGAACGAGGGAAGCCACTTCCAGTCCAGGACGCCAGCTAGCAGAGACCTCAAGAAAGTCCTAAACCAGAACCCTTTGTTGGTGGTGACCTCACTAATGCTGATTTTGTGTCACAATTCTTCATGATGAAAAAAAATCCAGGACAATCCCTTCCTCGGTGCATGGTGGTCTCTCTCTGACCACAGGTCCCTGTCTGAGTACGCGGTCCTCCTCTGACCATGAGGTCCCCTTCTGGCTGTGGGTCCCCCATCTACAGCCAGTAGCCTTTCCCAGACCTGCCCCCGTAATTAACAGTTCTTTCAACGTGCCCTGTATAGTTGCACGCTACGACTAGCGTTTGCTTGATGCTGTATTTCATGATAGAGGGTAAAGGATTCCTGGGTGTATTCTATCATTAAGTAATGTTTTATGAATGATCGCTCCCAAGTTGGTGAGCTCTTCCTGTCCTTCGAAGCGCGTAGTGCAGATTTTCCTACCATCAGTCCCCGACCCCCACACCTGACCCCAGCCAGCCGCCCCCCGCTTCACCCGCCCATTCCCATCCGGCCCCTCAAGGGACAAATTAAATTCAAGGGGTGACATGACTTCTCTTCCTTCCCGAACGAGTCTGCTTAGACTTACAGGAAGTGATCTTTTTCAAATTTGGAGTTTTTATTGGAAGATGAACGCAAAGCCCAATCAGTTACGAAACAAAAGCAGAGGGTCCAGGATTGTGACTGCAGACAAAGGAATAAAAGGAACACTTTTCTGGAAGTCTGAGATGCTGAACACCCTTGTGCAAACAGCCCCAGTGTGTCCAGGGGTCGAGGGCAGACGCGGAAAGTCCCTACCATCTTTCCTGGGCAGGTTCCTGGGCACAGTTGAACAGAGTCGGAGGACCCATGCCTTCCTGAGGGGAGGGTGGTGGCAGCCCGCCCCGTCCTGCTTGTCACACTTGCTGGCGAGAGGCGAGGGGGCCTCTCAGCTGCTGCTGTGTCCCGGGGCCCCTTACGCAGATCGCACCACTTTCAGAGAAGGAATCACTGTATCTGGGAAGTCGGGCTACATAGGACCCTGGCTGCCTCTTCAGGGCCAGGCCTGTCCCCTGAGACATTTGAGAGTGCCAGGGCTCTCCTCCGAGCGCCACGCTTCACTCAGTCAAGTGAGAGAATGGGTTAGATCCAGGCTCTACAATTTCTCACCTCCTTTTTTTTAAGAAGAGATTTTTTTTTTAAGTAAATTTTCCCCCCTAAAATCTAAAGTGTGGCTCTAGAGCTTCTTGCTTCTGGAGTCTGGAGTGAAATCTTAATCAGCGACTCGTCCTTCTAGGCTGAGGAGACTGGCAGTCTCCATGGAGCCCTGCTCCCTGCCTGCGGGCCCCGGGCCCTGCAGGGCAGTGGGTTTGCGGTGACGCCCAGGCCTGGCTGATGGGGAGGGGCGGGGACCACTGAGGACACAGTGGCTGATGTTTGGGGTTAAAAAGGATTTGCTGGACCTCGGTCCTCCGGAGCCTGGCAATTCCTGGGCCTGAACCCTGTTGCTCTCCTGGGCCCCCTCCCCAGCAACCCTGGCCATGTGCTGCATCCTCCTCATCACACCTCCAGGTCTGGCCATCTCTCTTTCTAAGGACTCCTCCATCCGTCCGGCCTTGCCCTCCACCCACGGCTCCTTCCAGCCTCAGCCAGGCCACGCCCGGTTTCCCCGAGACCAAAGACTTGGTTTCTCAGCACCTCCTGCAGGAGGGCCACGTCCAGAGGGCACGTCCCTGGGGGGCTGCCCATGCACCTGAAGGAGTCTGACCCAGCGGGGAGGGGGCGTGGGCCCCAAGGAAGGCCCAGAGGAAGGTGTGGGCCTGAGGTGGCCTGGGGCTGCCCCCTCCCAAGGCTGCGGCGCTAGCTGGCGGGGAGAACCTGCCTTCTGTCGTCACCCTCAAGGGCTCGGATGTTGACTGCAGCCCCACCTAATTCCCACCTGTCAGAGACCGGCTAAGAGCAGGGCAGCCGGGGTCACGGTGAGGCTGACGCGGGGCGCCAGGGCCAGTGCCCGGTGCACTGGGAACCGTGGTCTCCCGTTGTGATGCCCCCGCAGGAGCAGGCCCTGACCAGCAGGGGTGTGGCTGGGTTCACCCGCTGGGCCCAGCACGTGGTGGGTGTCCCCTGTAGTGGAGGCGAGAACAGGGCCGTGTCTGTGCTGGTCACCACCAGGGCAAAGAACCTGGCAGGTGCGCACAGGGCCTGCAAGCACACCCTGTATTTGTGTCCGGGCCTCAGCCAGGCTGTAGCCTGCCTCCGGGCCCTGCCCTCCCTGAACCATCTCCCAGTCCCCTCCCCGTTTCTCCACTCCCTCTCTCCTCTGTGTGGCAGTGGCAGCTGTGGTGGGTTGAAGAGTGTCCCCCCCCCCCCGATTCATGTCCTAGAAACTCCGAATGTGGCCTTATTTAGAAATAGGTTCCCTGCAGATGTCGTTAGTTAAGATGAGGCCACCCTGGGTCAGGGTGGGCCCTGACCGCAATGACTGGTGTCTTTGTAAGAGGAGGAGAGGACACAGACACGACGAGGACAGCACAGAGACTGAGGCATGTGGCCCCACGCCAAAGGCCACTTGGAGCCACCGGAAGCTGCAGAAGACACAGAAGGGTCCTCCCCCAGAGCCTCAGAGGGAACCAGCCCTGTGACACCTTGACCTTGGCCCTCGAGCCCCCAGACTGTGGGAGATGGATTTCTGTTGCTCCAGGCTGCCCAGGACCCTCACAGGGGCTCATGGCCTCGGCAGCGGGTGTGTCCCCAGCCCCTGCCTGGCCTGTAACGGCAGACACCGCACACAGGCCCTCACTGTTGGGTCCCGGGGGTCCTGGGCCCAGCACCCTTCTTGGGTGGCATTTGCTGAATCACAGTGTTTGCTGCTGTCCCCTCATGGTGGTTCAGGGAGATGGTGACGGTGGGCGGAGTGGAATCCTCCCTGGAGCTGCAGAGAGCAGGAGTCTTCACTGTCCCCTTGTCTCCTGCCCGTGGGTCCATGCATCTGGGACATTTTGAAGCACACGTGTGGCGACTGCTCTCTGAGAACCTGCTCCTCCATTTAGCCCTCAGCTTCCCCAGTCACCCACGGCCTCTCGGAGCGCAGGCCCCACTGCCTTTTGGGCGACCACTCCCCCTCACAGCCTGGTCCCTGCCTAGGAAAACCCCAGTCGGGTGTGACAGGTGCCCTCCCCTCCTGGTGGCCCTGCTCACAGCGGCCTCGGGCACCCGCCCCAGCTGACCTCTGCCTCAGGAGGCCCCAGAACACGTGGAGATGAATCACATTCTCGGGGTGGAGCCCAGTGCTCAGACCACGGCCGGTGTAGGGGGGTGGGGACAGGGAGGACATGGGGGAGGGAGGACACAGGGGGCAAGGACAGCGAGGGGGGAGGAGGACAGTGGGTCCAGCCTATGGACTGAAGGGGTCAGGCACCAGGGGCTGTGCTGGGTGAGGAGGCTAACAACCCTGACCTAGAATGTCCGGGGCCTGGCCCTGTCAACCGTGAGTCACCTTTCCTGTGCCACAGATAGCCACGGGCCAGGAGCCACCGTGTGGGGTGGCAGCACTCCCCAGGCCCAGAGCGATGGGGATGGGAGGCAAGGGCTCCGCTCACCCCGCCCTCCCATGGGCAAGTGACCTCGCCCTCGGACCACCGACCTGTTGGAGGACGCTTCTCTGCCGTGGGCCATCCTGTGTGCTGTCGGCCTTCTACCCATGAGAGGCCAGTAGCAACCCCCAAATGTCTCAGACCTTGCCCAACGTCCCCTGGGCGACAGAACCACCCCTGGGTGAGAACCACTGGGGCAGGGGCAGGGTCCCTAGACCAGCAGTAGGGACGCGCTGAACTGACCGGGCGGACACTCCCTGCAGTGACTGAAGCCGCTGGACACAGGCACAGCTTATACCTTGTATTCTCTTAAGTCAGATTTCCAGAAACAGATGTCAAAACATTGGCATTCAGCCTGTCTGCCACACAGCATATGGAGCAAACAGCGATCGTCCGGGCTGGAAGGGCAAGGGATGACCTGTGTAAGCCTCGCAGACACGAAAGCGCGCTGTGGTCCCCCCTAGAGGCCCTTCCCGTCTTTCCCAGAGCCGAGGACCCTGGTGCACGCCAGAGCAGCGAGGGAGGGGCTGCGAGGCCACGGCCGAGGGGCTGTCGGGACCAGCAGGGAGACGATGGCTCGGAGCACCAAGCACAGAGAGCACGTCCTTGGCTGCCCTGAGCATCTCCAGAGGCCGCTCAGGGTCTGTTGAGGACGGGCAGGCCCAGCCTCGAGGCTGGAGGGTGGTGTGAGGCCCTCGGCCCCGCTCAGGGAGGGGCTGTGTGTGTCCTGGCATCAGGCACCGTCGTGGCAGACAGGCACCGCACCCCGCCTCCTCGGGCTTCTTCACTCCAGATGCCGGCTGGCCACCGTTCAGGCCTTCTTTTAGGAACAACACGAGTCTTCTAATGCTTTCACCTTAAGAGTCTGGAGGATCCCTCTTCACACTCATTTAAAAGCCATGAGGGCTTTCTGGCACCAAGACAGACAGACAGACAATTTCCTGTGACAAGTACTGAATTTGGCTTCCCTTGAGCCATGTCCTCACTTTGGCTCCAAGTCTGGGTCTGGGACATGCGCCCCACACGGCCCCCAGTGCTGACCGACCACGGGTGGAACAGCAGGCCCTATCTCCCCGGGGTGCACATCTGGGTTACCCGGAGCTACCTGGGCAGAACCTGCTAGAAATGTCAAACTGCTAGGTCCATTCCAGGCACCAACGTGGAAACCGCCCGGGAGGGTCAGGGCCAGGGGCCGCACACCAGTGTGGACTTAGGCCACAGTCCAGCTCTGTCCCCTGGGGGGCCTGCTGGGGCCCGGGGACCCCGGTGTTTGAGTCAGAGTCTCCATTCAACCATGCAGGTCCTCAGGGGAGGTCGGGCGGGGGGCTGTGGGCAACGGGCGCAGAGACTGGCAAGGAGCTGCCCACCCCCACTCTGTCCAAAAGGCTGCCACGCTGCCGGGAGCGTGCCCTCTCCCTCCCCGTCCCGGCCGCTCTGAAGGACTTCGACGGTCATGTGTCCAAGCCTGTGTCCTCTGGAAACACGCATCCCCAGTCCCACCTGGGCTGAGTTTCTGCTTCTCCCTGGGGTGCGTCTCGTACTGCAGAGCCGAACACCCCAGGAGGCCACTGCGTCCCGCATACGTGGGTCCCAGCAGTAGATTTTCTTCTCGAAAAATTCCATTGTGCTTTTTAGGAGGGAAACCTAGCTTTTGACCAAAACCAACAAGTTCCCAGTGAATTCCGGGGGTTCTTCCAGGGGTTTTTTGGTGCTGACCATTTCCTGCATTTGGGACACACCCATGTGCACAGACAGGTCCTGCGCCCTCAGGGTGGGGTGGGGTCCTTATGGCAGAATCGCAGTGAGCCCCTGCATTTCCCTCTCCCAAGAACACCCTGAGTGTCCTCCAGCCAGCACAGGTCGTCCCGGCAGAGAGCGGGCATCCTCACTCTTCTTTCCAAATGACCCCCTTCCCCCGGCCTCAGAAACCCCTGTCCCCCAGCCGGGTCTGGGTTTCACTCTGGGTCTCGGAGATGGTGATGGGAAGGAGCCGTCACAGGCCCCCTTCTCCTTCAGATTTGGCAGCAAAGGTGAGAAGCCCACTCACCCAGGGCACTCACGTTCCAGAGCTGTGGACCCTTTTGAAAGGACCTCACTCCGATATCGGGGCATCACCCAGCACATTCTCCTGTGATCAGGCGTGGTCCTTCCAGGAGAAGCCCCTGCATGTCCCCTCCAGGCCAGAGAGGCTCCAGGTCCATGAAGGCCCCTTGTCAATGGTGCAGATGGGGGCAGATGGTCCTCTTTTGTCACCAGCTGCCCGAGTCAACTCTCAAGCTGCCGTCCAACGTCCCTCCTGGTGGCATCTCACAGAAGCTCTGTACACACCCGGGGTGGTAAGTTCTCGTCACACGTGGTCTGGGAAGGAAAGAGAAGGAGGGAGAGGGATGTGAAACACTAGAGCCTGCTCCCTTTCATTTGGGGGCAGAGGGGCTGGTTTCTCAGGACTCAGGATGGTGAAAACTGAGGCTGAAGACTTTGAAGTAGCTGCCTTTAAACGGCACCTGACTGCAGGAACAGGCAGCCCCGGATGTCTTACAGCCTGTGTTCCAGAGTCATCTGAAATTGGCTCACGTGGGCCCGGGGAGTGCATCTCCCGCAGCAGGTCAGCCCGCGTGACCCAGCTCCCTCACCCGGGGAAACAGGTGGGCCCACTCGTAGTGGGTGCTGCGGGCTAGGCACCGCGCTGCGCGTTGCGCACAGCCCGGGCCCACCCTCCCCAGGAGGACCCTTGCTTGTAGCTGGAGAAATGTGGCTCAGAGAGGTGCGGTCACTTGCCTAAGGCATGGAGCCTGGGCCAGCCTGACTGCAAAGCCCCTTGACCCTTTGCAGCCCGGGACACCTGCCGCTGGAAACTGGAGACTCTGTGTGAATGTTTTTTCCAAACTGGGACAGGAATCACATCGACCTTTGCTCCCGGGACTGTGGGGTGCTTGCCTCTGCCAGGAGACACCAGATAACTGCTCTATTACGACGACTCGGTGTCTGGACTTGCCCGGGGCGGGCGGGGCACACGGAGGCAGTGAGGATGGAGAATGGAAGCTGGGTGGAGGTGCCTGGGGGTCGTGGTCCCAGGCTCTCTGCTTCTCTGTGTGTTGGGAAAGTTCTGCATGTCAGCAAGTATACCCACGCCCAAGGGGCCAGGAGGAAATTCCCTAAGCATCACTGGGGGTTTCACCGTGTCTCTAAAAATGGAAACATCTACTTCCTGGTCATCAAGTGTTGCTCGTGCCAAAAGGCAAACAAGGCAGGAAGCCGACAGCCAGGCCAGCCTGGGCCCACGTAAGTGGCACACTTCTCCTCGAGTCTTTCCCCTCTCGGCGAACTCACCGGTGAGCTCCTGCTCCAGCCTCGCCGCCAGGCACCTGTCGGAGCAAACCAGAAACGCTCAGGGCGGGCAGCAAAGGGTGTGGAGGGGGCCGCACTAAAGACCCCAGTGGCCCCGAGTGCAGGGAAACATTTTAAGGTGCTCTGTGCCCCGGACTCACGGTGCCCTTTTGCGGCCGGATGGGCAGTGGGGCCGTGGGCGGGGGGAGGTATTTCTGGGATGATGGAATTGGCAATACACTGGAAACTCCAAGACAGCACGTGGAAACCTCCTTCCGTCAGGGAGGGCCCCAGCTGTGAGCTAACACGTTAATCCGGTGGCAACCCGCTCCACTTAACCAGCACTCCCCTTGTCCCCACCCTCCCGGGGGGCCCAGGAAGAGCCCCAACTTTGTCACTAGGACCTTTGGGGATGACTGCCGACCTCCACCCCCAGGTCGACACTGGGGGTGTTGTTGACACTGGGTCATCACCGAGTCCACGTTCTGGGCTCTTCTGCCTCCACTGGGAGTTCTGCTACTTTGTTTTATAGTCAACACCCAGACTCAATGGATCTGTCTTTGAGTCTGGCCGGAATTGGAAAGACAGTCTCGTCGGGAACGAAGGCGGCTGGGCTTCCACAGAAACGAACTTCGTCCTCTCTTCTGTACTCAGAGTCCGTCATTCCCACCCCACCCCAGGGAGACGCGGCTGTGTCAGGAATGCGGAGCCTGAGACATCAGGGCTTCCCACCCACATCCTGGCGCCGCGGGGCTGTGGATGCTCACGAAGGAACCTTAACACTATTAAAACCGCACTTCGAAAGAAAGTAGCATCTTGCAGAGCTTGTAAACAGGACTCTGCACTGAAAAAGGCAAACGCTCACACCAACAGAAGAAACGTCCACCACCTACCGCGCGCCCGTCTGATACCTGTGTGGCTTCCACAGGGACACCTGCTTCTGCACACCCAGCCTGTAGCCACGGCCACGGCCACAGCCAGGATGGCCAGGACGCTGAACACGGCCCTGTTTCTCTCCTCGTGGGTGTTGGGAGGGTCCTCTGTGATGCTGTCCTTCGTCCCAGTGAGCGTTTCTACGAGAAAGACGAAAACAACCCAAGACTTAAAGGGGAAGGAGGAGTGGGGTCCTTTTTCATCCTGAAGAAGACAGCATTGGACACAGTGATTCTGAAGAAGCTTTCTGGCAGGACGCTGTGATTTCTGAAATCTCAGCCTGATGCAGAGGAGGGTTCTCTCTTCCGGGTGAGCCTTTGTCTCTTCGGGGTCTCACTCTTCCCCACTTGCCTGTGTCACTGTGATCCCAGCCCTTCCTAAACCTCCGCGCCTGGGGAGGGGCATGTGAGAAGCACAGATTCTTCCTGGCTTTTTAAATTTAATCTAATTTAATTTTTTTCTAGATTTATTGCTAGCTTTTTGAAAAAAATTAAGGTGGAATTCACATAACAAAATTCACCATTTTAAAGTGAAAATTCAGTGGCATTTAGTACGTTCACAATATAGTGCAGAGATAACTATTACCTAATTCTAGAACTTTTTTTTTTAATAATTTTATTTATTTCCCCCCCCAAAGCCCCAGTAGATAGTTGTATGTCATAGCTGCACATCCTTCTAGTTGCTGTATGTGGGATGCCGCCTCAGCACGGCCGGAGAAGTGGTGCGTCGGTGCGCGCCCGGGATCCAAACCCAGGCCGCCAGCAGTGGAGCGCGCGCACTTAACCTCTAAGCCATGGAGCCGGCCCATTCTAGAACTTTTTATCACCCCAAAAGGAACCTCCACACCCATCAGCCAGTCACTCCCCACGCCCCTCACCCAGCCCCTGGCCACCTCTAATCTGCTTTCTGTCTCTATGGATTTATCTACTCGGAACACTTCATCTCAAAGGAGTCACCATGTGGGACCTTTGTGTCTGGCTTCTCTGACTTAGCCAATGTTTTCATGGTTCATCCACGTTGTAGCATGTCGGCTCTTCATTCCTCTTCCTGGCTGAACACTATTCCACTGTGTGGATGGACCACATTGTGTTTATCCCTTCACTCAACCCTGGAAATGGCTTCTTTCCACCTTTTGGCGATTGTGAATAGGGCTGCTGTGAACACTCATGTACAAGTATTTGTTTGAGTCTCGTTTTCAATTCTCTTGGGGACATACCCAGGAGTGGGATTGCTGAGTCATGTGGAAACTCTAGATTTAACTTTTGAGGAACTGCCAGATTGTTTTCCACAGTGGCCACACCATCTTACATCCCACCTGCAGTGCAGGAGGAGCGTATGTGAGGGTCCCACTGGTGGCACCCACTTTCTGCAGCAGGCAGGGCCCACAGACCCCATCCTAGAGCTCCTCACCTCCCAGTTCCACCTGTCATCTCAACACGGGTGACAAGGACACACAGATTGAAAGCCAGTGGCTTCTACGAAGGAGTCACCTGCCTGTGCCTCTTCCACGGGGAGGCCCCAGGCCAGCAGGCACGGGCTTCAATCCTGATGCACTTGCTGCCTAGTCCTGTGGCTCCTGAAATGCTATACAACTTTCAGAGCCTCAGTCCCTCCTCCGTAAAACGGGTCACCAAAACTCGCCCCGTGAGTGGAGATTAAGTTAAGCAATGCGCACCGAGCACCCGGCCCCGTTCCCGCCCTCAGCAGCATGGTGATTTTCATCACTGCACGCCTGACTCCCATCTCCTCCCCGTTCCAGCCACCTTTCTGATGCCGCTGCCCAGTCACCTTGTAGGGGCTTTATCTTCTGCCCGAGAGCATTTCCCAAGCCACCATTGGCCTGCAGCCTCGGGTTGGGGTCATCGTGCAGACCCCGGGGGACCTCACCTGTCTGGCTGCTGACAGTCAGGTTCTGGTGCAGAAGCACGTTCTCTATGCAGCAGCCGACGTTCACGTTGGGGGTCCACCTGAGCCTGAGGACGCTGACCACGTCATACAAGCCCCTCTCATTCAAGAAGAACGTGTTGTTCTGCAGGGCCTCGTCCAGCAGCCTGTTGTTCGTCTTGTTGATCCAGTACACATTTGGCCTCGGATAGCCATTCTTAGACGTACACGTGAAGGTGAGCTCCTTGTCCTGGGAGGGGTCTCTGGGGGGCTGGACCACAGGCATGCTGTATTTTGCTGCGGGGGAGGGAAACGGGCGGTGAGGGACGCCAGGTTGTGAAGGTCAGAAACAGAGGGGTACACGGTGCCAAGGGTCAGGATAGAGGGAGGCCCCCCGTCGTGCCCCTGAGAGAGGCAACACCAGGGCTGTGGTCTGGGGAGCGGGTACAAGCCCTGTTCTGCCCAAGAGTTGCCCCTTATCACCATCAATAGGGGGCTACTGAGCCCGGCAGGCAGTGACTGGGACCCGCTGCCTGCTCCAAGAAGGCCAGCCTCATTTGCATCTAGTGACATGGAGAGCTTGCAATTCATCTGAGGCGGACACAGCCCGTCTCCACTGCACTGGGCCCTGAGCAAGTGGGCCACTTGCTCACTCGTTCAAAAATTAGTGAGCGACTAATTTTTTTCCTAAATTCTGATCTCATTTAGTGCCTTATAAGCACTCCCTCCTAATTTCACTAAAAAAATCTAGTTCGAGGGGCCGGCCCAGTGGCGCAAGTGGTTAAGCTCGCATGATCCGCTGCGGCGGCCCAGGGTTCGCCGGTTCGGACCCCAGGCGCACACTGACACACTGCTTGGCAAGCCACGCTGTGGCGGCGTCCCATATAAAGTGGAGAAGGATGGGCACAGATGTTAGCCCAGGGCCGGTCTTCCTCAGGAAAAACAAACAAAAAAAAGAGGTGGATTGGCAGATGTTAGCACAGGGCTGATCTTCCTCATCAAAAAATAAATAAAAATCTAGTTTGAATTGAGTTGGAGAGTTCGAGGCAAAGACAGCAAGATGAGGGGTTCTTCTGAAACTGGGCAGCCTCAGGTCAGGGATGACTTTCTTATGAGCTGAATGATCTTTTTTAACCAGTTCAGCTTCACACACAGTTAAACAGAAGCCCTCTAATAGAGTTAGGATTTCCTTTATGGGAAGAAACAGGTGACCGAGCCAGAAAATGGGTCTTATGAAAACTTTTTCCAGGACGTAAGACTGGGATGAAATCCGTTCCATCAGCTGCACGGCCTTACCTGCCACATGCAGCGTGATCACAACTTGCAAAATCTTTGTCAATTCCAAGGATTTCCGGAACACCAGGCAGTCAAACTTCTGTGCGTCTTGGGGGGTGATGTTGTACAGATGCAGAGAGAAGTCGCCCTGTTTCATGCGGTCCAGTGACAGCCTGGCCCGGTCCCGGTAGCGGTCATGGCTGTAGCCGGTGGAGTCATTCCCGGACAGATAGCAAGCGACCACAGTTTTCTGTTCCTCACGGATTTGCCAATAAACGAAAAGGTCATTTAAATCAAAACTGTTTTCTTCGGGGTAAACGCAGCTGAGCTCAACGTCGCTGCCCACCATCGCTCTGACTTCTTTTTCTTGAATATCTGCAAGGATTCAAAAAGTACAAAGTTTATTTTCCCGGGGTTGGGCCACAGCCTACGAAGTTACTCTATGGCGGGTGGGGTGGGGAGCTTGTTGGTTGCAAGACTCAAACACCAATTCTGAGTCATTTTAATAGAAAAGGAACGTATGAAGATACACGTAGGAATGCAATAATATTTAAAAAATTCAGACATCTGTGATAAGCTGCCCCAATGTATCGTCCAATGTGGATTTCCTATCGCACGCAGGAGGCTAGCATTGGGAGAACCGGGGGGGATGGGCCCCCCGGGACCCCTCTGCACTATTTTTGCTACTTCTTGGGAGTTTATAATTAATTCAAAACAAAAAGGTTTTTTCTTTTAAAGTTCAGCATTTAAAAGAAAACATCAGTTTCTCAACAACAGTATTATAATGCTGTTCGCACTACACCAGAAAAGGCTCACTTAACGTGTCAGTGGTTTTACCATCTGCACAGCCACTTAAATGCCTACAGGGAAAGTGGGCGTGTCCCCTGACCCCACCACCCTCTGGGCGGGAGGGCTCTGCAAGGCTTCATCACTGCTCCTTGCTCTTCTGGAAGCTGGTGGCTTTGGGGGCTCCCCAGGGCTGACTGGGGTGAAGGGGCCAGGAGAAACAGGAAGCCCCGGGGCTCTCGGCTCATCTGGAAAGCACAGGGACTGACACACGTGGGAGGAAGCGCATTCTGTCTACGCCAAACACAACACAAAACAACGACTCCGGGTCTGGACAGCATTCCCCTTTGTGGCCTTCAAGCCCGCAGGTCACCCCAGGGCTTGAGGACCCAGCTGTTTCATAACGGCCCCCGTGGTGAGGACCCTGCTGACGCCTGCGTCCTGCGGTCCTCACTGCTCAGAGCTGAAGGATTGGAAGCTGGTCTCGCTGCTGCTCACTCCCCAGTGAGAGCCCCGTCTGAACTTACCAGCTCGCAGGCCGCTGAGCAGCAGTAGCAGCAGTCCAGGACTGGAAAAAAACAACCAGAAATGCAGGTGAGTCCTGCTGACAGGCTGCTTCTCCTGGGTAGGAGCGCCTACACCCACAAAGAAATGTGAATACATCCACAGCCAGCCAGCCCGTTGGCCAAGGTCCCCTGGGCAGGTGGCAGGGAGTTCAGGGAGGGGAGCCAGGATGCCCTCCTCCGTGCGGAGCACAGCACGTCCCTAGGGGCTGGCAGCCCTGCAATGGGCCAGCTCCCGAGTTAACAACCCCTCCACCACCCCACCAGCCCTGCAAAACAGTGAGGAGAGTATGATCACAAAGGGTGGGCACAGCCTTCCACCCTCTGGTGGCCTAGCCTGGCAAGGGATGTAGTCTAAGAAATTGTATGAAATCAGGAAAAAACACTTTCAAGGTATTTACAGGAAGAGTTTTGACTCTTCCCCCCCCCCCGTCTAAACGCGGGGAGTCAAAGAAAACCTAAGGAAGAGGCAGGCGAGCTGCAGGCCGATCCTCGGCTGGGACATGATCATTCTGACCATGATCAAACTTCGGCTGCCGGGGGGCCAGCACACCCCTCTCGTGACTTCCGAGGCTCCTCGAACCCTCAGTCGGGGAGGCTTGGGACCCTGCATGCCTCAGCCTAGCCACCTCCTCCTGCAGGCCTCCCAGGATGCGCGTCCCCTGAGCTCTGGATCCACAGAAACCCCTGCCCTGCCCCCATCAGCTGTCATCTGCATCTGCACGGAGGAGGCACGGCCTATGCCAAGTGACCTCAGGCAGGCACTGCTGTCCTGCCCACGCCAGGCCCTGGGCCACCGGGGGCTCCCACACACCACAGAGGCCGCAGCCTGCTGGCAGGCCTGTCCTCTCTCACTGTCTCTCTTGGGGCCACCATTCCTGCTTGCAGGGATGGCTGTGACAACCTCCACCTCCAGTCTCAACCCCTCTAGCAGCCTTTTTCACAGCCAGAGAAACCCTCTAAAATACAAAGCCGTGAAAACCCCTCTATGGCCCCCCATTGGTCTCCCATGGCGCCCCCCAGTGGGTGCTCACCAGGCCCACTCTCTCTGTGCCCAGGGTCCAGGGAGCACACGCCTGTAGGGTCTCCTCAGGGCCTCTGGGGGCTTTCTTGGGGGTGCAGGCACCTGCTCTGGGCTCTGGCAGGGGAGAACGGTTTGGCCCCTGCCTGGGTGCTGCCTGCCTGCTGGCCTCTCTGTTGCCCTCCCCTCAGCCCCGCCCCCCCCTCCCCAGGCTCAGAGTGTGGATGGCTGTGACATTCCAGCAGTTTTATTTCCTTTATTGAGGGAACGGTCTTAACTACCTATATCTCTAACTGGGAAGACTGGGCGTGGGGAACCAAGTGTGGACAGGCTTTTGGGCTGTGTGGGTGGTACACATGGGGACGGAGTGCCTCATAAGCTCATCACCCGGGCCACAGGCTGTTGACCCTACAACATGCCCTGAAGAGGGTATTCTGGCAAAAAGTTGGGAGTAAAGCTGTCATCCACCCCCTCAGGCTGGCAGGAGACCAGGATCCATGGGCTGGCCCAGGCAGTCTGGCTCTGCCGATGGGGGGGGGGAATCCCAGATTGGGGGGGGCGTGTCACCAAACGGTGGGCTGACCAGCTGGCCTTTGAGGTATCTAAGTGTGATAGTGGCACAGCGTGGTCACATCCTTCCTTCTTCCACCTTTTGGGCAATCGGGTGGGGGCCGGGGAGGGCGGTGGGGAGGACTTGGGGGGGGTAGTGAGCATGTGTGGGGTGTGTCTTCTCTCCTTCCAGCTTTCGCTCTTTACCTTCCCTCCGCAGGGACCCCGCCCCCAAGCACACCCACGCACTGCGGTCCGCCCCCGCTGCCCAGCCCTCGCCACCCCCTGGGCGGATGCCACCTGCCGGCAGGTGACCGCGCCGCCCGCCGGTCCCGCCGATGCACCCCGCTCCTGGCAGCCGACCCTCTGAGAGGACCTCCCGCCGCTGCGCCGCCAGGCGAGTGGGTCCCCGGGCCGCGGCCGTCAGGGTGCGCTGGGCCCCAAGTCCGGACCCCACTCCAGACCGCGGCGCCTCTGCTGCTTCCCCAGCTCCCGCGGGGCCCGTCCGTCCGCGCGCTCACCTTCCCAGCCGCATGGTGGGGCGGAGAACTCGGAGCGCGGGAGGCCTTGGGCCACAGAAGACGTCGGAGCGCTGGAGACCTCAGGCCGCGGGAGACCTCAGGCTGCGAGAGACCTCCGGCCGGAGTGACCACTGAGCGCGAGAGCCCGCTGCGCCTCTGACACTCTGAGCGCTGAGCCGGTCCAGGCAGGAGTGCTGGCCCGGGCCCCGCCCCTAGGCCCTTCCCCCGCCCAGTTCCTCCCACGGCCGTGGCCGCAGGCGGGTGCGGAGGAACGGAAGCTCGGCCACTGTGAAGCCTTCCCAGGCGACAGAGCAAGTCGGGCCCCAATGGGTGCAGGGCCCGGGGCCTGGGCGCTGTAGGTGCCCCGGGAAGTTGGGGGGAACATGGTACCAGGGAGGAGGGTGGCCAGGGGTGCCGCGGGAGAGCTGGTAGGGACGTGGGAAGCTAAGTGCTGCCCCCGATGTGGCTACGCCTGCGCCTGCGCCCCCCCGCCCCGTGCCGCGCCCCGCCCCCGCGGCCGCGTGTCCCTGCCCCAGGAGGGCGGAGCTGAGTGTCAGGCTCCCTCCTTCCCTCGGGACCCGAGTTAGGACCCCCAGGTCTTAGGTGAAGTGAGAGCTGCAGGACTGTTAGGAACGAATGAAGGAAGGGAAGGCAGGCCCCACCTTCCAGTCCAGCCCTGGGTCCCCCCCACAACTTTGTTCTCCTGTTCTTTGTGGGGTCCTGGGCCACGTGCCGCAGCGTACTTGCATGTTAAAGCCCCAAGAAGCCCACCGTGTGGAAACCAGTTCATCTTTGCTCCTCTAAGCTTCTGGGACGCGGCACCCTTGACTTCTGGGAAAGGCTACTCGGAGCCGTTTCCTCCCTTCCCCCACCCTGCCCAGCCCACTCGGCCTCCTGTCTGCGCCCCAGCTGAGCCAGTGCTCCCCCCCCCCTCCCGCACCGGCCGGGTAGGTGCCAATGAGGTGAGGGAGGCTGGGCCACGAGGGAATAGGGTGCCCCCCTGCAGGGGCCGCCCTGGAAGAGCCTGGGGTCCCAGGCGCCCCCATCTCGGGTCTGGAGGCTCTTGTCCGGTGGAGCAGGCAGGAAGGGTGTGTTCTGCTGCCCAGGCTGATGGGGAGGCAGAGGCCGGCCTTTGGGGGGCGGGAGAAGGCAGGGAGTAAGGCGAGGGGAGAGCCAAGGGGGGCTCCCCTGGTCCCAGTCACCTCCCCAGGCTGTCGTTCATCCCACGAAGATTTCGTGCACACCTAGTGCTGCCCGGGTCCTACAAGAGCACGAAGGATAAAAGCTCAGAAAGAAAGACTCTCTGCCCCGTGGAAGTTAACATGCTTGAGGAGACCAGAGCAAACAAGACTAGGAAGGAAAGAGATAGGCCAGGAGGTGGGGACATGTGCTGCCGAGGAGGACGCAGGGAGGGGTGGGGGCTGCCGGGAAACGGGTGGCCAGGGAGGGAGGTGGGCGTGCAGTCCTGAAGCGGGGCTTCACGCCTCCCTAGGCAGGCTAGGGGATTGGGGTGGGGGATTTAAAGAGGCCACTCTCCCTCTTAGCCGGGAGGGCAGGGCCAGGGGTCCAGGCCAGGGCTCCCTCCCCCCCGGGTCGGCAGCAGTTGGCAAAGGAGGACCGCGTTTGCGGGAGCCGAGCCCCAGCAGCAGCCACAAGCGAGAAAGGAGGGCCGGGCTGGGGGCCGCCACCACTCCCGCCTTCCCGGGTCCAGCCCCGCCCACAAATCCCGGGATTCTGTGATTGGACAGGCGGAGGGGGTGGGTTGCGCTCCACCCCCAAGGCTCCCAAGAGGATCCCGACCCCGCCCGCTTGGATGGGGAGCGGGGAGGGACGGGCCCCACGTGCAACCTACAGGGTTGTTGGAGAGGAGCTGGTCCTGGGGGATGGAGAAACCCCCCCACCCCCGGCTCGGTTAAAGTCTCCCTCAGAGGGTGCCCGCTCATCCTGGAGCAGGGAAGAGAAGGTGCCCAGTCCGGAGGGTCTGGAAGCGAAGCCCTTCATCGCAGCCCCCACACTGCCCCTCCGGTGGTAGGGGAGGGGAGGTGAGAGCAGGGGGCTAGAACGGGCTAACATGGCAGAGCCAGTCGGCGCCTCAGACCCCAGAAGGCCAAGTGCGGCTGCTGGGCGCACCCAAGAGTGGGGACTCTGTTGAGCAGGCAGGGAAGTGGCAGCTGGGCTGGAAGGGGGCGTCCAGATGGGACTGGGGCCGTGGGGCCAGGGGCACCCCCAGGAGGGGGACCAAGACCAGCCACAGGACCCTCAGCCTGAGAAGTGCATGCTGGGTTCAAATCCCAGCTCTGCTTCTCAGGAGCTGTGTGACATTGAGCAACCTACTCAACCCCTCTGTGCCTGCGTTTTCCCATTTGTGAAGTGGGGATGTTACAACACCTTCCTCACAAAGCAGCCTAGTTAATAGGTGGCTATTGTGAGCTAACACACACAAAGCCTTCCACCAACACTGGCACAGAGGATTTTAACATAAATGAAAAAGAGAAGGCCCCCTCAGGAGGCTTCCTGCAGTTAAAGAGGGTGTTTCTTTCTTCCCTTCCCCTTGACCATGACTGATTCTCAGGCAGTCAAAGAATGTAGAGAGAGAAGCCCACCGGAAAGAATATCTAGGCCGACCTGAGAACCAAGTAGGAGTCATGTTTGTGCTGGGGATTCGAAGCTCGGTGCAGAGCTGGAAGCAGGAAGTGTGCGCCTCGACGCTGGAGACCCAGGCTTCCCCTCCACTGTTCCTGCCCCAGTTCCCCTAGAGTCCAGCACAGCCACGTGCCTGTGACATGGCAGGCGTCAGCTGATGCCGGGAGCTTGACTGATCCCTCCTCCAGGAAGCCCATCTTTCCTCTTAGGGGGTGTGTCAGTTTCCTCTGGGTGCTGTAACTAAATACCACAAACTAGTGGCCTAAAACAACAGAAACAGATTCTCCTGAAACTCTGGAGGCTGGAAGTCTGAGATGGGTACAAGGATCCTTCCTGCCTCTTCTGCCCCTGGTGGCCCCAGCCGTCCCTTGGCTTGTAGCTGCCCCTACATCTCCGCCTCTATGGTCAGGGCCCTCTCGTCTGTGTGAGGTCAAGCCTCCCTCCGCCTCCCCTGATGAGCACCTCTGTGATCACATGTAGGGCCCACCTGGATAATCCAGGACAATCTCCCCATCTCCATTTCATCACATCGGCTAAATCCTTTTTTGCCCTATAAGGTGACACCCATTAGGTCACCAGGACACGGACATGTTTTGGCGGTCATTATTCAGCCAACCACAGAGGGTCATAAACAGGGTCCTGTAGGTGGGATTAAAATATTTAAAGGGAGAATCTCAAGGTGATTGAGAGAGAGCTGAAGATGTAAAGCTGTTTTGAGTGGCTCTGGGCCCCTACTTGGGGGCAGTCTGATGGAAAGTGGACACTAGGTGGGGCCCCATGGCGTCGGTTATCTTGGGTGGAAACAGCCTGGAGTCAGCCCACCGGTGCACAGCTGTCACCACGCCCTGTCCTGCCAGTTGCTGCCACGGGCACACGTCTTTGCGGTCAGCTTGCATCCAGAGCTTGGCCTACCACAAAGGTCTTATCTGTGCTGTGTCCTCGTCTCCACTTCCTCTGTGTTTTCTCGGGCTGCTGTGACCTCGGTTTCGTTACAGATCTTGCTAAATTAGCCCCTGGACATGAGATCTGTGACGTCAGAGCCCAGGATTGTTTTCCATTCCAACTGCGAGGGAAGGTTCGCATTGATTGGATGAAGATGTCTGTATTCGTCAGGGCTTTCCAGAGAAACAGAACCAACAGGATGTATGTATATATAGAGAGAAATGTACTTCAAGGAATTGGCTCATGCCATATGGAGGCTCAATGAACCCCAAATCTGTGGGGTGTGCTGGCTGGCTGGAGACCCAGGGAAGAGTTGTAACTCGAGTCCACAGCTGTCAGCTGCTGAATTTCTTCCTGCTCGGAGGAGGTCAGCTGTTGTCCTATTCAGGCCTTCATCCAAGACAGTGGCGTGGATGAGGCCCACTGTCTCAGTCTATTGGGCTGCTGTAACAAAATACCACACACTGGGAGGTTTATAGACGACAGAAACGTATTTCTCACAGCTCTGGAGTGGGGAAGGGGGAGATGGGGGTGCCACACGGTGGTGAGGGTCCTCTTCTTGGTCCTACACTTTTCCTGTATCCTCACATGGCAGAAAGGGTGAGGGAGCTCTCTGGGGCCTTTTTCTAAGGGCACTAATCCCATTCTGGACTCATCTCCCAAAGGCCCCACCTCCTAAAACCGTCACCCTGGGGGTTAAGATTTCAACATGTCAGTTTTGGGGGGACGTGGACATTCATACCATAGCGCCCACCCACATTATGGAGAGTGATCTGCTTTACTTGAAGTCCACCAATTTAAATGTTAATCTCACCCAAAACACACCTTCACAGGAACACCCAGAATAAGGTTTGAACAAATGTCTGGGCACCGTGGCCCAGCCATGTCGACACATACAATTAACCATCGCGGCTTGTATTCTACCTCAAGGCATTTTTTTAAAATCTTCAAAAGTTTCCATTTAACCCCACCTTTCTTCCACAAAGCGTTTTACATACCGCTAACAGCACCCGCACTGGACCTGGGGGTCCCCAAGGCACAGTGGTAATGCCCAGGATGAACTGAGTCTGTTTATCTAAGTCTATATCCCTTTTGGTGGTTTTCTGGCTAATCGAGAAAGACCCCTTTAGGATTCACTACACGTGATGTGAAGCCAGCTTGAGTCGATGCTCTGCACTGGGTTTATCTTCGCTGGAGCCCAGTGGGAGCAGAATCCTGCTTTCTACAAGCAGGTGCCTCTGGGTTAAGGAGGACCAAAAGTGGATCTGGCCTCGTCCCCTGCGCTGTCTATTCAGTCCATTCTCCCCACTTACCAAGTTTGACAGTCTACACTTTGACAAGGTTTGGGACAGTTCGCGAGGCTATAATCAGGTGGTTTTAACTATAACAGCAAATGGCAGTCGTGTGACGACACTGGTTGTGTGTGAGTGTGGAGCACGTGGAACAAGCACTTATAAGAACGTGTCCTGCTCGTTGTCCTCACGTGCACCCCCATGTCCTATAGAGGAAAATAAAGGCTGTGCTTATACACACCACCACCAAAAAATGACCACTAACTCATCACCATAAATATATTTTTAACTTCTCAATTGACACACACAAATGTTTTCAGCAGCACACTATAACTGTAATATCAGGAGCTCGTCCTGGTTAGACACGGGGTGTTTCCCCCCATTCTTTGAAGGGCATGGTGGGTCGGGGCCCTGCGTCTCCAGACCCAAAGGGAAGACGGGTCTGTAGCAACCATGGAAAATCCACCGTCAAGCAGATGAAATAACAAAGAGGAAAAAAGAGACAATATAAGGAAAGTTGTCTTTGTTCTAGGAAAAGTCATTTTTTTTCAAAGTATAGTGACTCATTTATAAAGAGGAAGTGAGTTCTGTTGAAAAATACTTGAAATATTCTCTCAGGGGGAGAAAACAATTCTTCACCAGCTTGGCTGGCCCCTGGGTGGGGGGCTTTGCTCTCTGCCTGTCCTGAGCCCGCAGGGAGGATTCCTCCTGGGAAACCAGGGCTGAGTGCCTGCTGGGAGGAGAGAAGGGGGCTCGTTACCAACCGGCCACCACAGGGGCTCCCTGAGGGCCAGGCAGGACAGTGGATGGGAAAGGGGCTCCCACGAGGAAGGCTGGCTGGTGCCGGTCTCCCTAGATTATCCGGAGGTCTCCGAGATAAACATCCACAGAAGACCCCACCATGTCCTGTGACTTTTTCACCCAGTAGTGGAATGACAAGCTCTTCCAGGGCGGCAGGGGACGAGATGGCCCCCACACCTCCCGCCTCCCCCAAGGAGGAGCCGGTCCCTTGAGAGGCAGGTAGGGCAGTGGGGGGCAGAGAGGGTCCCCAAGGCGAGACCCTTGGCCCAGCTGGACGGGTCCCACTTTCAGCCATCACGGAGCAAACCCACACAGAGGAAAGGGCGGGACCCCTCTGGCAAAGGTTGGCAAACCGCATTGTGTGTCGTTCCCGAGGCTTCTGCTGCACCCAAGCCCCCGCATGGCACTGGGCACGTCCCCCGTGGTCCTGTGGCTGCCTGTGCTGGAGGCCCTGCGTGGGGGGCGGGCGGGCGGGGAGAACATGGCACCCCGGCCTGCAATCTGATGCAACCCTTGGGGACAAGGCTTCAAGGACGGGGCCCCCGGAACCCCCTTCTCCTGCTCGCCAGCACCTCACTGGAGTCGGGGGACATTTCTCCGTTTACAAATGAGGTGTCGGAAACACGTAGTGCCCCTCCGGGTTCTCTCCCCGCCTGCTCCCCCGGAGCGGCTCGACCTTCCGAGGGAGAGATGATGTGGCCCTCTGGACCCTGGCCATCTGGCGGCAGCTGCTGATTAACGATGTCTGCTTTCAGTGAGTGTGGGTCTCTCTCCTCACTACTAAGACAACACCAGCCGGAAAGGAAAACGCCCTTGCAAAGAAGCCGGATTCCAGCTTTGCTTCTGGGAACCAAGTGCCCGCCCGCTCGCCTCCCCAGGCACCTTCCTTGAGGGGAAGGAGGGGGAGCTGGTGGGGTGGGGGCAGGGGAGATGCACACAGAAGAGGCGGGATGACTCTCAAGGCCTCCGAAAAGTTAACATTCTGGAAAGCTGCTGCACCTTAGCTGCACCTAACCCCAAACCCTGGGTGTGGCCTGGCAAGCGCCCAGCCTGGGCAGGTGGGGCAGTGGGCTCATGCCACGCTGCCAGCAGGGAGAAGGCTGGAATTGGGAGGTGGGTGGGAAGAAGTTTCCAGAAACTCACTGTCAGGAGGAGGAGACATAACTTAGCTGTTCCAGAAGATGCCGTCAACGTTCAACATAAGGGCCCCTGCCAGGTGCTGTGGGGCGGGGGAAGGGAGATGGCCAGCTCCTCAAGGGCTCCGGGGGGGACATGGTGTGAGGGAAGACAGGAGAGCGAGGGCAGGTGTCCTGGGAGCAGAAAGCCTGCCCGGAGGAGCAGAGTTGGCCAGACCAGGGGCAGTGAGTGTGGTCGGGGAGCGGGTGAGGCAGGGAGAATGTTCATGAGAATGAACAGTCGCCAGAATATTCCGGCAGTGGAGGAGGGGTATGCGTGAAGGCCCGAGGCATGGCGTGTTTCAGGGACTGAAGGAAGTTCAGCACAGCCCACAAGTGCATCCTGGGTGTGTGATTGAGTGTGCATGGGCTTGTGTGAGCATGTGAGTGAGTGTGAGTGGGTGCCTGTGAATGTGAGAGTGAGTGTGTGAGCGGGTGTGTGAAATGTTTGGTGTGTGTAGGGCGAGGCAGGTGCCCCAGAAGGCTGAGGAGGGGGTACTAGGGCCAGAACGCACGTGGCCATGTGGCTCACATCCAAGAGTTTGTCCTGAGATGAGAACCTCAGGAGGCATTTGTGCAAAAAGTTGGGAAAAGGTCCCCAAAGTGGAAGGGGGCATTCCTGACCTTGACCATGTCTAGAATTTTCCGAGTGGCCTGAAGGCCCACCAGACACAGCCCCCGACCAGGACACGGAGGCTGCTCCGTGCATGGCTGTCTAGAAAACTCCCCGTTCTCTCAGACTTCTGTTTCTTTGGTGAACCCGACGCTGGGTCAGGGTCCCTCCACGCTTCCAAAGGACCTTGAATGCACAGGAAATACCTTTTCACAGCTGGGATGTTGCTCCACACGTGCACGGCATTCCAGATGGTTCTGCTGCAGATGTCCTGGATGGTCACGGGGTCGGTCTGAGGGGTAGAAATATCGGCTGGGGATTACGGTCACCTGGACAATGACCACTGTCCCCCTTGGTGCTCACAGGCCTCAGCCACCGTGGGAACCCTGTCTAGCCCTCAGAATAAGGTCAACAGTCTTTCTAGACTGACAACATCTCCCAGTTGACATCGTTTACATGTCACATTTTTTTTTCTTGTAAATCACCTTATGAGGAAGAAATACGAGATACTACTTTTAAACTTTTAACCAGTAGATTTTTCATTCCCACAGGTCACACGGCCCGGGGATTCCCCACCTGCTCCAGCTCGGAGGTGGATTCCTGTGAAGGATAAAGAAGGCCTTGGTCTTTGAGCCAAGAGATGTTTTGTCTCAGGGAGATAAGAGGCTTTGCTGGCAGAAAGAAGGGTTTTTTAAAATGCCAGCATTTCGCCATCCTGGTCAGGAGCCAAGTGGGCTGCCTGGAATCCTGGGGTCACAGTATTCCTAGAAGGTACGGGAAGACAGGGGGAGGAGCGCGAGGGAGGCAAGATGGACTTACCAACGCTGGGAGGGAGAGCTGCAGAAGGGAGAGAGGCATGGAGGAGAAACTGAGGCAAGAGGTCACTTAGTCCCCAACACCCAACACGAGGTGCTCTTGACTCCACCTCCCTGGACATGGGGGCTGGCTGAGGGGCCCTTGTGGACCATTCCCAAGCCCCACTGCCCCTGGACACATAGCCTCCTCCTGTGTCCAGGCACCTGGCTGAGAGGGGAGACTCACACCTGATGTACCATCAGTCACCAGAGCTGGAAGAGACAGTACCTATATTTGACAGGTCTAGATTCTTCCCTACCAGCAGCAGGAATGAGGTTCCACAGCAAAATGGGAGCAGTTACAGAAAATATGAGAAGTTCCCTTTTTGCCTACTTCTGATTTGGGGTGAAGTTTGACCTATGAAACATGTGCACAGAATGATCAGAAGTTAGTATTTTTGCTGTCCTCCGAGTTTGTGGGTGACTGGTGCCTAGGTTTGGAAATCGAGCTTTTTGGTTTGACCCATGATTACCTATTCATATATTTTATTAATAAACAGTGCAGCTTATGAACCTGTTCCTGACTGCCATGTGACAACACGTCAGTATTTTTAAAATTCCATACTTCCGAAGGAGAAGAAATAACCACAGACATGGAAGGAAGAAAAACCAACCATGAGACCACTTTGCTCAACTCTGTGAAAGTGATTTCTATAACTATAAGTAAACAGATTACATTCTAGGAAAACATAACTTACCAAAGTGATCTCAGAAAAGACAGAAAATCTTAATAGAGCAGTTTCTACAAAAGAGCTACTCCTGTCTAAAACAACAGCAACAACCACCCATCCAGACAATTTCACAGGAGAATTCTGTCAATTTTTCAACTATTTTTATGATGCCAGTTTAACATGGATACTCCAACCCAACAAAGATGGCACAAAACAAAAAGACTACATACCAGCCTCTCTTGTGCTTATCAAAGTGAAAATCCTAGATGAAACGCTGTTCACCAGAATTCAGCAGTAAGTTAAAAGGGCCATTCACCACAACTAAGTGAGCTTTTTTCCAGGAATGCAAGGATGGTTCGTTATTAGGAAATCTATCTGTATGTTATAGCCTATTAATACATCTAAAGAGGAAAATTATCTAATTATCTCCCTAGACATCAGAAAGAACATTTGACAAAATTCAACAATTATTCTTGATGAAATCGTTCAAAAGAAAAAAAAGGAAATCAATGGAAACTTCCTTAACATAATGAAATATATCAACCTCAGCCTCCGTCCCAGCATCAGCTTCATAGGGAAACACTGGAAAGTGAAAGTCAGGAACAAGACAGGCATGCCCGTCACTACTACGATCCAACACTGTCCAAGATGACCAGCAACATCTTACGTGAGAAAGACATCCCAGGTGTAAAATCAGAAGGAAAAAACTGTCACTATTTGCAGATGATCTGCTCAAACACATAGCAGGTCTAATTCAGTCGACTGAAAACTACTATAATCCATAAGGTGGTCCAGTGAGGCAGCAGGAGCAAAATTAATGTGTAGAAATCAAGAGTTTCATGTACACAAATCCAAACCAGTCAGATGATAAAATGGAAGATTCTAATTCCCGTTGGAGGGAAAAGACAGGTGGGACTTGGGAACGCCCCTAATAAGAACCGTAGAAGAGAACTTGGGGCCCTCTGTGGCTGAGACAGGAAACAGCTCCTCGTCCGTCCCCTGCTGGGGGCACTGTGGACTGGCATGGCCCCTGCCCAGGGCAGGTGGACAACAGCTGGGCAAGTGACCCCTTGTTTACCCTTTGATCCAGCTGTCTCACTGCTGGAACTGATCCCTCAGGGAGTCCCACACACGCTCCCTTGCCGTGGTGTTGTTTGTAACAGCAAAAGATCAGAAACAAACCCAGTATCCATCAACAGGGAACAGGCTGAATACGTTATTTTATGTCCATACAACTAAAACTGCACAAAGTGAAACACACAAATTAAGAATGAGGAAGGTGCTTTTGCAAAGGAAGGATTTCCAAGGCGATTGTTAAGTGAAAAAGAGGCAGTGCAGAGCGACAGCGTAGGTGGATTTGCTAGTGTTTGTGTAAAGGAACCTGGAGGTAATGAAGACACTGAAGATGAGGGCGTGGGGACAGGTGGGGGCCAGGTGGGTAGGAGACTTTCTGCTGTAAGTTTGTGAACATTGGAACGTGGGGGAGACGTCCCGAGAGGAGGGGACACCAGGCCCGGCCAGGGGCTGTCCTGTGTGTGGGGGAACGGGGAGGGACTCAGGCCAGGTCAGCCCTGGATGGACCCGTCACTGAGGCCAGAAATAGCTGCTCGAATGGTCAGGATTTGGATACGTGGGGAGTGTGTGTGTGTGCGTGCGATGCTGCGCAGGTGTGTGGTGTGTTAGTGACTCGTGTGCTGTGTACTGTGGTGCGTGATGTATGTACACGTGTGTGAGTGTGTAGCGTATTCACACGTGTGTTTGAGTGTGTGGTGCCTGAAGGGGATGCCCCCCGAGGCCGCCAGGCCGGGCACGGTCTGTGCCTCATGGGCCCTGCGAGCTCTGAAAACTCAGGCCCCGGGCTGGGATCTAAGTTGTGTCACCCCCTGAAGAGGCCAAAGTGTCCCTTGGGGAGGCCCCGGCCTGGCTGGCACCCCTGGGACCGCAGCGCCTGCACGCACCTCCAGGAAGCGAGTGGCCACATCCCGGTCATCTTCGGTCAGCACGAGGTTGTCCACAAACATCCAGAAGAAGGGGCGCGGGCTGCCCGGCCGGGGCCTCGCGTACTGCAGGAGGCGGTGGAACTGGAACAGGTACCACCCTGGGGGGCGCGAGTCCAGGCAGGTCTGGGCTCTGCCCAGGGCGGGGACACAGGGCTCGAGGGCAGGGCTTAGGGGCGCTGGCGGGGGCAGGGGGACCACGACAGCTTTGCTCCAGAGTGGCCGGCCTGGACCCCTGTGTCGCCTGCTCCCCAGGGTGGTGCTGCTCCCTCCAACAGCAAATGGGTCTCAAGGCCACAGGGCTGATGTCACCCCGAGCGCAGACCCCAGCCTCACCCCTGCACCCCGGTGTCAAGAATGGACAGAGGCAGTTAAAACGACACAGGTGCGAGAGAAGCCGGCCGGTGAAGAGCACGGGCTATCTTCTTGGGTAAATAATTCCATTCCAAGGAAACGTGCTGCAGAGACGCCAAGCACCGAGGTCGCCCAGGGGGCACAAGGGGAGGATCAGGGGTGCGAGGCAGTCTCTGCGGGGGATGGAAACACTTGCGCTCTCGATGGCTTCACGGGGATACGCATGTCCCAACCCACCAAGTGTGCACGCTGAGTATGGACAATTTATGTGAGTCAGCGATTCATCAACGAAAAATGCAGACAATTCACCCCCCTGAGGAGGGTTGAGGTGGCATGGAAGGGGGTTGAGGGGGACAGGAGGGCCCGGGAATGTGAGCAGACCGAGGTCTCTTACCAGGAGGATGGTCACAGGCATGGCCGAGGGGGGGTGTAGAGCCATACACGAGGTCGAACGGACCCCATTCTTCCACCTGTGGGACATGGGCACACCGGGGGCTCCTGAGTGCCAAGTGGTCACCACAGGGCCGAAGGCACCTTGTACATCTGACCCCGTGATCACGACAAAGCTGGCCCGCTCAGCCTGCAGGACCCAGGGCAGGGGCGGGCAGGGAGGCCCACTCGGTCGGACCTGACGCTGCGGTTTCTCAGTCGCCACCAGCTCCGGGGATGCACAGAGCCCGGCTCTGGTCATCTGAGGAGAGGCTGGCCCTCCTCGGAGCACTCAGAATCAGCTGATTCCAGATGGTGCCCTTACAGCACCGCTCCTAGGAGGAAGACACAATGATCCCCAAGGATTCTCGTGGTTTTGTGTGTGTTGCTGGAAAATACAAGACGTGCCCTGACATGACAGCAGCAGCTGGAGGTTAACAGCTCGGCTATAATCTTCCCTGCCGAGCGAGAACAGCTCTCACGCAACAGCTCCATTACACTGTCACCCCAGGACATCCAGGGAAATCCCCTGTCTGACATGTTCCTGCAGCCCAGCCATGTGTGCGGGCCTCTTGTCCCCGTCGTGCACCCTGTCTCCAACGTCCAGCCCTGAGAGGGAGGCCTCCTGCCCTGAGGGTCTGGGACAAGAACGCGGGCTCCAGAGATGCTCCATGGTGGGGCGTCTGAAGGGGTCGGGACAAGGGTGGGACGTGGGGTCCTGGGCGAAGCCCACGGTAATGAAGTTCATGGGGTATGGGGTTCAGGTCCAAGGGCCATGTGAGGTGCACCCTCCCCCACAAAGAGGCCTGTCCTGGGCCTCAAGGCAGGGGAGACCTCCGGAGGGGGTGATGGAGCTAGATGGCCACCAGAGAGGAGGGCTAGCCCCTCGGACACAGGCTCCCCGGCCAGACGAGCAGCAGAGCTGTGAGGCCCTGGCAGGTACACGGCGGGGGGTGGGGGGAGGCGGAGCAGACCCCCACATTGGCCTTTTCCTTGCTGCTGCCCCTTCGATGGCAAGCGCTCCTGGTACCCCCAGACCCTCTGCCCATGTTTGTCAGGCTCTCAGGACGATGGGCTTTAATCTTCTCTCCTTGTGTGAGAGGCTGTGTCCTGGCATGGGGGCAAGAGATCAGGGTCCCCCTGCCCCAAGGCCCCCAGGACGAAGATTCTTGGCCCTTTGCCATCTGTGCTGAGGGGCTCGTGGCTAAGCTGGGTGCTTGCGAATCATTTTTAGGCACTTCCTCCAAGGCCACCATCCCGGGGCAGCAGGAAGTAGCCTTCGAGGGAACCGGAACATTTTGTTGCAGTGTCCGGAGGATGTTTCATCAGCAGATGTTTAGTTCAAGACTCAGCACTTTTACTTTAGAGAGAGGGTGGGGGGCTGACCCCTTCTCTGGGCAGCACCAATCCAGGGGGTGGGACTGGCCCTTGGAATCCAACGAGCTGGACAGGTTTGGCTGATGGCTCTGCCCTGGGCTGTGGGCAGCGTGGGGGCCACAAAAATGCCCCTGTCATCTCTTCCACTGTGGGGTGACAGCCAGCGGCTGTGCCAGTGGGGTGCTAATTCCTGCGAGACCCCCCACATTGGCCTGGCTGGGGACAGAGCTGTGCAGCTGCCCCTCCCCAGCCTCCTCCCCCTGCCACCCCCAATCCACGACGGACCCCCAGACGGGTCTCTCGCACCTGCTCTTACCCTGGCGTCTGGAGGAACACGAGCAGTACTTACGTCCCTCCTCACTGTGTTGGTGACATCATCCAAATGTTTCAGTCTTCCTGGGTCAGAACCGTTTTCCAAAAAGCCCAAACTCGTTAGCTCTGGGTGGACAGAAGCAAGGACACAGAAGGGCCAGTGTTGATTTTCACATGGAATCAAAAGGCCGACGACTGATCAGAAAGCACACCTGTCATCGAAGAGCAAACTTTATCGTCCTAACGACATGACAGGACTAAGGATGGAGACATGTGTTGCGTCACAAGCTAAGTAAGCAAACTCCACTGAGGAGCAATTTAACAAAGTCAAGCCATTTGTTGCAAAACCAGGCCTTCCTGGGCTGCAGTGTCGTGCTCTGGGTTAGGAAATCTGCCGGGCAGTGGAGTCCACGCTGATGTCACCCAGCCAGGCTGTGTGAGAAGAGTGTGGGCGGCAGGAGCCCTGTGTTGGCCTGGGAGAGTCTGCAGCCTGGAGGAAGGAAGACAAGCCCAGAAAGGATCTTACAAGTCCGACTAAGGGACTCATGGTCTGGGCGGGGAGACGAAGGCTGGGCGGCCTCGGGCCGTGACTCTGGGGTTCCTTCAGCACCCCCAGCAGCATGACCTGGGAAGTTGCACCCACTCTGTGCGGGTTTCAGGCCCCGCATCCCTGACATGGCTTCATGTGAGGCCACGGTGATACTACACCAAGCACACAGCACAGTGCTGGAAGTGGGCGGATCCCCAGATTCCATTTGGCAGGAGACTAAGCAGCATTTTCACGGATTCTTCTTCTTATGTCTGCTGGGACCAGAAGAATCCATAGGATTTCCAAAGGCACCAGCAGGTGGGGCTCAGCGCAGGGTCCAGAAGGGGCAGAACCCCCAGGTAAGGCTGGAACGTGGCCGGCCAGGTGAGCCGGGATATTTGGGTGGAGAGGAGGGTGCAGGGACCCCTAGGAGGGGCAGGGCCTCCCTGCAAGGTGGTCAGGTGTGTGGAGGAATCTAAAGTGGACCTTGGTGTTAGGTGGCCATGCACAGGGCCATCCCAGGCAGAGAGCCTGGGCAGAGAGCCAGCCCGTGGCCTCGTTAACGCCTTTCACACCTACCATCCTGCTTACGTGATGCACTTTCCCCCACGGCGTCTCTTCTAAAGGAGTGTGGTCTAGGCGCTCCTGCACCCTCCCCCCTCCCTGCATCCTGAAAATGCTGGTCATTTCAGTGCTCAGCCCTCAGCCCCAGACGCTCAGCGAGCGAGACCCTGGGGACATTCTGGTCCCCCACACACATCGTGTGCCTTGTGGGTCTGGCTCTGGGCATCTTCCACTGTGAATCCTCTGGACGTCACTGCACTCACCTTTCTTGATGTCACCAAAAAGGGACAGTACCCGGACTGGCTCTCTTTTCCACACAGGCACAGTTTTATACATCTCAAGGGGACTCTCCTCCAAATTTGAAAAAAAAAGGACATTCTGACGACTCCCTGGTGACAGAGCCGTCAGTCACAGGGAACATTCTTTCTTGCCCTGCAGAGGCATCTCTCCTGGATGAAGGGGACAACTGAGGCACACCTGCAGAGGCCGCTGGCCCCACCCTGATCACCCCGCCCCTCCCCTCCACCCCCATGACGACTCCGTCCGCCCCCCAGGCCGAGGTCTCCCACCCTGACCCCGACCTCGGCCACCTCCAGCAACGGAAAGGCAGGTGCAGGGATTTTCTGACTGTGAAGGAACATAATTCTATCCCGGAGGAAACACTTCCCTTGTATTTCTTGGGTAGAGTCTCACATCTGGGGGACTCTGAATATGCACAAGAGTGGGATTCACCCAGTTCCTCTCCTTCCCCACTGGGGGCTCCGAACGTGGGCCCCAAGCTGCCAGTCCCCCCCAAGCTGCCAGTCCCCCCAAGCTGCCAGTGTGAGGCCTTTCCCAGGCCGTAGACTGGGACCTGCTGGGCCGAGAGGCAGCACCTCAAGTTCAGCCTCGAAGGAGCCCCACTGAGGACACAGGTCACAGGGAGGCTAGTGGAGAGCACCCGCCCTCCCCTTCTGGGACAGAGACTGGGTTGTTTCATTTGTAAAGCACCCTCAGAGCCCCCTGCCCCCCAGGAGGTTGCACTTGGGTGGTGTCTGGCCACTGGCAAGCAGGGCATGGAGCTGCCGACTGTGGGGGACCTGGCCTGAGCAGGGGGCTGCCCGCACCGGGGTTCGAGCAGATGGGACAGCGCCCAGCACGGACAGTGAGTAAATGAGCCCATGAATTTGGGGAAGGCAGTGGTCCTGGGCTGCCTGCAGGAGGTGGGCAGGTGAGGAGGGTGGAGGGTCCTAGCAGAGGTGAGCTCTGATGGACACTCTGGGACACCCGTCCTTGCTCCCTGCGTCCTTTGCCATAGGAGCCGAGCGCATCCCCTCCCGACACTCCAGCACTGGTCTAGCATCAATAACATTTCTGAGTATCAACTTCATTTTCGTTCTGAGTAAAAATCCTCCTGCAGCTTGCCAGCATGGGGTCTTTCTACATTGAGATGGAAGGTTGCTGCCACTGCATGTACCCAAAAGAAGGCTCTATAAAGAGCAACACGTGCCTTGTTTTCCAAAGAGACCATAAAGGCACCTGCAGACAGAGGTCTGCCTCTCAGGTCATCCTCAGCCAGGATGTCATCCTGAGATCCTTATCTAAATTACATCTGCAAAGACTCTGTTTCCAAAATAGGTCACAGTCACAGGTAGCAGGGTTAGGACTTGAATGTGTCCTTGGGGGGGACACAGTTCAACCCCCTTTGATGAGGCCACAGCCCCTGCCTAGCCCCCTGACCCTCGAGAGGTCCCATGTCTGTGCCTCTGCCCCAGCGTTTGCTCCCACTTGCTGGACTTAGAAGCACACCTCGGCTGAGCCCCTCTCTCGCCTGCTACAGATGCCTCCTTCCCAGGCTTGGAAGAAACAGAACTGCCATGCTAAAATAATTTTTAAAAAATAGACCATCTATGGTCTGTAGTGGAACCTGTTATCAAAAAGGAAAAGGAGAAATGTGCATTTGCTTAAAAGCCTCTAACTTCACCACGAATCAGAGCAGATGGGCATTTTGCAACAGTAACCAGAGAAAACCAACAAAGTTAGGGCCGCTGCACATCCGTCTGTCCCTGGAGCTGCGCGGCTCCTTACCGCCTCCCGGTCGTAGAAGGCCTTCAGCCAGCCCCGCCACTTCCTCCTCCTCTGCAGCAGCCCGCTGCGGGGGAAAGGCAGGCACAGGAAGCACACCCAGTTACTCATGGCTTGAACTTTCTCTGAGGTCCCGGGGCTGACCAGGGTGTCAACACACTCGAAACAATAGCACCTAGAGTCAAACAGAAAACCACAGTGACTGAAATGACGTTCCCTCGGCCATCAGGTGGAATCTCAGAGGGTAGGTCTGCAGGCAGAGGAAAGCCTGTTCCTTGCTTCGGAGCAAGCCATCGATGAAGCACACTCGGGCTCAGGTGCAAATACAAAGTTGGCCCTGTGGTCTCTGCACTCTGCGTGGTGGGAAGGCAAGGCTGTGGACCCAGGGACCAGTCCCTCTTAGGGACCTAGAGCCACAGGAACCAAGTGGTCTGCAGAAGACAGTGGGGGATTCATGGACAACGACAGATTTCAAAGAACCCCCTAAGCCACCTGTCTTGCCCAAACTCCAGTGCCTGCAGAAACAGTTAGGGTCTCCCAGTAAACCAAGCGCAGGAGCTCCAGCTGGTGGGGGAGGGTTTGGGGAGGGGGGAGCTGTAAATACGAGGATGGTCCAGAACGGCTGAGGGAGGGGACCATGGATGGAGCTCACGTTGGCATGCAACAAGGAACCAACATACCCTTGCCTGTCTCCTGCTGTGACCAGTGGCCCCAGGGGTGCGGGGTTTCCATCACTGCCCTACGTAACAATTCAGGGAACAGCTATGTCTTGGTGATAATAATAATGAAAGAAAAATTGGAAATGCAAATCTTTTGTCAAGGGTCTGCACCAAATGAGATATTTGAGATGGAAATGGAAAGCTTTGGCGAATGTCATCCTTTTGTAGGGAAATCCCTCCGCACCCGGGATGTGTGGCTGAGAAGGATGGGAGTTTCCTAGGCTCGTGGGCAGGGGCTCCTCTGGCCCTCACCCCAACCCCCACCCCGGGCCCTCGCCTCACCGGGTGCAGTCCGGGTTTTCGCAGATGAGCAGCGTTTCTCCGGAGCAGCAGATGGAGCAGTAGGACTGGTTCCCGTCGTCATCGTACAAGAAGAGGCAATCCAGGAACCTGTCCTTGGGGAGAGCAGAGCCCAGCTAGTGCCTCCTCTGCTCCCGGCCTCCAGGAGCCACCCCCCTCACCTCCCTGCTTACCTTGCAGGGAGCGCACATCCCTCCCTCAAACAGAGGGTGCTGTGTGTACACCTGGAAGCTTCCACAGCAGATGCACATGTCTAAGGGGACATCCAAAGTGCAACGTGTCATGACAACGTCAACCAGAGCGACAGACTAAGGAATAAATTTAACAAAGTGCAAGACCCGCACACGGAAAACCACAAAACGTCGTTGAAAGAAATTAAAGATCTAAATAAATGGAAAGGTATCCCACGTTCATGGATCAGAGCTCTGAATAGTGTTAAAATGGGGAGCCTCCCCAGATTGGTCTACAGATCCCTCTCAAAACCCCAGCCGGATTTTTTTTTTGCAGAAATTGACAAGCTGATCCTAAATTGCATATGGAAACACGAGGGATCCCGAACAGGCAAATCCATCCATCAAGAAAGCAGAATCATGGTTACCTAATGCTTAAGGGGAGGGTGAGGGATGGGGAGTGACTGTTAATGGGTATGGGGTTTCTTTTTGGGGTAATGAAAGTGTCCTAAAATCAGACTGTGGTGATGGGTGCACAACTCTGTGAATATACTAAAGACGCTGAACTGACACCTTAGATGAAGTCTCCAGGGCCTTGGGGCTGGTGGAGGGAGACAAGCACTGCACCAGTGGTGTTCACTGCCTTCTTCTCAGGATGGACGACTGCATGAGGCTGCAGCAAGCCTTTCCCCTTTCCCTGGGCATGGGCAGGTGTACAGTCACTCACCTTCTATGTCTCGCTGGTTAACCTTGACTTCATATGCAATAAGATCTGGAAAAGAAAATAAGAAGTGGACCCTTCCTTCTTCTGCCTACCTCTAATTTAAACATGGCCTAGAAGTGAGCGTCCCAGGTTGAGCTTCTGAAGTCACAGGAGCCAGAGGACCCCCACCGCCCCCTCCCCTCCACCTTTCCTGACACATTAAACATCCGAGCTTGGGGGGAAGCCCTGGCTGGGGCCCTTGTACCCCTGCCCGAGCATCCACACAAAACCTGGAACCCCAGACGTTGCCCAGGCCTGGAGCTAGCGTCCTGAGTGATGGGGCCAAGACTTGCATGAGCCCTCACCTCGGGGGGGCCCTGGTGAAGGCGGGGAAGACAGCTCGCTGGAGCCCACCAGGATGATGTCCATGCTGGGCTCTTCCTCTGGGTCCAGAACTGGGGCAGCCACCACGGGATGCCACGCCAGGAGACAGGACATGCATAAGCAAAGGAGGAAATCTCTGGTCAGCTTCTGCCTGGGAGCCCCTGGCCCTTAGCATGAGGGGCGGAGCAGACCACCCACCCCCCACAGTGACACTCACCCCTCCAGACCCAGATCAAGGCGCAGGAAGACCCGTGGTGAGTGCCAATCTTGAGAGGGGGCTTGCTGTGTCGCCTGTGGCATGTCCCTCCCTGCTCGGACCCCCACCACAGTGTTGGCTCAGGTGGGCTTCTGCCCACAAATGGGAGGGCAGGGGGTCTCCCCAGGGGCAGAGGGGCCACCACCTACAGAAGCACCTGCCTCCATCTGTGTCCACCCACAGCTGTGGGTCCCTCAGACACCCCCATGCTCCCTCCTCCCACAGGGTCCCCAGACCCCAGCCTGTGGTCTCTCCTGGTCACACCCTCAAAGGCGGTAGCCTGGGGAGAAGGAGAAAGGGTCTCACGGATTTCACAGGACGGCTGCCACCGCTCCTCCTCCAGCTGCCGGGCTGGGTCCGAGCCATCCAGGGTCTCCAGGATCAGGGTCCCCGGGGAGGAGAGGGCCATGGAACCAGGGGAAGGGGCCCCCCAGAAACCAGCAGGAAAGGGGTCAGGTGGACGGACTAGGGGCCCAGGGGAGTGGGTGGCTGAGGAGCACTGGGGGTGGGGGGTGCGCAGGGTCCTTGCGTGACGTGCGGGGGCGGGGAGGGGCGGGGAGGAGGGGGCAGGGAAGCCCTCCCCGAGAGAGGGTATTGGGTGGGAGGACGAGGCGCTCGTGGCGGGGGTCTTGCTGGGTGGGGGGTTAGGGAGTCAGGGTGAGGGGAGAAGAGCCCTCAGGGTGGGGTGGGGTTAAGAACTCAGTACAGGAGGGGGCTGGGGGCGGTGCTAGGGGTTCAGGAAGCGGGTGCTGAGTGAGGGGTGCAGTTAGGCGTGGGGGGTTCAGGTCAGGGTGGGGAGCTCAGTGGGGTGGGGTTCGGGCGGGGCGCTCTGGGGCGGGGCTGAGGTGGAGGCGGGGCTCAAGGAGGGCCGGGGAGGGGGAGGGAGTTCCGTGGGGGCTTCAGGAGCTGGGGGGTGGCGTCCAGGGTAGGGGTGAAGGAGAAGGATGAGGAAAAAGATCTAGGGGGTGTTTACTACAGTGGGGCCCTCGGTGGGGGCGGTGGAGGGAGGGGTAGGGGGCGCGCTCAGGGCAGGGGTTGTCCCACAGGACAGTGCTGGGTGAAAGTGGAGGGAAGACCCTGGGGGGCATAACACTCCCCTCCCCATGTGGCCTGGGCTGGGCCTGGTGACTGCCGTGTGAAAGTGCAGAATGAGGTCGGGGCGCAACCTTGCAGTGAGAAACCTCACAGACACCCTGCACCACGTGATCGCGGTCAACGCCAACAGTGGTGAGTCATGGTGACAGTGTGAGCCCTGGACACAGGTGGCAGAAGGGCACTTCAGCTCTGTCTTCCTCCCCAAAACCTGCAACCCCTACCTCTACCCATGAGAAAAGCACCAGAAAATTCCAGCAGGGGACACTCTACAAAATACCTGCCAGTACTTGTCACAACTGTCAAGGTCATCAAAGGCACAGAAAGTCTGAAAAACCGTTAGAGCCAAGAGCAGCCTAAGGAGATCCAACGACTAAATGTCACGTGGGATCCTGGGACAGGAAGAGGAAATCTGAGTAAACTGTGGCTTATTCAGTTAATACTAATGTATCAGTATTGGTTCATTAATTGTAACAAATGTATCATTCTAACCAAAACGTTAGTGATACAGGAAACCAGGTGGGTTTATGGAAACTCTGCTAGCTTCACGAATTTTCTGTAAATATAAAACTGTTCTAAAATAGTTTTTTTGTTGTTTTTACGATACAGTATTATTAACTGTAGTCACCATGCTGTACATGACATCCTCAGGACTTATTCATTTTATAACCAGAATTTTGTACCTTTTGATCCCCTTCACCCATTTCACCCCCCACCACCACTGGCAACCACCCATCTGTTTGTTCTCTCTGTATCTATGAGTTCAGGGTTATTATTATTATTATTTTTGGTTCCACATATAAGTGAGATCGTATGGTATTTGTCTTTCTCTGTCGCTTAGCATAATGCCCTCAAGGTCCATCCATGTTGTTGCAAATGGCAAGATTTCCTTCCTTTTTAGGGCTGAATAATATTCTCTTGTGTAGGTATATCACATCTTCTTTATCTATTCATCCATTGATAGACACTCAGGTTGTTTCCATATCTTGGCTATTGTGAATAATGCTGCAATGAACATGGGGTGCATATGTCTTTTCCAAGTTAGTGTTTTTGTTTTGTTCAGATAAATACCCAGAAGTGGAATTGCCGGATCATATAGTAGTTATATTTTTAAGTTTTTGAGGACCCTCTATACTGTTTTCCATAGTGGCTGCACCAATTTACATTCCCAGCAACAGTGCACAAGGGTTCCCTTTTCTCCCCATCCTTGTCAACACTTGTTATTTCTTGTCTTTTTGATAATAGCTTCTTTAACAAGTGCGAGGTGATATCTCATGGTGGTTTTGATTTGCATTTCCCTGATGGTTAGTGATGTTGAGCAGCTTTTCATGTGCCCACTGGCCATCTTATGTCTTCTTTGGAAAATGTCTTTTCAGATTCTCACCCTTTTTTTTTTGTTGAGGAAGATTAGCCCTGAGCTAATGTTTGTTGCCAATCCTCCTCTTTTTGCTGAGAAAGATTGGCCCTGGGCTAACATCCGTGCCCATCTTCCTCTACTTTATATGTGGGACGCCTGCCACAGCATGGCTTGATGAGCGTTGCGTATGTCTGTGCCTGGGATTTGAACCTGAGAACCCCAGGCCACCAAAGTGGAGTGCACGAACTTAACCACTATGCCACCAGGCTGGCCCCCCCAATTTTTTGAACTCAGAGAAACATTTTACTTACTAGATCACTGGTTTATTATAAAAGGACATAACTCAGGAACAGTCAGATGGAAGAGATTCGTAGGGCAAGGGATGGGGAAAGTACACAGGGCTTCTGTGCCCTCTCCGAGCATACCACTCTCCCAAAATCTCCACATGTTCACCCACCTGGAAGCTCTTCTGCCCATTTTTAAATCAAATTGTTTGTTCATTTGCTATTGAGTTGTATGAGTTCTTTATATATTTTGGATATTATCTGCTTATCAGATATATGATTTGCAAATATTTTCTCCTGTTCAGTAGGTTGCCTTTTCACTTTGTTGATGATTTCCTTGGCTGTACAGAAGCTTTTGTTTGATGTAGCCCCACTTATTTGGTTTTGCTTTTGTTGCCTTTGCTTTTGGTGTCAAATCCAAAAAATCATCACCGAGACCAATGTCAAGGAGCTTACCCCCTATGTTTTCTTCTAGGAGTTTCTTCTAGGAGTCTAGGTCTTAAGTTCAAGCCTTGAATCCATTTTGAGTTAATTTTTGTGTGTGGTGTAGGATACTGGTCCAGTTTCATTCTTGCCTGTGGCTGTCCAGTTTTCCCAACAGTTTATTAAAGAGACTGTCCTTTCCCATTGTATATCCTTGGCTCCTTTGTCGTAAATTAATTGACCAAGTATGCGTGGGTTTATTTCTGGGCTTTCTATTCTGGTCCATTGATCTATGTGTCTGTTTTTATGCCAATACCGTACTGTTTTGATTACTATAGCTTTGTAATATAGTTTGAAGTCAGGAATCATGACACCTCCAGCTTTGATCTTCTTTCTCAGGAGTGCTTTGGCTATTTGGGGTCTTTTGTGGTTCCATACAAATTTTAGGATTTTTTTTTCTATTTCTGTGAAAAATGCCATTGGAGTTCTGATAGGGATTGCATTGACTCTGTAGATGGCTTTGGGTAGTGTGAATGTTTTAGCAATATTAATTCTTCCAATCCATGATCATGGAATGTCTTTCTAAATATTTTAGAATACTTATTCTGAGTTCATTTTTTATTTTTTTAAAGTGGAGGGAAGAGAATACTGATGATGGCAGTGGGATCGTTTCCCCCACGTTGGAGTAAATTGTCTTGATTGCTTTCTCCTCCTCTTATTGAGGTTAGCTTTGTTTTTTAATGAGGACACCAGGTTTATTTATTTATTTATTTATTTATTTATTTATTTTCCCGAAAGCCCCAGTAGATAGTTGTATGTCTTAGTTGTACATCCTTCTAGTTGCTGTACGTGGGATGCGGCCTCAGCATGGCCGGAGAAGCGGTGGTCGGTGCGCGCCCGGGATCCGAACCTGGGCCGCCAGTAGTGGAGCGCACGCACTTAACCGCTAAGCCACGGGGCTGGCCCCAAGGACACCAGGTTTAAAATTATTACAGGGACCAGAGCGATTGGGGTGGAGGCCTCTCTGTCATCTGACCACGTGGCCTGACCCATGGCTCACCCCAACTCCCCGCCCGTCATCCCTGTTGCTCCTGCCAACAGAGGGGCCTGTGGGGGTTCCGGGGACCGTTCCTGCTCCTCTGGAGGACAGTTTTCCCATTGCTGGACCCGTACAGCAGGGAGGGGGCCCTGGCAGGCCGGAGTATGCAGCCCTGGCAGTGTGGGAGTGGGGCTCACGGAAAGTTCCACCCAGCTGGGTGGACAAGCACTGACGTGGCCCCGGACACTCCTGTGAAGGTACCTTCCCATCAATCTCAGGGTCCCTGTGTGCACTGATGCAGCTTGCCGGAGACCAATGCCATCTGGTGAGGGGGCCCTGGTGGTCTGGAAATGGGCGTCAGAGGAGCTGGCCTCTTGGTGACCCCCTCAGTCCCTGAGGCCACCACCAGGATCAGACCCTGAGATGTGCAGGCTGCTCTGCTGGCCACCGGTGCTGGGCCCGGGTGGACCTCTGGCCGCCTGTCCTCACCGACAGACACCCCAGGAAGCTCTAAGATCATACGTGGAGGGTCCCCTGTGGGAACAAAAGGCAACACCTAAAGAGGCCTTCTCCACCGCCATGGAACCACCTGGCAAGCCCAAACGTCCCCCGGCCCTGGCTGCACAGCCAGTAGCATCCGTACCCCGCCAGGGCCGTTCTGAAGCTTCTTGATGAACCCCAGCCCTGCCCAACCCAGCCCAGGGCTGGCGTGGGCACAGTGAGGACTGGCTGGCACTCCCTGCAAGAACCCCCACACCCTCAGAGTTTAGGTCCCCCCTGGCCTGGTGGTCATCCTCTGTTTGCTGGCCTGATGGAGTGACCCACAGCTTGATCCCGATTGGGTTCAGGTGCCATTGGGCAGGCAGGGCTGGGTTAGGCTGCAACAGAGGCTGGTGTCCTGTCCACTCTTCCTGACCGTCGTGGTCCCGGGGCACCGTGGGGCAGACTGCCTGGCAGGACAGTGCTCTCTTCCATCTGGAATGTGCAGCCAGGGCAGGGGAAGGGAATATGGTGACCCGCCCCCCCCCATTTCAGTGACCATCTAACTAAGAGTAGTGGTGATGTTTTGTGTTGTCCATTGGGTGTGTGAATGAATGAACATTCATTCTTCTCCCAAAAACAAAGTGCAGTGGGAGTAAAAAAGAAGGTAGCCCTTGCGTTGGGCCTGACCAAGAGGACCACAAAGTGACCCGCTGGTCCTCAGGCTCTTGTCCGTGTGCAGCCTGTCCCGTGCCCACACCCGGCCTGCCGCTCTCTTGACCATACTTAAATTGATGCTTTAAATGTGGAGGGAGAAGGCAGCCCCCGACATCTCGGAGCTGACCCGGCCTCACAGCTAGGTCTGGGTTGCTCCTGGTGGACATCAATGACCTCACAGAGCATGGCCTCAGACAAGGCCACTCTGTGACGGTGGAATTGTGAGCAGAAAAGACAAAACCTTCCAAGTTGTGTGTGAGCACAAAACCAACGACACGTGCCACCCACAAAATGACCAGACGGCCCCCTCTCCTGGCTAGAATGGGCAACTGCCGTGTCTTCCTGCTGCTGGATGAGCTTCCTTAGGATGCCCCCTCGAAGAACCCTGTCCCCTCCCACAGCGCCAGACCCAGAGCCCCCGCAGAGGAGCCTTGGGAACAGGGCTGGCTGTCTGGGACACGCCGCATTCGTGGTGGCATCACTGCGTTAATGTGTCTGAGAACACCACGATGACACGTCTGCTGACATTTTGATTGGTATTGTGAGTATTTTCCATTATGTTTTATTTCCTATTTTCAATATAAAACTAATATATGCACATTATTACAATTCAAACCATATTTAAGCGTACAGATTAAATAGTGAAACCCCCATCTCACCGCCACACCCTGCCCCAGGGCTCACACCTGTTATGATCCTTCCAGATGGAGAGGTCTTCTTTTTTCTTCTCTTTTTTCCTTCACAATAATTGGTCACCCTACACGTACTGCACTGCAGCTTGCAACATATAATGTACACCATGCAGGCCCTGCACTCGGCCCCGTCTCCCCCGGGGGGTGCGTCTGTCATCAATGGGGAGCTAGGTCTGCCCTCTAACCTGCCTCCGTTGAGGGATGTTTGGGGGGTTTCCGTTTCTTCACCCTCACACATAATCTGCAGGGGACTACCCTTCAACCCCAGAGCAGGCCACATTTCTCCTTTGTTCTCTGTGCACTCGGCAGGACAGGAGCAGGTGGGGGTGTGCCCCCACTCTGCGTTCTGGAAGGGATGGTCTCCATGCATGCCTCCACGACCTGCTGTGGCCCAGGGTCCCAGTCCCTCAGAGACCCTGCAGGGCCCATGAGTGGCCAGGGCCTGCCCAGGAGCTCAGGGTCACGGAAGGAAGGCTGAGGACGCTGGGACAGGGGTGCCCACCAGAGGCTCTTTGGCCTGGAAACTCCCTACATGTTTTCTGCACTCGTGCTGTGGAGAGCCCTGTCCCCGTCCTCAAGGGTGGCACTTTTCCCAGCGCTAGACCATCAGCACTTCCTAGGCTGGATCCCTTGTCCCTGGCCGGGTGGGAGGCTCATCCTCCCGTCCACTCATAAGCATGTCTTGACCCTGCTCCAGGGCGGGCCCTGGCAGAGGTTGGTAGGACTGCAACTTGTGACCATATGGACCAGGGTTCTTCAGGGCACAAGGATGGGGGGCTGAGCCGGGGTTCAGAGGAAGAGTGGTGCTGGACTGGAGGGTGACCCAGGACACTGTGGCTCCCCTTCTGGTGCCCTGGGCTGTCTGATGGGCTGCCAGCAGAGAAGGTCCCTCGGGCCCCTCTGAACACAGGCTCCTCTTTGTGAAGGGGACTCTTCACATTGGAGACGATGTCAGTAGCATAGTGCAGCCCTGAGAACCCTGTGCCCACAGCCTGGCCAGTTGGAGCTGGTCACAGCATGGCCAGGGCTCGTGACTGGGGTGCACTGGGCACAGACACCCTGAGACCGGGTCAGGAGACACATTTCTCCCGGGATTTCTGTGCTGCTTCTGTTGGTTCCAGTTCTGGTCATCAGGGCCCTCGGCATCCACAGCTCAGACACCAATGTCTGATTCTGGCTTCAGCATTGCCGTGTCCTTCCGTCCCTTCTCTGTCTGTCACCTCCTCGCTGAGTCAGGGGTGGGAAGCCCCTGCCTGGAGCCCAGCCACCCCAAAGTAATTTTCTCCTCTGTTCAGTGCCTGGTGTTTCTCCCTCTGGGCTTTTTCGTGGTGCCAGTTGTTTGTGGCTCGCTTTTATCCCCCTCAGTAGGAGGAGTTCTGGCTACAATCCCAGGTTCTGACTGGGTCCAGGTCCAGGGGTGGGATCTAGAGAGGGTGTCCTCCTGGTGCCTTGCTGGCCTGACCTCTTGGCTCTGGGTGAAAGGCCTGGCAGAGGAGAGGCCACTGAGGGTCATGCTGTATGGGAAGACCCTGTGGGTGGACACTGGCCTGAAAGAGGGAAGATGTGGAGGGGAAGGGAGGGGACTCCACTCCATAAAGCCCTTGGAGACCCCTGAGCAGGAGCAGAGCCGGAACCTGTAATGGCGGTGGTCCTCCAGCCTGCTGGCCCCCTCCGTTGCATGTGTTGGCAGAGACCTGACCTCGACCTTGGTCCTGGATGTGGGAGGAGGAATTTCTGGAGGCCGGGGAGGGGCAGAGGTGATGGGTGAGCTCTGAGTGTGGAGCCATGAAGAGGTCCCCTCTCCCTGTCAGAAGCCTTGAGGTTTTTCTTGTGTCTCAAGCCTGCTGGCTTTTTTTTTATACCATTGACTTTCCTGGGTCTCCAGCTTGCTGACTGCAGATCTTGGAACTTCTCAGCCTCCATAATCATGTGAGCCAATTCCTTAAGATAAAAACACACACATATATATCTTCTCTTGGTTTTGTTTTGTTTCTCTGGAGAACTCTAACTAATACAGCAGCCATCATAAAAATGTTTCAATGAACAATTATGAACACATTAGAAACAAATGGAAAAATAGCAAGTCTCGGTTAAGAAATAGAAAGTCTCAGCAAAGAAATAGAAGATATAAAAAAGAGCCACCTGAAAATACAATAACTAAAGAACTAGAATTTAAAAAACTCAATGGAGGGATTAGATGAAAGACTAAATGCACTGAAAGACAGAACATTAGAAATTATCCAATCTGGGGTTGGCCTGGTGGCGTAGTGGTTAAGTGCATGAGCTCTGCTGTGGTGGCCCGGGGTTTGCAGGTTCGGATCCCAGGCACACACAGACTCACCGTTTGTCAAGCCATGCTGTGGCGACATCCCATATAAAGTAGAGGAAGATGGGCACAGATGTTAGCCCAGGGCCAATCTTCCTCATCAAAAAGAGGAGAATTGGCAACAGATGCTGGCTCAGAGCTAATCTTCCTCACACACAAAAAAAAAGAAGAAGAAATTATCCGATCTGAACAACACAGAGAAAACAGACTGAAAAAAGTGAACAGAGCCCAAAGGACCTGGGGGACTATAGCAAAAGATTTGTGGCATTGGAGTCCCAGAAAGAGGGGAGAAAGAGGATGGGGCTAAGAAGTACTTGAAGAAAAAATGACTGAAAAGTTCCCAAATTTTGGCAAAAGTCATAAGCCCCTATAGATTCAGGAAGCTGAACAAATCCAAAATAGGTTAGATACTAGGAAATTCACACCAAGACATATCATAGTAAAATTTCTGAAAACTAAAGATGAAGAAAACTCTTGAAAGCAGTGAGAGAGATCTGACACCTTACCTATAATAGAAAAGACAGTTCCAGTGACACCAAATTTCAGAAATTATGGAGGTCAGAAACAAATGACACAACGTTTTTCAAGTGCCGAAAAAGGAGAACTGCTAACCTAGAATTCTGTACCCAGTGAGAATATCCTTCAGGAATGAAGGGGAAATCAAGACATTCTCAGGTGGAGGAAAACTAAAAGAATTTGTCACCAGCAGACATACCCTAAGAGAATGCCTAAAGGAAATTCTCTAAACAGAAAGGAAATGATAAAAGAAGGAATTCTGGAACATTAGGAAAGAAGAAAGAACAATGAAAAGAGTAAAAAGAGGAACAAATACGTCTTCTTTCTTCTCTTGAATTTTATAAATCTATATTTGACAGTGGAAGCAAAAATTATAACACTGTTTGATGTAGTTCTAAATGTATTTAGAATAAATATTTAAGAAAATTATATTATAGGGCCGGCCCGGTGGCTTAGTGGTTGAGTGCCCACGCTCTGCTGCTGGCGGCCCGGGTTTGGATCCCCGGGCGCTCACCGACGCACCGCTTCTCTGGCCATGCTGAGGCCACGTCCCACATGCACCAACTGGAGGGATGTGCAGCTGTGACATGCAGCTATCTACTGGGGCTTTGGGGAAAAAATAAAAAAAATAAAAAATAAAAATTAAAAAAAAAACAAAAAAAGAACTATAAAAAAAATTAAAAAGAAAAACAGAAAATTATATTATAAATGGGGGAAGCTAAAAGGGTGTAAAGAGAGGTGAGTTTTCTACACTGGACTCAAATTGCTGAAATTTGCTGAATTGCTGAATTGCTGAAATTGAAATGTTGACACCAGTAGACTGATAAATTATGAATAGATAATGTAATACCTAGAGCAACCACTAAAAAGCTATACAAAGAGATACACTCAAAGACACTATAGGTAAATAAAAATGGAATTTTGTAAGATGTTCAGGTAACCCATAGGAAGGCAGGAAAAAGAAAACAGTAAAATGGAAAACAGAGCAAATAGAAAATAAAAGTAAAATGGCAGATTTAAGCCCTAACATATCAATAATTACATTAAATGTAAATGGTCTAAATACACCAACTACAAGACAGAATTTGGCAGAGTAGATTTTTTTAAACGACCCATCTATATGCTGTGTACAAGAAATTCACTTCAAATATAACCATGTAGGTAGATGGGAAGTAACAGGATGGATGGAAAAAGATATACAAGCAAACAATGATCAAAAGAAAGCAGGTGTGGCTATATTAATATCAGATAAAGTAAACTTCAAAGCAAAAAAAATGATCAGAACAATGAAAATTGACCCTTTTATTATGACATCATGATAAAACAGTCAACCCACCAAGAAGACATAAAAGGCTAAATGTATATGCAGCAAACAATGGAGCTGAAAAATATGTGAAGCAAAACTTAGAACTCAAAGTAGAAATAGACAAATCCACAATATAATTGGAAACTTCAACATCTCTCTCAGCAATGGACAAAAAATCAGCAAACATATAGAGAAACTCAGCATCACCATCAGCCAACAGGATCTAATCAACATTTGTAGAACACTCCACCCAACAACAGCAGAATACACACTCTTTTCAAGTGTCCACAGATATGTAACAAGATACACCATATCCCTTGTCAGAGAACAAATGTCAACAAATTTTTTTTTTTTTTTTTTGTAAGGAGATCAGCCCTGTGCTAACATCCGCCAATCCTCCTCTTTTTTTTGCTGAGGAAGACGGCCCTGGGCTAACATCCGTGCCCATCTTCCTCCAGTTTATATGGGACGCCGCCACAGCATGGCTTGCCAGCAGTGCGTCGGTGCACGCCCGGGATCCGAACCAGCGAACCCTGGGCCGCCGCAGTGGAGCGCGCGCACCCAACCGCTTGCGCCACCGGGCCGGCCCCCTCAACAAATTTTTAAAAATTGGAATCATACAAAGTGTGTTCTCTGATCACAGTGGAATCAAACTAGAAAGTAACAGCAGAAAGGTAACAGAAAAGTCTCCAAACCCTTGGAAACTAAACATCACACTTCTAAATAATCCATGAGTTGAAGAGAAAGTCTCAAAACACATTGAAATGAATGAAAATGAAAGCACAACACATCAAACGTTGTGGGATGCAGCTAAAGCGGTGCAGAGAGAAAAGTTTATAGCACGGATGCAGACATTAGAAAAGAGGAAAAGTCTCAAATCAATAATCTACACACCCATCTCAGTAACCTAGAAGAAGAAGAGCAAAATAAACTCCAAATCAAGCAGAAGGAAAGGAATAGTAAAGATAAGAGCAGAAATCAATGAAATTGAAACCAGAAAATCAATAGAGAAAATCAATGAAAAAAAGAACCGGTTCTTTGAGAAAACTTTTTTACAAATTAACAAACTTCTAGCAAGGGGCCAGCCCCATGGTTTAGTGGTTAAGTGTGCCTGCTCTGCTACTGGTGGCCTGGGTTTGGATCCCTGGCGTGCACCGATGCACCACTTGTCTGGCCACATTGAGGCGGCATCCCAAATACAGCAACTAGAAGGATGTGCAACTATGACATACAACTATCTACTGGGGCTTTGGGGAAAAAGAGAAAAAAAGGAGGAGGATTGGCAATAGATGTTAGCTCAGGGCCGGTCTTCCTCAGCAAAAAGAGGAGGATTGGCGTGGATGTTAGCTCAGGGCTGATCTTCCTCACAAAAAATAAAAATAAAAAATTAATTAATTAATTAATTAACAAACTTCTAGCAAGACTGACAAAGAAAAAAGAGAGAAGACACAAATTACCAATATTAAAACTGACACAGGAGAGATCACTACAGACTCTGAGGACATCAAATGGATAATAAGAGAATACTATGAACAACTCTACACTGATAAATTTGACAACTTAGATGAAATGAAGAAATTCCTTGAAAACCACAAACTGCCGCAACCAAGCTGATATAAAATAGGTAATTTAAATAACCTATAACTATTAAGGAAATTGAATTCTTATTTAATCGATTTATTTATTATTTATTTATTTAGTGTGTGTGTGTGTGTGTGTGTGTGTGTGTGTGTGTGTGTGTCTGTGTGCGTGAGGAAGATCAGCCCTGAGTTAACGTCCGTTGCCAATCCTCTTCTTTTTGCTGAGGAAGACTGGCCCTGGGCTAACATCCGTGCCCATCTTCCTCTACTTTATATGGGACGCCGCCGCAGCATGGCTTGATAGGCGGTAATATGTCCACTCCTGAGATCCAAACCTGCGAACCCCGGGCCACCGAAGCAGAGTGCACGAACTTAACCACTATGCCACTGGGCCGGTCCCTGAATTCTTAATTTAAAAACTCCCCAAAAAGAAAACTCCAGGCTCAGATGGTTTCACTGGGGAATTCTATCAAATATGTAAAAAAGAATTAACACCAATTCTAAACAATCTCTTCCAGAAAATAAAAGAGGAGAGTGTGCCCTGATTCATTTTATGAAGTTAATGTGACCCTGATACCAAAACTAGACAAAAACAGTCAAAAAAGAAAATTATAGGCTGATATATCTTATGGATATAGACATAAAAATTGTTAACAAAATATTAGCAAATCAAATTCAACAATATATGAAAAGAATTATACACCATGACTAAGTGGAGTTTATTCCAGAGATGCAAGGCTGGTTCAGTATTCAAAAATCAATCCATGTAATCTACCATGTTAACAGACTAAAGAAAAGAAAATCATGTGATCAGATCAATGAGTGCAGAAAAAGCATATGACAAAATTAAACACCCATTCATGACAAAAAACTCGCATAAATATAGGAATAGAAAAGAACTTCCTAAACTTGATAAAGAACACCTGCGAAAACCCGACAGCTAACATTATACTTAACGTGAAAGGCCGGACACTTTCCCTCAAGACCAGGAACAAGGCAAGGGTGTCCACTCTCATTACTCTTATTCAACACAGTGCTGGAGGTTCTATCCAGTGCAATAAGGCAAGAAAATAAAATAAAAGGTATATAGATTGCAAAGGAAGAAATCAAACTGTTCCTATTTACAGACGACTTGATTATCTTTGTAGAAAACCCCAAAGATTCTATAACAAAACAAAACAAAAACACTCCTAGAACTAATAACATGAGCTCAGCAAGCTTGCAGGATACAAGATGAAGATGCAAAAACTCATTTATATTCCTATATATTAACAATGGATGTGTGGACAACAAAATTATAATCACAAAGCTATTTATACTCACTCAAAAAATTAAATACTTGTGTGTAAGTCTAACAAACATGTATAGGACTGGTATGCTGAAGACTACAAAACATTGATGAGAGAAATCAGTGAAGCTCTAAATAAATGGAGAAATGCACCATGTTCATGGATTGCAAGACTCAACATAACAAAGAGATCTATTTTCCCCAAATTGACATATAGATTTAATGTAATTGCTATCAGAATCCTAGAAAGATTGCTCATAGAGACAAGATTATTTTAAAATGTATACGGAAAATCAAAGGAACTAGAACAGCTAAAACAATTTTGAAAAAGAAGAATAAAATGGGAGGAATTGGTCTACTGTGTTTCAAGATTTATTATATAGTTACGTAGTCAAGACTGTGTGGTACCGGTGGATGCATAGATACATAGATCAATGGAACAGAGTAGAGAAGCCAGAAATAGATCCACACAAATATGCCCAACTGACGTTTAGAATTAATTTTTATTGTGGTAAAATACACATAAAATCTACCATTTTAACCATTTGAAAATTCAAAGTTCAATAGTGATTAAAACATCACAGTTTTGTGCAGCCATCACCACTATTTCCAGAACTTTTTCATCACCCCAAATGGAAACTCCATACTCATTAAGCTGTCACCCCTACTTTCCCCTCCCCCAGCCCCTGGAAACCACTAGTCTGCTTTCTGTTTCTATGGATCTGCCTGTTCTGGGTATTTCATATAAATGGAATCATACAATATGTGGCCTTTTATGTCTGGCTTATTTCACTTAGCACAATGCTTTTGAGGTTCATCCACACTGTAGCATATATCAGTACTTCATTCCTTTCTATAGCTGAATACTATTCTATCTTATGGAATGGATACATTGGATGTATCCATTCTTCTGTAGATGGACATTTGGGTTATTATTTCCACCCTTTGGCTGTTGTGAATAATGCTTTATGAACATTCATATACAAGTTTTTGTTTGAACATCTGTTTTCAATTCTTCTGGGTGTATACCCAGGAGTGGAGTTGCTGGGTCAAATGGTAATTCTATGTTTAACTTATTGAGGAACCACCATTTTTCTGCAGTGGCTGCACCATTTTACATTCCTGCCATCAATGTATGTGGGTTCTGATCTCTCCACATCTTCACCAGCACTTGTTATTTTCTGTATTTTGATAATAGCATCCTAGTGGGTGTGAAGTGGTATCTCATTTGGTTTCAATTTGCATTTCTCTAAGGATTAGTGATGTTGAGCAGCTTTCATGGGGAAACAGGCCCAGAGAGGGTCACAGAGCTAGCTGGTGGCCGAGAGGGTGGTATAGTTCTGGTAAATCTGGTAAAGTGTCACCAGGAGACCGAAACTCCTCTGATGCCCCACCTCTTGGGAAATCCTCGAGCTGTGGCTTGGGCTGGCGTTCTGAGTCCCCTGAGGTCATTGTGACTCAGGACTCCTGACCTCTGGGATCCCAGCCCTTTTGGGGGAGCCACACAGAATGAAGCCTCCATCTGGGGCAAGGGGAGAAGATCACGGTGTCCAGGCTTCTTTGAGGGGGCCAAGGCCAATCAGCCAAGGAGCAGGCCCCATCCAGTCCCCGCCCTGCCACTGGGACCTCACTCTTCCCTGACCTCTGGGCATGTCGCACGGGAAGTGCTTCCTCCTCTTTGCAAGCTGAGACACTAACATGACCTGGGCACCTGGGGAGTGCCCTGTGTGCTGAGAGCATGGACCCGACACAATCCATCCAAGGCCGTTTGCTAGCTGTGCGACTTTGGCCAAGTTCCTTAACCTCTCTGTGCTCAGTCTCCTTATCTGTAGAATATAATAATAATTACACTGGCCTAACAGGGTAGTTCTGAGATTAAGGGAGTGCAATTGCAAAGTACTCAGAACAAGACCTGGTGTGCAGTGGGGCCAGCCGTGTCTGATACATGAAATAACGGTGCCAGAGGAAGAGCTACGGTGCTCGCTCCCTTGCAGGTGAGGACAGAGGCGCAGAGATGACTGACCAAGTGGCAGGACTCGAAGAGAAACTGAGGCTCAACCCCAGGAAGGCAGTGACCCAGCTGAAGCCAGGGATGGCCCCTTGTTGGCCATGGCTCTCCAAAGGCCGCCTCCACACATCCCCGCCGCCCAAGGGCACCTGCAGTGAGGGGCTGCCATGGAAACCCCCAGCGTGGTGGAAAGTCCAAAATTCTACAGGATCCTGTTTGCTAACCTCCTGGCAAGATGCTAGGTGACGCTTGCAGCAGTTAAGACTGGCCGATGACACAGGTACACCTACAAGGATTTCGTGGCTTTGAAAAGGTGAAGGCAAGACTTGGATCTTCTTGGTGGTTTCTAATTCCCCTTGAACAGTTGTCTTGTGGCTAAAGTGTCCCCTGATGACCACTCAGCCACCCAGGGGAGAAAACCCACCGAGTGCAGAGTGACGTTGGAGGGTGGCAAGGCTTGAGGGAGAGGGATGCTGAGCTGACCGAGAGGGACGTTCACTGGTCACCCCCTAAAACCACAAGCACAGTTCCCTGGAACCCTTGGGTGCCTTTGTGTAGGAATTTCGGAGACTGTTGGCCCAGTAGGTAACATTTGATGTGTCATGAAGTGGCATTGCTTTCTTGAGACGCCAGGCCACACGAGTAATGAGATTGGAGGCGCTCCTGAACGGCTGGAATCCTGCTGGGCGCAGGGTTTAGGAGTGACTTTGGTTTACGCTTTCTTTCATAGTTTTACAGTAGATACCCACTTGCTGGAGAGAGCAGGACAGGCTGGTAGGGTAGGCAGCTGCCCAGCCTGGGCTGGGGAGAGGATGCTCCTCTGAGTGGCAGCCCCATCCTGGAGTTGACAAGGCCTGGAGGGAGGGTTCCCGCTGGGTGTCTGCAGGAGGCACAGTGCAGGACAGGCTAGAACTGCCCCCAAGGCCCACATCTATGGGCCGCCACCTACAGCTCTGCAGCCAGTGGGCTTGGAGCCCCAGAGGCAGGCAGCACAAGGGCCCTACTCCCAGGTTGGAGTCCCCAGAACATTCTATGGGAAAGCCAGGCTTTTCTGACTCTGCATGGCCTGAGAGCTCCATACAGAGGTCCCGGTTCTCTGAGATGATGACTCCCACGATCTCCACCCCTTCCCCCTGTGCCTGACCCCAGGCTGACAGAGCTCTGCCACCCCTCTCCCCAGGCTTGCTCCGAACACCCCCCGGAGCAATCTCAGGGTGTCCAGAACGGAACTCTCAGGGAACCTGGGTCTGGAGGCGGGGGAGAAACCAAGACAGGGCTCCCTTGTCAGGGGGACCCCACAGCTCCCCACCCTGAACCCTCACCTCAGTATAAAACATGACAGCCTACACACACGAGAACTCTTGGCAACACCCCCATTGAATTGGTCATGGGTCCAGTCCGGCCTCCCTTCCCTGCTCCGTGTGGCCGGTCGCAGCCCAGTGCTTCCCCTGACCCCAGGCTTCCTCATCCTCCAGACCCATCCACGGGCACTCAGTTTTTCTCCCTAACACAAGCCTGACTAGATCATTTCCTGTCTGACCGCATGGACCAGCCTTCCCACTGCCGGGAAGTACTTTGCCCGTCTGCCCCCCATGCCTTGCAGGACCACGGGCTCAGCATTCGTGGAGGCCTGGGTCCTCTGCACCCGCCCATGCACAGCTCAGGATGCTGTTCCCACTGCGTGGACCTGGGAACCCCTGCTGCAACCCGTTCCAGGAAGCCTTCTCCACTTCCCCTGGACGCTTCTGTCCTTCCAAGCTAGGCCATCTCCCAGCCTCTGTCACAGGCCCTAGGAAGGCTCCCGGGGTGCCCCTCCCTGGAGTTTTAAGCCGGACAGGGACAGGAGCTCCGGTGGCTCACAGTCAGGGGCATCCGACCATGGCATCAGCTGCCTTCTCGAAGCTTTACTTTCTAACACACCTGGAGGAAGTAGAGAGTAGGTTGCAGCTGGGGTCCCCCTCCCCCAGGGAATGTGCTCATTTTAAAGATGAGGGGACTGAGGCTCAGAGAAGGAAAGTGACTTGCCCGGCCTCACACAGCCTCCAGGCAACGCCCAGGCTGTCCCCACTGACACACACTAGCCATAGCTGGTATCCGCCATCAGATGAGCGCCCCTCCATCTGACCTCACCTACAGCCCCAGGCCTGGGAACCTGAGCAGGGGCCGTGCCCACTCCCCACCTGGGACCCTGCCCAAACCCAGCCCCACGGAGGCTTCTCATCCCGGCCTCAGCGAGGTGCTGGAGCACCTCGTCAGCCCCTCTGGTGCCCAGGACTTGGGCCTCGGTGAGGCTAAGGGCACCTGTCCTGGCTTTCCCCTGTTTCAACAGGGCCCTGTGGGATGCAGGCCGGGACCACACTTTGGGAACTGAGAGGCGACCCAGCCCTCTCACTGAAGGGTCAGGGCCTGGTCCAGAAGCTTCGTTTACAAAAGAAAGAAAAGCCGACAGCCTGCTGGCAGGTGCGGAATGGGGGCTGGCGGTGGATGGGACCTTCTCTATACTCAGTTACAGGGAAGTTTCCGTTCCTGCCCCTCTGGACGCTTCCCCGGCCCTGATTGGCTCTGGGGCAGCGCGGCCTTTGCTCTTTCCGCGGGGAGTCTGGTATAACAGCGACCCGGCCGGCTGCTCAGCCCGCGGAGGTGCCCGCCCAGGTGGCCGGCGGGGCAGGGGGAGCGCGGGGACCAGGAGGCAGACACGGCCCAGACACCCCACAAGTCCACCGGCACTCCGAGGCCGCGGGACCCCAGGCGGGGAGAGGGGGGTCCGAAGCCCCGCGCCCCCGAACCCGCGATGGCCGGCGAGGCCCGGGCCGGCGGGGACACGGCGCTGCGCCGCCTCCTGAGGCTGCACCGCACCGAGATCGCCGTGGCCGTGGACAGCGCCTTCCCGCTGCTGCACGCGCTGGCCGACCACGACGTGGTCCCCGAGGACAAGTTCCAGGTGGGCCCCAATCCAGACCCCAACGAGCCCGAGGCTCCCCCAAGCCGGTGCCCGCGAGCCAGCGTCCCGGAAGAGTAGCTCCAGGTGGACCCTCCCCGCCCCGCCCCTCCAGACTCTCCGCCCCCAACGCCCCTCCCCGCCCCTGACGCCCCTACGCCGTCCCCATGCCCCGCCCACGAGCAGGGGGGATGGTCCGAGGACAACCCCAGGTGTCGCCCCAACCCAGATCCCCAACGCCCCCTCCCAGCCCTTCCCAAGGCTTCGTCCAAGCCACGGCATGATCTCCTAAGATGACTTTCAGGTGCCCCCCTCACCCCAACACCCCCATGCCATCCCCACGCCCCCCCCAAGCCAAAGGGATGGACATGGGTGACCAGGTCTCCAGCAGCCTCTTCTGGGTTGGCATCCGTCCTCTAGTCCCATAGTGGAGCGGGAAGTGGGGTACCTGGGAAGCAGGAGGCAGCCCCCCTACTCCCCATTCTTGCTTCAGGAGACGCTGAGTCTGAAGGAGAGGGAGGGCTGCCCACAGGCCTTCCATGCGCTCCTCTCCTGGCTCCTGACCCAAGACGCGGCTGTCATCCTGGACTTCTGGAGGGTTCTCTTCAAGGACTACAATCTGGAGAGATATGCCCGGCTGCAGCCCATCCTAGACAGCTTCCCCAAAGGTGGGGGGCACTGGGCTGGGGGCTAGGGCCTGGGGCCGCTGGAGTCAACCTGCTGAGCCGAAGTGGGACTGTAGGAGGGAAGGGGTGTGGGGGTGCTGGGGTTTAGGGAGCCCCTGGACATCACCTAGGACCGTCTTGGGTTCTGAGAGGCAAAGGGCCAAGGCCCCGCCCGCCTTGCCCCAGGCGTCAGATCTGCTCTTGCCCTGCAGATGTGGACCTCAGCCAGCCCCGGAAGGGGAGGAAGCCCCCGGCTGGCCCCAAGGCCCCCGTGCTGCTGCCCAGGCCCCCCACCAAGAGGAAGGCTCTGGAGGAGCCACGGGCCACCCCAGCGGCAGCCCTGTCCCCCAGGGGCACCTCCAGCCCAGGTACCCAGTTTGAGGAGCTGGTGGGGTCACAGATCTCCCTGGGGAGCCTGATGCTCCCTGACCACACCCCCTCCCCAGCTGCTGGGCTCTGGGAGCATCTGTCCCACCCCCTCCTCAGCCTGGTCCAGCCTGGGGGCAGGGTGCTGCAGAGGTCCCCTCTGGGTACTTAGATGGACACACTAATGGAGTAGGGCAGTCCCTTGTTGCCCCAGGGCCTCGTAAAGTAAGCAGGGGGGTGTTACTTCCTTTTTACTGATGGGGCATCAGAGCCTGGTAAAGTGAGGGGACTCCCGGGTCAGGAGACCCAACACTGGTGCTCTCCCCTGCCTGCTGGCCGCCCACATTGGCCCCAGCGGGAGAGGAGGGCCAGGCTGCCGCAGCTCCCCCTGCAGGCTCCCAAGGGAAGGCCAAGCCCCCCAAGAAGCCAGAGAGCAACGTGGAGCCGCAGCGCCTCCCGCTCGGCAACGGTGAGCCAGGCCCCCCGGTCAAGGGGTCAGGGGCCCGAGGGGGCCATCCTGGGAGCTGGGACCATGCTGGCCTGGCGTCTCACCCCAGAGCCTCGCTGCACAGCCACACCGGGAAGGAGGGGTCTCCCCACCTGTGCCCGCCCTTCAGGGCCAGCTCAGGCTCTGCTTCCTCCAGAGAATCCTCCTTGTCCCTCAGCTAGACGCAGCCTGGCCCCTTTTCTGTCCCCTCCCTGCCCCAGGACACGGGACCCCAGAGACTCCTCTGGTCACCTGGCGCTGACCTAAGGGCCGGCCCTGGAACTCTGCCTCCCTCCCAGCACAACCCAGGGCCACATCCCGGGTCCCTGTTCATTCCTGTCCACTGTGTTCAGTCGGCTCGCACACCACACGCCACACACACACCACATACACCACATACCACCCCCACATACACACACACCACACACTACAGACACACACACCACATACCACCCCCACATACACACACACCACACACCACGTGTACCACAGACACACACACCACATACCCCCATATACATACACACCACACACCACAGACACACACACCACATACCACCCTACATACACACATACCACACACCACATGTACGATACACGCACCACAGACACACATGCCACATGCCACATACCACACACACATAGACACACACCACCCTCACTCTATACCATACACCACACACACACATACACACACATACGGCCTGTCTCTCCACTTACACATGGGCTGTCTGTCTGTCTGGGTGTGGAAGGGCTGGGCCCCCTCCAGGCCTGCCCTGGGAGGAAGGAGAGAAGGATTCCACCGCCCAGGCACCTTGCCCCCACTGTCCCCGTGGAGGAGTGCTCAGGGGCCATCTTCCTGATTGGTGACCCCCCCCATCTGGCGCTCCTCCCCCAGGAATTCAGACCATGTCCACTTCGGTCCAGAGAGCCATGGCCGTGTCCTCTGGGGATGTCCCTGGAGCCCGCGGGGCCGTGGAGGGGATCCTCATCCAGCAAGTGTTTGAGTCAGGTAGACGGTACTGGGGAGGGGCTGCCCGGGGTCCACCTCCCCCATTAGCTCCCTGGTGGCCCCAGGGCAGACAGGACCATGGACGGGGCAGCCAGCGTCCCCCCCAGTGGTTCTGCTGGCTCTGGAGGGGCGGGGGAGGCACTGAGGGCTCCCTGAGGGGTTGGGGGACGCTTGGACATGCAGGCCCTGGACCTTCTGCGAGGTCGGCGGTCCGGGGCCACATCCTAGATCACCTCCATCCACGCGGATGGGCCCCTGTGGAGTCTTGGCTCACGTCCTTAGAAAGTCCTCGCTCACAGGGTCTGAGGTCTGCTGACAGGCCTGTACTGACGGACCCTCTGCGCGCCCGCTCTCCAAGCAGGACAGCCTGCAGCACCCGCCCCGGCCACCCAGACTTCTTTTCCCCCTCCGCTGTGCCACCTCCTTCCTCCACCCTCGGTGCTGGGCACCAGTTGGGGGACAGCCAGGACCTGCCAGCCGCTGGGAGCTGACACGGGCCCTGGTCTCACCCACCAGGGATGGGCCCAAGGACTCCGGCAGGAGTCTCCTACGGCTGTTATAACAAATTGCCACAAACTGGGCAGCTTATCACAACAGAAATTCCAAAATCAAGGTGTTGGCAGGCCCGTGCTCCCTTGGGAGGCTGTAGGGCAGAATCTCCTGGCCTCCCCAGCTCCTGGTGGCTGCCGACGACCCTTGTTCCCTGGCTTCTAGTGGCATCATCCAGCCTCTGCCTCCACTGTCACAGGGCCTCCTTGCTATGTCTCTCTGTGTCCTCTTCTCATAAGGACACCAGTCATTGGACTTAGGATCCAGTATGAGCCATCTTAACTAATTACATCTACAAAGACCCTACTTCCAAATAAGGTCCCATTCTGAGATTCCAGGTGGACGTGAATTTGGGGGACACGCTTCACCCAGTATAGTCCCCCAGCAGAGAATCCCTTCTGTGCCCAGGACCCTGGCCCCAGGCCTGACTGTGGGGGGTGGGGGAGACGGAAGAGCAAGCTGTGGAGTGCGCATCCTCTGTGGCCCGCCGGGGCTGGCCTGGGGCTGCAGTGCCACTGAGCAGGGGCCAGTCAGCCTCTCCTCCCAGGGGGCTCCAAGAAGTGCATCCAGGTTGGGGGGGAGTTTTACACTCCCAGCAAGTTCGAAGACCCCGGTGCAGGGAAGAACAAGACCCGCAGCGGCGGCCTGAAGACCCTGGTCCGAGCCAAGGGGACCCAGGCTGCTGCTCCTGTAAGCACTGCCCCCCCCCCCCCAGCATACACAGCAGCAGCAGCATCTCCTCTGGGCCAGGAGCTCTGCTGGGGGCTGGGGGCTGCACCGAGGGGACTCCTTGCTGCCCGGGCTGCCTCCCCTGTGGGTGACCCTCCCTCTCCCCCTTGCAGGGTGGAGGCGATCCGAGGGCAGGCCAGCAGGGCAGGGTCCTGGCCCCTCCTGCCCTCCCCAGCGAGCCCCAGCTCCACCAGGTAACGCCTAGACTGAGGGAGGAGCCACCCATCCCCACCATCCTCTGGTGGGTCCTTCCGCTGCGTTGCTGCTTGAACAGGGCACTTGATTGGGTGACAAGGACAGAGGCCCGAGCTCCTGTTCATAGGGTGGAGCTCTTTCTATTAATAGTATTTTTTTCTGTTAATACACAATTGTAAAAATTGAAATAAGTCAGGGAAAGCGAGGCCCTCCCAGGCTTTCTAAACCATGGTGTTGGGCCCGTGGGTGGGGTGCTGGCCTCTGCTGGGAGCCAAGAACCCCGGCGTCAAGCCCGTCCTTGGGTTCCCAGTATCGTTTCTTAAGGAACCAGAACTGGCCGAGATCCTAACCCCTCCGTGCCAGGCGCTGTGCTGGGCCCCGGGCACCCACGAGCAGGACCCACGCCTGCCCCGCGAGTTCCCTGGCTGGCGAGGTCCAAGGGGAATGTTACAATGAGTGTGCTCGGCGGTCTGGGGACTTCTGGAGGAGGTGGCGTCTAGGGGGCCACAGTGGGCACCATCCAGACAGGCGTAAGCAGGGTGGAGGCCTGAGGCAGAGGGGACAGGGGGTGCCCGGAGCTGATGGAACACCGCTGGGCCTGTCCCTCCGGTGCCCCATGAGGAGGGGGCTGTGTGGGGGTGGGCATGCAGTTACAGGCACCCACGAGAAACCAGGCTTTCTGAAGGCCCGTTCTTCCCAAAAGGGATGGACCCGAGAGTGCAGGAATAGTCTCAGAGATGGAAGGAGCCTTGGGGACCTGGGGAGCAGGCAGTCAGGGTGGAATTTCAGGCCGGGGGCTTGGGTGCCCCCAGGGGACACTGCCGACTGGTGGAGCCATTCTGGGGGCTCTCAGGGAGGTGCCGCCCCATCCCGGGCTCTCCCAGAGCACGCGTGTCTCACCCGCGTCAGAAGAACGAGGATGAGTGTGCAGTGTGCCGGGACGGCGGTGAGCTCATTTGCTGTGATGGCTGTCCCCGGGCCTTCCACCTGGCCTGCCTGTCCCCACCACTCCGGGAGATCCCCAGGTGAGCCTGGCACACATCACCACCACAGCACCCAGGCCGCCCCCCCCCCCCCCCCACGGATCCTGAGAGGGAGCCACCCAGAAGTCTCTCCATTCCACAAATGGGGAAGTGAGGCCCACCTGGGAGGGGGCCTTGGTTCAGGTCACTGGGCAGTGGGGCTGGGGCCTGGGGTCCTCCCACCCCACCTCCCCGCGTGGCTGCACTGTCCTTGCAGCCTGGCCAGCAGGGCTCCTGAGGGCAGCAAAGCAGAATGGAGGCTGAAGGCAGAGAAAGACCATCGTGTCGCACTCACCCCACACTCGCCAGCCCAAACTCGAGGAGCAGCTGACCCCCCACCCCCAAGCAAATTCCGACTCCGCGTCGGTGTTGGGGAGCACAGAGGCCACAGAGCTGCACCCCCAAGGGCTGGTGGGTGCCTGTCCTCCGTGGGGCGTGAGGCCTCCTAGTCTGCCTCCTAGTGCCCCCTCCCCCTGCCCACAGAGCCCTGCCCTCCACCACCAGCTTCCACACGTCACGGCTGTCTAGGGGGCAGAGCCTGGCTGGAGTTCTAGCCTTGTCCCTGGCCTGGCTTGCTGTGTGGCCTTGATCAGGTCACATCTCTGAGCCTCAGATGCTTCGTCACTAAAATGAGAGGGTTCTGCCGGGGTCATGGTTCAGCTCTGGCCAACTCTGACCGTCTGTCATTCTTCCATTCTCTGCCTTCCTGCCCTGACCGTCTCCCCTTCTGCTGGGCACCATCCTCCTTGTGGAAACGTGGGTGGTCCCAGGGATATAGACACCCCAACCCAAGGCCCCACCTGCAGGGCAAGGCCTGTGAGAGCCAGGCATAGGCCGCTGTCGGGGAGTGGGTGTCGGGAATTCTTGGGGCCCGTCAGAGCAGCACTCAGAGGGGACACAGCAGGCTGGCAAGGGCCACCCCATTAGGGGTGAAAAGCGGGCATCCTGGTCTCCTGCTAACTTGCCGGGCAGGCCCTTCCATGTGGCTCTGCCCCCTTCCCTGCCCGGGCCTCGGTTTCCCCATCTGTGAAAGGAGAGGGTGGCCTGGAGGAGCCCTCCGGCCTCCCTGCATTGCGGGTTTGGGAGTCTACTGCCCTCTCTGCCTTGCCCTGCATGCCTCTGGCCGGTGACAACACGAGCAGTGGGACCTGGAGGTGCACCAGCTGCCTCCAGGGAAGAGCCCAGCAGGAGCTGCCCCGGGTGGAGGAGCCCCGGACCCAGGAGCCGCCTGTGGAGGCCCCGGTACGCACCTGCCACTCCCAGGCCCTCAGTCCGCCTGGGGTCCTGCATCCTGGCCACTCCTGTGGGTCAGGCCTGCCCCAGCCCTAGGACCAGGCGCCCCCCACCTCACCCCAGCCTGGCCACATTAATTCAGCTTTCTACTCTGGGGCCCACAGGGCGCCGGCCGCTGGGAAGCCGCCGTTGCAATGGCCCCACTTCTCAGTGCTCTGATGGGGGCCTCGGCCCTCTTGCCCACACAGGGGATGACTTGGACCACTGATAATATTCTCCCAAAATGTTGTAAGCATTCTGTTGCAGCAAAGACGTCAGGGATATGACACCGGCCCGGTATATACCGAGTGTTTACTCTGACAGCCCGTGAGGGCCACGGGGCTGGGACCTGCCCCCAGGCCTTTCTGACCGCAGTTTGGGGTTCCCAGGGTCCCAGCGGTCACTAAGTCCCTGGGTGGTGCTGGACAAGTGCCCTACGGCCCCTCCAAGCACTGACCCTCTGGTCTAGGTCCTCCTGGGACTGAGGTCGGCAGGAGAGGAGGCCAGGGGACCGCCCAGGGAGCTCCCGGCTGGGATGGATGCTGCCGTCACCTACAAGCACCTGCTGGCCCCACCTTCCGCAGCACCCCTGCCGGTGCTGGACCCTTCGGCCCTGCACCCCCTACTGTGTGTGGGCCCCGAGGGGCAGCAGGTGAGGGGTGCTGGGGTCCGGTGGCAGCCTTCAGGGAGCTCAGGGCCTAAGGGCAGCCAGAGGAATCTGAAACAGGACAGTGAGCCACTAGGGGGGGAAAGGGGTAGGGGTTACCTGGGGGTTAGGGGTCAGGGCTGGGGGAGGCCTCTGCCAGGAGCACCGGACTGGCCATGGGGAGGGCAGGTGGGAGGAGGCTGGAGGAAGACACCGGGCCGCTGGGGTGCAGTGAGGAGACAGACCTCCCAGAACAGGGGGCGGGGAGGCGAGGGGGCCGGGAGGGAGTCCTGGAGGAATTCCAGCAGGCTTCTCTCATTGCTCCTGAAACCCCCACCCACCCCACCCCTCAGAGGCAGGACAATGAAGAGGGCTGGAATGGCCCTGCATATGGGAAGTCCCCAGGTCCCCCAACCCCTCCCTCCTCTTCTGGCGCAGCGCCGTTCCGGGGACCCCTTAACTAGCCCTGAAGGGGGTGTGGGTCCACCAAGGGGGAGCGAGGTCGGGGCACCTGATTTCTGCGGGCTGCAGCCCAGAGGTGCTGGGGCGCTCTTGACCTCGGGGCCGGGATTCCAAAACCGCGGGACCCAGTGCCCTGCGGCTGCGACGAGGCACCTTACAGCTTCCCACCCGCGCCCCTCCCCGCTGTCCAACCCAGGGGAATCCGGGGGCTGCAGAGGGCAGAAGGCCCCAGGTCACTGCGCTGTCCGTCCCGCAGGGCCCGGCGCCCGGCGCGCGGTGTGGCGTGTGCGGGGACGGCGCGGACGTGCTGCGGTGCGCGCACTGCGCCGCCGCCTTCCACTGGCGCTGCCACTTCGCCGCGGGCGCCCCCCGGCCCGGGTGAGTGCGAGGCCCGCGCGGAGGGCGGGGGTGGAGGGGAGTCCCCTGCCCAGCCCGGACAGCCCCACAGCCTCTCCTCCGTCTGCGCAGGGCCGTCTTGCGCTGCAGATCCTGCTCCGGAGACCCCGCCCCGGCCTCGGGGGAGGGGGCGCCCGCCCCGAGCCCCGCCCGGCCTGCTCCCGGGCCCGCTAAGGTCTCTGCGGCCGCCGCGCCCGGTGCGCAGGTGAGGGGGGCCCCGCGGGGGTGTGGGTGGGGACTACATCTCCAGGGGAGACTTGGGGCGCCAGCTTCGCGGGTTTGCGCCAGACCCCTGATCATGTGTTGGTGATTTAAATACAGTATCTTTGTTTCGATCGACTGCTTTTTGATAACTTGCATCTGTTTCAAGAGGAAACTCACTTAAGCAATAGCGGCTATGAAGCCACCGTTTGGATGCACGTTTGTCTTACAATTAACCTAGGCCCAGCGCTCCCCTAAGCCCCCTCCCCCAGCCCGTGGAGCACCCATCTCTGGGGTAGGGCTGGGGGTGGGGGGAGAGGGGGCAGGAGGCTCCCTACCCGGGATGAGCAAGCACACTGGATACCGAATGTGACCCCCGTGTAATCTTGCCCGCAATCCTCCAACAGTCGTGGGGCGGGGAGCCTGTCCATCCCCATCCTGCCGCCCACAGCCCCGGGGGAGAAGTCTCTCCGTCTGTCCTCATTTGTCAGTGGAGGAAACGGGGCCAAGGCTCCAGCTGCAGAGCCACAGTCATCCTGGGGCTCCCTCAGAACCTGGGGGGTCCCGTGTCCTGTGTGCCCCCATTCAGGAGCCTCTAGAGGGTGGCGCATCTTGCCCTGACTGCCCACAGCAGGGGCCTTCCTGACCACGTCCCTGTCCCCCAAGAATCTTTGGGGTCCCCGAGGGTGGTGATAAGTCCACAGTGTGACATGGCACCAGGCACCGAGGCCCCGCCCACGAGAGGGTTCATGTGGACCACCTGGCATGGCTCACACCTGTCTGCATCCTGTTCCTTCCGGAAGCCTCTCTCATCGTCCCCACCCATCTGCACTGTGTGTGCCCAAGCCCTCTCACGTGCCCTAACTCCAGGCAGCCTTGGGGGGCCGGGTCCCAGGGGAGGTTCCCTCCCTCCAGAAGATGCTCCCTTCATTGATGTCTGGGTTCTTTTCTCTTAACAGCAAAGGCCTCTTTCTTTTCATTGTGATGTAAAATGTAATGTCATTTTAGAGTAAAAAGTTCCAGCCCCTTTTGCCCCTGCCCGGCCCCCTTCCCCAGGGGTAGACAGTAAATGTGGGTGTGGCCCCCAGGCCCTTTCCTGAGTGCCCCACACACCCCAGGAGCTGTGCTCCTCCTTCAGGCACCCGGGGCTGGGAGCACCTTGCAGGGCCTGTGTTTATCAGACCCACCCAGGTGGAAGTGCTGACAGCTGCCTGTTTTGAGGTACAAACCTGGCAATTTCATATGGTACCACTTAGTATGGCCTTTTCTCCCTCCCAGCCGGTGAGCCTGGAGGCCTCATTCCCTGCTCTGGCCCTTCGCCCAGGGGCGCGGTTGGCCCTGGTGATGCTTGTTGGATGGTTGAATGGCTGGCATTGAGCCAGACACTTTCCTCTCTGGGGCGGGGTCCCTTCTAGCTGGTTCTCTAAGTCACCTCACTTTCCCCAGAGGGCCGCCCACAGTGTGTGGAGCCAGGCTGGCCTGGGGGACCTTGGGTAGCCAGCTTCCGGAGTTGGCAGGGCCCTGGGCAGGCAGCCCCAAGCTCGCTCACACCCACCCTGCCCTGTGCCTGGGAGCTGGGTGTTAGAATTCAGTTCCCAGGGCCCAGCCTGGAGAAGCACCCACAGCACCCCCACTGCCCTGGCACGGGCCACCCACCCCCAAGCCCCGTTGCCTCTGCAGGGAGTCCTGCTTCCATGGAGATGTTCCCAGCAGGGGTGCGGAAGTTGGGTTGACCTCTTCCCTTTCCTGGGTTCCAGGCAGGGGACAATTCTGCTGGTCACGAGCCCGTCCTGCACCGGGATGACCTGGAGTCCCTCCTGAGCGAGGTAACATGTCACCTGGCTGGGCAACACCTGCTCCTCCTCCTCCTCCTCACCCCGGTGCCCCCTTACCCCCGCAACAGCCAGCACCCCTGCCAGGAGAGAACTAGGAGACCCCCACTCTGGACACACCGAGCACCGCAGGCCCACGTGCTCCAGGATGGTGCTGGCCCCTCCACCCACACACAGGAGTCCTGAGAGCACAAGCAAGCCAAAAGGGGGCGCCCTGAGCCCCTGCTCCTTCTAGCCAGCCCAGAGGTCCCAGGGGCCTGGACATGGGGGGCTGGCCACTGCAGCACCAGGGCCACTGAAGCAGACTCAGAGGCCATGACTCTCCCCAGGGGTGGAGTGGGTGCCCGGAGCCTCTGCCCCTAGCACATCTCTCACTGTCCGCTCTCAACCCAGGCCTGTCTGCCCTAAGACGAACAGCTGGAATTGCTGGGGAGAAAATGTGGCTCTTAGGGGTCCCATCTTCTTGTGACAGGAGGTCAGACTCCTCCAGCGATTTCTAGACCCCTAGGAGGGGTCCTCCTCGGGTGTCCAGTGTGGCACCTTGGGGGCCCGGCCCTGTGTGGTGGACCATGCATGGGTGGGCCCCAGACTGTGCAGGTGTCTGTAGAGACCCCAGGACCCCCAGAGGGTGAGAGGTGACCTGAGGTGTTGGAGCTCTGGGAGGGGGTAGGTCACTGGATACAGTTGGAGAAATGGGGGGCAGATTCACAAGCCCTTTGGGTGCAGGTCACCCCTATTCCGTTGGAATATTGGGCCTTCCTGTGACTCCGCCAATCCTGTTGGAGCATCAGGCCCCTAAGCAGAGTGAGGGAAGGAGTTGGCCCTGTCTCACCACCTGGGAAGGAGCCACCTCAGGAGGCAGAACAGCCGTGGTGGCTGTGCCCTGGGCTTATGGGATGCTGAGAAGGAGCACTGGATGAGGAGTCCCCTTGACTGACATGTCCCGTGAGGCCTTGAACCTCAGTTTCCCCACCTTTGCATAGGAGGGTCAGGTTGCATGGCGTCTTTGTGTACAATGTTTATGATTCCAGGTGACCCTGGAGGCCAGGGTGGGCCAGATGTGGTGGGGTAAGCACGCCTGTCCTCTGGAGGTCCTGGCCAGGTCCCTGAGCCCCTGCCCTCTACTCTGTCTTATAGCACAGCTTCGACGGCATCCTGCAATGGGCCATCCAGAGCATGTCCCGCCCGCTGGCCGAAGCACCCGCCTTCCCCTCCTGATCCAGGATGGCGCAGGCCGGCAGGGCGGTGTTGGGGGGAGGGGAGGCGCCTGTGGACGCAGCCTGAGCTGAAACTGGACCCTCCCTCCTGTCCCTGAGTCAGTGGACACCAGTGAATGCCCACTCATGCTCACGGTGACTCCACCTAGGGGCACGCTCCCGCACCCCTGGAAGCCGTCTGGGTTAGGAAGGAGAAGAATTGAAAAGTTCCACGTGTTGTCAATGCTCGGCTAGTCAACACAGCCCTGTCTTTATGGAGACATAAAGCCATCATGTCGCTGAAATTAGAATCACTCTGTGTGGTTTTGACATGCTCTCCCGTGGGGTGTTTTTGTTTTGAGGGGTCTGTCCCCCTGTGTTTCTGGTGCCTAAAGTGTAGGCTGGGCTGGCTGGAAGGGAACTTGCCATAGTGGGAAGAAAAAGGCCTGTGAGCTGGAATCACACTGACAAGTGAATAGCGGGCTCCATTCCAGTGGCTTCCCGCTGCCTTGGAGTAAAAACCAAGCCCTCACCTGGCCCCACGGCCTCCTGTGGTCTGGTCCTGCCCACCTCTGCCTGTGTCCCTTCTGTGCTCCTAACCTCCTCTGTCCCTCAAAGGACCAAGGATATCTCCACCCCAGGGCCTTTACACTGGCTGCTCTCTCTGCTTAGAATTTCCTTCCCTTGGTGCTTCGCACATCTGTTCTCTCCGGTGAGATCTCAGCTCTGGTGCCACCTCCTCATTCATTCATTCAGTCATTCGTTTATTCAAGAAACCTTTGTTGTGGATGTAGGGGAAAAGGGAGAATCCCCCTCTGCCCTATCCCTTAAGGTTCTTATGGCTGGCCAAATAATTAACAAGACAGGTTAGCAGGAGAAAATAATACCAAGTTTAATAACATGTATACATGGGAGAAACCAGGGACACTGAGTTTCTCAACACAATCCAGAGATTCTCGTCTTAAATACCATCTTCAGCTAAAGACAAAGGAGGATGTTGGGGGTGGGGGGAGTCAGTTACAGGAGATTACCACTAAATCACAGTAAACAAGAGTAAGGTTATTTTGCAGATTTAAGGCCTCACCTTCCACATTGATAAGTTTCTAGAAATGAGGTCATCCCCCCTCTTCCCAATACAGAGAGGGAGATACCTTTACAAATGGAGATTTCCCTTATAAATGTAAATGTTTGTCTGGCAACTCCTTGCAGGGCCATCTAGAGAATGTGGCCAGAGAGACAGAATTTTTGATAAGATGGGCTTGTTGGTGCCTTTCCTATTGTAACATCTGTTTTACATTATATTACAGCCATCAGATAGGAACTCCTTCCTGGAACAGATCTTCTATGTCAAATTCTTTAGGCAGTTAGTGGGGGAAGTCAAATGTCCGTCAGAGAAAACAATTGAGGTAAAGAGATATATTTCAGGGTGGCCAAATCTTGATCTCCCTCATGGATCTTCTGTATGCTGAGCATCTTTCCAAGCATTAGGGGTCCTGAGGGATAGTCCGGTGGGAGGGACTGATCACATACAAGAGGAAGGTGACCTTAGGGTAACTGCCGAGAAGCAAGAAGCAGGACGGGGTCAGGGGGTGGCAGTGTGCTGGGGGAGGGGCCGGAGACCCCATGGAGGAGGAGACGGGAGCTCACGTGGAGTGTCTGTGGGATGGACACGAGGTTGTGTGGTTGGGCACGGTGGGCCCCGGTGGGCAGCGCTGTGCCTTATGTCATTCATGGTGCCTGTCACAGTCAGAGAGACCGCCACATGAGAACTGAGTTCTTTCCCAGTGGTGTCTGTCTCCCCCGAGAATGGCAGCTGGGGGACCTGGGACCCTGTCTGGTTCTCGGCCGCATCCCCAGGTCCTGGCACGGCTGGGTCAGTGTTGGTGGTAGGAGATGGCAGGGCTGTCCTAACTCTCCCACCCACAGGGACCCCAAGGTCGAACTCCCAGATGGGGGCTCAGAGACCTGGGGAGGGAGTTGTGGACAGAGCTGGGACATGTGTGCTGACTTGGGACAGGCTTGCGTCCCCACCCAGGGAGGGCCAGGCAGGGAGCAACAGCAAGAATAGGGGTCCCAGTTCAGAACTCACAGCCCTCAGCCTCTCGGGGTCCAGCTGGCTCATTCAGCCCCTCTGGAGACCCTCTGGGCCTCTTTGCTGGGCACACGTTAGGCAGCCCCTGCAGGGATGGGATGGGAGAGGGGCAGGCTCACCTAGGACAGCACTGGGGAGAGGGTGACCAATGCCCACCAGTAGGGGGTAAGTACCCCACACCTCTTGGTTGAGTTGTTTAAACAAACGGATGCCCACCAGTGTGGACGCTAGTGTGGACACTGGTCTTACATGAGCGAGCAAGCAGCAGTTCCAGGCCGGGCCGGGGCAGGAGGCAGCGGTGGGGCAGATAGCAGTGGAACAGCCATGCCAGGGGGGAGTGCGGCAGCTGGACACACTTGGAGCCCCCCAGCTTGGAGGCTGGGTCACATTTCTGGACAGGGAAAGACAGAGAAGGAAGGAGCAGAGATGAGGATGGGGAGAGAGTGCCCACAAGCAGGCACGAGCTCCCCCACCTAGAGCAGGGGTGGGGGGATTCAGGGGGACCTTCCCCCTGAGAGCCATCCCTTCCCCCTCGGATCCCAGCACTGCTGGGCCCTGATGCCCAGCTGCTGTCCCTGCCCGCCGCACCCCCCCCCCCCGCCATTGATAGGATAAAGTAGGGCTGATGAAGTTTGCAGAAGCTGGTGGGGGTGACATGGTGGGGACCGTGGCAGTTGGGAGGTTATGTTGGGGAGCTGACCAGGGTGATCCCAGATGCCACGGACACCCTGCCCGTCTGTGTCTACACCCTGCCCCCCCAGGAATGCAGCCTCTCCTTGAAATCCTCTGCGAGGGTGCACAGATGTGGGCCCTCCCCTCAGCCCAGTGCAGCCCTGGCACCACTGGGTCTCACCTTGGGGGTCCTGGGGCACTGGAGACCCCGGCTTCATCAGAATCCCTCTGCAGACAGGCCCACGGGGGGCCTCTCCAGGGCGCTCAGTGCTCCCACTGGTGGGCCCAGTGGCCTCTGCTGTACCCCGTGTCACTTTCCTCAAATTCAGGCTTCTCCTCTTTGGGACTCCAGCCCCTGAGGCCCTGCCTCCCTTTCTTCCAGCCACACCATGCGCGTGGCTTTGTGGCTCCTCTGCCGGGCGGCGGCTCCATCCCATGGGAAACGACAAGAGTGTGTGTGGCAGGCGTGGAGGGAGGAGCAGGCCCGGATCACAGGCCGGGGAGGGGCCGGGAGGGGCTCGTGCCTGCACCTCCAGTCTCTCATCACGGGCCACAGCGCACGTCCGTGCTGTCATTGTGTCCACTGGCGTTTTAAACAGTAACTAAAAATGATAAGAGTGACAGCCTTCCAAGTGGGACCTGCCCCTCTGCAGCTCTCACTGCCTGGTTTTGCTCCTTGGAGCTGACCGTCCGTCAGCGGCCACATGTTTGCTGGTTCGCATCTGTCTGTCTGTGGGGTTGACGTTTGTCTTGCTCATCCAGCACGGGAACACATCTGCCTGCATCACACCCTGAAGCATCTGTCTGCCAAGCAGGTGAGCAGGTACACGTGGGAACGAGCCAACGGTTACACACCAGTGGTTCCGGTCTACAAAACACGTGGTCCCCACCGGATCCGCTTCCTAGGTGGCCGGCGGGACAAAGTGCCACAGACCGGGCAGCTCAAACAATGGACATTCATTCTCACGGCCTGAGGCTGGAAGTCTGTGGTCAAGGTGTGGCAGGGCTGGTTCCTCCTGAGGCCTCTCTCCTTGGCCGTCTTCTCTCTGTGTCCTCACGTGTCCTCCATGTGTGATCTCCTCTTCTCAGAAGGACACCAGTGCCCACCCTAACGACCCCATTTTACCTCTGTAAGACTGTCTCATTCTGCAGTGCTGGGGGCTAGGGCTTCAACATACGAGTTTTGAGGGGGACACAGACTTTCTCCTTGACCACATCTACTCAGGCTCCTCTGAGGGCGCCTGACCTTGGCCCACTTAGCCCAGTTTTAGCAAGAATCCTGTGTCAGTTTAGCAAAATCCCCCTGCCTTAGAACCTGATTGCTCTCGATATCTAATCCACTTCTCATCCGCCCCCCTCACCACCATAGCTGACCTCCTGGCCTGCCCCCAGCAAGAGTCCCGCCAAGGGGCTCAGCCTGACCCCCCCAGCCTCTGTGTTTCCTCTAGTAATTTCCCATCCACCGACCCCCTGCCCCGCTCCTTGGCCATAAATCCCCATTTCTCTGGGTTGTTTTCAGAGTTGAGCCCCGCTTCCCTCCCCCACTGCAAACCCCATTGCAGTGGCCGCCCGTGAATAAAGTCCCTTACCATCTTTACAACTGTCGTGAATGCTTTCTTCTTTAACAGTGACAAGATACTGCTATAACACCAACATCAGCTCATTTAATCTGCAAGAGGCTTCAAAGCCCTCAATAACAGGCCCACACTGTTTGGAAACTATTAACACTTTATGAACACGGGTCTGAACTTCATTCGCGCTGGGCCCCGCAGCCAGTCCTGCCCCACGGTGCATGGTCCCGTTTGGAGGACTGTGAGGGACCTGCTGGTTCGAGGTCAGGGGTCATTACCAACGTGGTGCACGTGGCCATGCCTGGTGGGCTCAGAAAAGAGATAGCTGGAGGCCTGGAGCTTGGGGCTAGTTATCTGCACCGGGCTGAGTACACGCCCCCCGGCCACACCCTGTAACCGGAGCTCTTCAGTCGTCCGACTGTCAACCTAGGGCTCAAGGACGGTTGTGAGGGGCCTCACCTCCCTTAATTCTTTTGCGACTCTGAGAGCCCCCTCGGGGAGGTCAGTGCAGCAGCCACAGGCAGGGGTCCCACAGGGGTCCCGGGACAGGCCGCTTGGTGGGGACCAGGCTCCAGGGCTCTGACCGCCGCTCAGTCTACCTGCGGCCTCTCCTGCAGCAGCCCACCCCAGCCCGGCTCTGAGCTGCTGGATGACCGGTAGAGAACTGCCCCAGCAGAGAAAGCCCATTCTGGATACAGTGACGTGTCTGATGCACCCCAGTCTCAGGTGAGCTCCCGGTTCTCGCCCTCGGCTCCTCTCCGTCCCTTCAGGGCACAGTTTCCTTCATCACCGTCTTCTGTGGAGTTTTTGCTCGCTGTCCCTCTCCCCGCAGACCCGGAGCCAGGTGCAGGCAGCCGAGGCTGTGGTGGGAGCCAGGGAAAGAGGGCTTCCTCGTGGTGGACGTGCAGGCACCCGGGATGCTTCTGCAGCCACGCAGACAACCAGGGCGGGCAAGTTCCGGGCCAGCGCAGCTGGAATTAGGGTTTCCCAAGATGCAAGCCAACCTACATGCCCCAGTCTTCCCAAAGAACCCCAGGCATAAATACAGGCTCGTTCTAGTCAAGCGTTGCGTGGTCCTGAGGCCTTCTACCTGGTTCCGAGCTCCTGAGGCAGACATGCCTGCTGGGGACGCCACCTCAGGGGTGGAGCCTCTGGGGAGCTTGAGGGGATGGGGCAGGCCAGCTGAGAAGCAGGTGGATCCCCACATCCCCTCCTTCACCCCAGCAGAGATTGGAAGTCTATTCTCCAGAGGGGCAAGGGGAGTGTCTGGACCCAGGAATGCCACAGAAGAGCAGGGGCCCCACACGGAACGCACGTGGCCAGGTCACCACAGGCAGAATGCTGCACTCGGGGCCCACGCCTCTTCTCATTCAGCTCCTGGACAAATCTTCCTCTCCAGATAAGAGAAAGGAAGATTCTTCTCTTGAATCTGACAACCTAGAAGGACAAGTGTCCTGGTCCTGGGGGGTTCCCCAACAAACGGCCCAGCAAGCTCACCCCACAGCAAGGCTCAACACCGGAAGGCCCCGTCATGTTCAGAGATTCTGCCCACTCCCCAACTGTGTGTCCACCTAACGTCCAGGACCTGCCCACACTGCAGCCCTGCCAGATACCCTGACCTCGGTGTGATTCCCAGGGCCCAGGCGGGCCTTGCCCACGCCTTCCCCGGAAGGGGCTGCTGGTGGGTTTAAAACGTCGGCACATTCTTTAACATTCGTCTCTTCAAGAGGTGGCTCTTTACTCCTCTCCCCTTGAGCGTGGGCTGAACTTAGTGACTTGCTTCTCATGAACAGAATGTGCTGGAAGGGCCATGTGACTCCTGAGATCAGGTCATCAGAAGCCCTGTTGCTTTCCCTTTGGATTGCTCACTCGGGCAGAAGCCAACTGCCATGTTGTGAAGATGGTCAAGCAGCCCAGTGGCGAGGCCCGGGTGGCGAGGAGCAGAGGCGTCCTGCCAACAGCCACGTGAGTGCGCCACCCCAGAAGCAACTCCTGCAGCCCCGGCCAGCCTCTTGACTGCAACCTCGTGAGAGATCCTGAACCAGAAGCACCCAGTGCAGCCACCCCCAAAGCCCTGGCCCTCAGGAACTGTGAGATAATAAATGTCTGTTGCTGTTTCGTGCCTCTAAGTTTTGGGATATGTAGTCACTCAGCAGCAGGTGTCTAATGCTGTCAGCTGTCAGGGAGATGAGCCAGACTGTGGCCCAGGGACCATTCCATGTCTCTTCTCCAGAAGCCTCCATTCCAACAGTGGCTACAGTGCCCTTTCCTCACCTGGTGACATTTGCATTTGCCATTTACCTTTTCACAACTAAACCATGTCTTTTTTTTTGCAAGGGAAGATTCGCCCTAAGCTAACATCTGTTGCCAATCTTCCTTCTTATTTCTTCGTTCCCCCCCAAAGCCCCAGTGCATAGTTGTATATTCTAGTTGTAAGTTCTGGTTCTTCTGTGTGAGCCGCCACCACAGCACGACTACTGACAGACAAGTGGTGTGGTTCCACACCTGGGAACCGAACCTGGGCCGCCGAAGTGGAGCACGCTGAACTTTAACCGCTAGGCCATCAGGGCTGGCTCTAAGTCATGTGTTTTTAAGAATACACACAGGCACATATACATATATGATAAAACTAGAAGAAAAGCAAGGAAATGGTCAACAAAAACATCAGCACATGAGTTACCAGGGAGGTAACAAGTGGTGTCTAATTCTTGCTCTTCATTCAGAGCAGAGTGTGTCTTGTGTCCCTCTGTGTGTCTGCCTACATTTCACAGTAAATAAGAAGCATGCTCTGTGTTCACACTATTTCCTGGACCCCCTTCCCTCCCCTTGCTAATTCCACTCCTCCACTATTTCTGAATATTTCACACACTGGAATATTTTTTTTTGGAATAAAATTAAAATGTTTTTATCTTGCCTTCTTTATTTATTGCTATTATTATTATTTGTGATAAGAACACTTCACATCAGATCTACCATCTCAGCAAGTTTTAGGTGTACACTGCAGAGTGATTAACTGCAGGCCCGTGCGGGACAGTGGAGTTCTGGGACTCAGTCATCTCGCAGAACGGAACTCTGCTCCCTTTGACCTCCCCGTATTCCCTCTCTCCACAATGGAATCTTCTTAGGCAAATTTTTTATAACATTTTTAAGGAAAATGCGCACATCATAGGTGACCAGCTTGCTGAATTTTTATCAAGCAAACACACCCATGTCACCGCTCAGCTCAAGAAACAGAATGTGTGTCCTGTCCATTCCCACCCCCCTCTGCCCCACCCAGGACAGGATGGGCACTTTCCTCAGAGCCCCTGATGTGGATCCTGGGGACTCTCCCACCAGTGACCAGGCTCCCTGAGGGCAGGGCCAGGGGCTGTTCTGAGGACCCAGCAGGGTCCAGACTCCCCATGTGCCTGGATCAGGGGAGGGGTTCCATCACTCCCGGTGACTGATTGGCTGGCCATCCAAGGTGGAGGCCACTGTCCTGACCCAGGTCCCCACCCTGACATGTTGCCAGCTGTGCAAGAGTTTTCCAAGGGTCCAGCAAATGTTTACTGAAGTAATGAATAAATGAATGCTGCCTGGTTTTCCTCTTAATTCCATTGGGCTCTTAATCAACCAGGCCCCCTCTCAGCAGACCCTCAGCTAAGACCTGAAGGCCCTGCCTGCATGTCCTGAACCAGCGGAAGGGCTCCTGAAATGAACTTCTTGAAAAACAAAGTAAAAATAGACTCGGGCCTAGAATTACAAATTCCCCATAAATCCCTGCCGGCCGGGTAAGCCGCGATTGGCCCAGGCACGTGTCTGTGCGCCCATGCCCCCAGCCTTCTCCTAGGTCCGGTTATAACACGGTCAGAACATTTTTAATGTTCTTGAAAAGCTTTGTTACAGGTTGTCTTTAACGGCACCTGGACGATTCCGAAACGGACCCTTCACAAACGTGACTCCCTTGTTGCACTGAACCGGTTCAGAAACTTAGAAAAGCCGGCACGGGCCAAGGTCGCAGCTCCCCGCTGGGGGGGGGGGGGTGCCGACCCCGCTGTGGTGGCGGTGAGGGGATCCGGGACAGGCGCGCGCGCACTTCCAGAGCGGGGCGCTCTGGGCCCTCGAGCGGCTGCCCCCACCTGCGGCCGGGGCAGCGGTGACCTCACACGTGGCGCCGGGGCGGGGCGCGCGGCGCGGGGCGGGGACGGCGACAGCGGCGCGGCGCGGGCAGGGAGCGAGCGGCCCGTCTCGGCGGCACCATGGCCACTGTGGACCTGGAGAAGCTGCGGATGTCGGGGGCCGGCAAGGCCATCGGCGTGCTGACCAGCGGCGGTGACGCGCAAGGTAGGCAGGGGCGCGGGCCTGTCGCCGGGCGAGTGAGGGGCGGCTGCCCATCCCGGCCGGGCCCCTCTGGGCGAGCCCGCCACCCCTCGTTGGGACCTGGGGGCGAGCGGCCAGCCGGTCATCTTGGGCGCTGCGCCTCCCGTCCCGGTCCCCGTCGCCGGACCCGCCCCACGCGCCCGGGTCGCCGGCGTACGTGCCGCGCACCACGGCCTCCCACCCCGCCCCCGCGCGCCCGGCCGCCGGGGGTGTGTCTGCGCGGCGGTGGCCCGGGGACAGGGAGCCCCTCCTGCCGCCCTCGGCGATCCCGGCGCCCCTTCCCGGTGGCACATGTCGGGAGCCGCGTTTCCTGGAGGCCATGCTGAGCGGAGGTCCCCCAGGCCTGGGCAGGTCCCTGCAGGCCCTGGGAACCAGGCTCTTCCTGGTTCTGGAATGCGACCTAGAGACACCGTCTTTCCTCCAATCCAGAGCCCTCAGAGGCTCATACCTCCTCACCTCCTCCCCATCTAACTTGATCCGGCTGGCAGGGGTGGGGCAGGAGTGGCAGACCTACCCAGAACAGCCCCTCCAGTCTCCTTGTGTTTTGAGGCCTGGGTGGGGAAAAGGACGGGATGGGAGATGCGCTGTCTAGGGGCTTGGGGAGTTTTCTTTAGCTCAGACCTGTTCTCACCCTCCTTGTACAGAGAGGATGGGGCCTCCCCGGGGACCTGGCAGAGCTGGGAGAGTGCCCCACCTGGGGTCTATCCTGGCAGCACCTCTCCTGGCAGCCTGGTCTTGTCCTGCCTGCCTTCTCCAGCGCCTCTGGCCTGGGATGACCAGTGTGGTGCCTGTCATGCTCAGCCATGTGGACACACCACACACCCTGAACCCCGGGAGAGATCTTAGGTAGACCAGGAAGCAGGACTGAGAGAGCGCCAGCACACTCTGGCCTGGGCTGTCTCTTTCTAGGTCAGAAAGTGCAGACACCCATCTCCCCTCCCCGCCTCAGGTCCCTGACCCCCCATTGCTGCTCAGAGGCAGGGAAGAGGTAGGAGGAAGAGGCTTTCACCGCCCAGGAAGGCAGAAAGAATCGGCTGCTGTCTGCAGCCGGCTGTCTGCATCCCCACTGCACAGGGTCCCTCCTGCAGATTCTGGCTGAGCTGTCTGGGCCTGGCTCAGCCGGCAGGTGGTGTGCCCTGCTGCACGCCCGTGCCCGCCCCCCCCCCGCCCCCCGTGGCCAGAGCACTTGCTGCCTGATGCTGGGCAGTGGCAGCTCCCTAGTGCAGGCCCAGTGGGCTGGAGCCGGGGCCAGCAGGCGTGGAGGGTGGTCTTGGCAAAGCATCATCCTGTGAGATCAGCCCGCGGGAAAGGCCCGGTGTATGGGAGGACAGACACAACCTCAGAGGGCTAGACCCACCTCGCCAGAGAGGCAGAGAGGCTGATGGGGCCCTGACTCACATGGCTCGTGTAGGCACAGGGGTCTGCACCCCAGGCTCCTGTCTGCACAATGGAGACAACAGCGCTGGGGAGGGGGGAGGATAAATGGCATGCATTTAGGCAAGGGTACAAAGCCCTGTGAGTGGCATGTCCCTTCCCTCCCCTGACACAGACAGAGGACAGGGCATGGGTGGGAGTGGCTAAAGGGCCGGGGAGGAAGGGGCCCCAGCAGTGAGGGTGCGGCCAGTCTGGGCAGGTGGGCCAGCTGACAGCAAAGCCTGTCTGAGCTGTGGGTCTCCACTTGGCCAGCCTGGCCCTGGTGCCTCACACAGAATGGGCACTGCTTCCCGGACACGGCCGGAGTGTGGCCGTCAGTGCGCCTGCTGGCTGACCATTGGCCGCCTCGCCTTATGCCTCTCTGCAGGTGTCCTCCCTTCCCAAGAGCCCTGGCAGCGCTGGCTTCTCTCTGTGCGCTCTCTCCAGCCTGTAGACGCCCTAATCGTGTAGACGTGGGGTTTTCTGGTTGGGGCTGTGACAGAGGAGGACTCCACAGACTTCCCCAATTTGGGGCTCAGGGCCTATGCTGGGAGGAAGATGCAGGGGCCAGCTGGTACTCTGGGGAGAAGGGAGCCTTTCTGTTTTGTAAGTTCTGAAACCAGTCAGTGGGTGCGCCCCGGGCTGGCTCGCTCTCTTGCCAGTGTTGCTCCGGCGATCCGGCTCCTGGCGGCAGGTGCTCAGGTTGCCTTCGGGGCCCTCTATGTCCTTCCAAATGAAGAGTGACCTTGTAGGGACCTGACGGGGTCCACGTAGCCCCTCCCACGTGTGCCCTCCCGCATCAGCGCTGGGCTGACAGCAGCTGGTGCGTGGGCACCCTTGGTGTGTGCTCTCCTTCCAGATGCTCAAGTCTGCGTTTGTTGGGATGTGTGAAAACCAGCCAGCCTCACAGAGTGGAGGGCCAGACCGAGGTCCTGGTTGGGCTGGCCTTGACTGACTCTGTGACTGGACCCAACCACTTCCCTTGGGCCTCGGTTTCCCCTTCTGTAAACGGGACAGGTGGGGGAGGGGGCAAGACAGGCCACCTGGCAGGTTCCTTCCAGCCAGCCTGGAGGTCATGTCCTCTGCAGGCTCCTGCCTCTCCCTGTTGGCTGGGAGTGTCAGTGAGTTGAGGGAAAGCAGTTGTTCAAGGACATCAGAGGACTTTGTGCAGAATAGCTGGAGATTCATCAAATAGTCTAGCTGGCCCACTGTTTCCACCCCTCAGTCTCGGCCTGGGGCATGCCGCCCAGCTCCTAATCCCTGCAGGGCTGCCCTCTCTGGGTGGATCATTTGGACGTTGACGTCCTGTATTTGCGGGTGAGGGTTTGCCTCCCAGCTCCCCTCTCCGTCTCGTTGTGTCCCAGCCGGGCGCCGTGTCTACAGTCCACCCATGATGAAATGCTGGTCTGCGGGCCCAGTGTTATCACACGCTCCCCACTTTCTTGTATGTTGTGTTTTCCTGGGAGCTAATTGTGATGAAGTCATGTTAGGAACACGTGCATCGACCTCAGACATCAATTTGGTTGCATCATCAGTTTCCTCCAGCAGAAAGTCAGAGGTTGCAGTCTCCCTGGCCCACTGTAGGGGAGCAGAGGGGTGGAGGGGTGCTCCCTCAGCTCCTAGACGCCGCCGCCCTCCTGCCCGCTCTTCTTACTGGGTGGAGCGGGTGGCTGCCGCCCAGGGTTTGTTTTGAGAGAGAAAAGAAGATTAAAGGGCAATTAAAAAGGGCCTTTTAAGAACACAGTTTACACTGAGGTTTAGGGAAATGCACACCCTCAGGCTGCTGTCTCCAGGCAGCGCTACAGTCTTATTCTAAAATTCAAGAGTAATGTGGTCATTGTTCTTCTCCAAGGGCTGAAAAGGTACCTAAACCCTGGGGGCCCTTCGCTCATCTGGGGTCTCAGGACAAGCCCACCAGGCTGGCTAGTGAGATGGCTGTGACCCCGGGGCTGGCCTGTCCAGCAGCACACACAGCCAGGGGTGACCCGAGAGAGCTCTGGTTGGATGGTGGCCTGGGTCCCTGGCCACTGCACCCCCCCGCCCCCAAGCCGGAGCTGTTGGCCTCCATCCTGCCTGCCAGAGGTGGGGCTTGGACCCTGAGCCTGCAGCAGGCCCAAAGTGGCCTTACCCAGCGAAGGCAGCCAGGGGAGGCAGATGCCCGTGGGTGAGGTACCTGGGCTAGCCAAGGCCAGCACCTCAGCCAGGACCTGGGGCCCACTGGGTGGGGCAGTGAAGGAGGGAAGGAAGCTCTGCTGCTATCTGGTCTCCCTCACCACCCCCACCCTGGAAAGGGCAGGAAGGGAAGGAAGCTCTGCTGCTGTCTGGTCTCCCTCACCACTCCCACCCTGGAGAGGGCAGGGAGGGCCGGAGGCTGCAGCCCAGGGACCCACTGACCTCAGGCAGCAGGACTCGCAAGCCTCACATGCGGGTTCCTGGGGCAGCTCAGCTGTCGGGGGTGTGGGAGGCGCTGTCTGGGCTCCTGCCCCCTACCTTCAGCCTCCATAGCCCCCCCTTCACCTGTTTGGGGGACGTGAGACATTTGTGATTTCTTTAGAAATGGGGTTCTCTCGCTAAAGTCAAGTTTGTAAGCTGCGAGGGCGGCCAGCTCAGATCCTGCCGGCCTCTGTGCTCTGCCCGCCCTGACGTCTGGACGCCGCTGTGCCAGGAGCCCCTGGCACTGGACGTGAGGCAGCAAGAGGCCAGCTGCTGGGTAGGGACAAGGCGCTGTGCCCGAAGAGGAGTCCGAAGTGCCCTCACCTGCTGGGACTCCGGCAGGTCCCCTGCCCTCTTTCTGGGACCTTGGTTTCTTGTCTGTGGAATGGGGACAGGGGCGCATGCCCTGTCTGTGTTCGTGGGAGCACCGTGCCCTGAGCTGGGCCGGAGAGGCTCTGCCCGCCGGGCTCTTCCTGAGGTGCTCTGCAGCCCTCGGTGCATCTCTTAGCCTGCTCGCACCCCTGGGCCCCGCCGTCTAGGCTGGAGACCGGGTGAGGCTTGTGTAACCAGGGTAAGGGTCGAGAGTCCTCACATTGGGGTTACCATGTGGACCACAGCCCCTGTGAGGGACCCCGGAAGCGATGGCACTCCTGCAGGATGCCCGAGCAGATAGGCAGTGCCCACCTCTCGCTCAGGGGGACTGGAGGGCAGGGGCTCCTGGTGGCCGTGCTCGGCCACACTCTGCGTTTGTGCCAGCTCCTCCAGGGAAAGGCTTCCACAGCTGGGGACAGCCCACAGGGAGTGTGTGCGCTCCTGGCCGGGACGGCAGGGGAGGAAGGCAGGGGAGCAGGGGGTGGTCCTCGGGGAGACCTAGCAGAGGTCTCCTGTGATCCAGCCCCCAGACCCAGCGTGAGGGGATGGGACCCAGGGCATGTGACTGCGGCTGTCCTTCTTCCTCTCTGAGGACTTGGGGACGGTCCCACCTGCCTCTTTTGGACTCAGCCACTGATGTCTTTTGTGACATGGGCTCTTGGACAGAAGGTTTGAGGCAAATTGCTGACAGCCATGGAGTTCTGGCCTCCTGCTCCCTGAGACTGTCACCCATCCCCAGGCCATGGGGAGTATGGGTGCTAGGCCACTGGGGGTGCCCGCACTGAGGCCACTGAGCAGGGTATTGACCCGGTCCGGAGGCCTGCTCCCTGGGTGGGGCCCCATCCCACCCTCAGAGAGTGGCAGCGGGACCACGATGTGGGACCACTGCTGCTGCTCTGCACACCCGAGGGGCTGACCCCGAGGGCTTCTTTCAGGTTTTGTCTCATGAGCACCTACTGTGTGCCAGGCCCCGAGGATGCAGTGGGGGCCAGAGGCCCCGTGGAGGGGACCTCAAGTGGACACCTTTGCCCTCTGTGGGTCTCCAGACCAACCGTGAAGGAGGGGACTGAGGTTCTTCGGGGCTCAGAGCATTCCCCGCGTGCTGCCCCCTCCCTGCCCCAGGAATGTCCCGCTCTCCAGGAAGCCTATGCTGCAGGGTGGCTGCTAGGGCCAGGGGCCAGGACTGGGGGACAGGGAAGAGAGGTGACCTCCCCCCCGAGCCTGGTGGCTCCCGTGTGCATGTCCAGGCTGGGGGCCAGGACTGTGAGTCCACTCAGCTGCCCTGCCTGAGGCCACCGGACCCCCCAGCACCCCCAGACCCTGGCCCTAGGGGCAGGGCAGACCTGTCCCCTGATGTTTGGGGCCGGAAGGGGCGCTGCCCTCCTCTCCTTGTCTTCCGGAGCCCACCCTTAGGAGCGCCTGGGGTCTGCAGCAGAGCGTGATGGGTCGGCTTTGGAGGTGCTGCCCTCTGTGTCGCATCTGCCCTCTCTTTTTGTGTTGGGGCCAAGCGCCCGATTTGCTCAGATCCTCCAGGTCAGGACCTGCCCTATGGGCCTGAGAGGGTGGGGGCTCCACTGAGCTTCAGAGGCTGTGGGGGAGCATGGGAGTGGATGAGGCCAGAGACGATCTGGAACATTTGCACACACCTGGTCTTCAGGCTCAGGCTGATCAGGCCCAGGTGGGGACTTTCCCGGTGTAACTGGGGGCAGCTTATTTCCGAATGCTTGGAAGCTGAAATGACCTGCTGGGGTTCACCCCGTGCCTGACCCAGCGACCCAGGTGACCCTGGCTGGGCGTTTCGCTCCTGGCTCAGTGCCCCCGAGGTGCAGAGTGGGATGGGTCAGGGTCCCATCACTGCATCTCCACTGACGGTGTCACCCTGACTCCCTCGCAGGTATGAATGCTGCTGTCAGAGCTGTGACACGCATGGGCATTTACGTGGGAGCCAAAGTCTTCCTTATCCACGAGGTAAGGCAGGGGACAGGGCCATGGCCCCCACACTGTGGCTGGGCGGACTGTGCCGGGGCGGGAGCCGTGGGGAGGAGAGAGGTGGAGGGGGAGGGAGGACGGACACCTGGCCCTGTCCCACAGTGGTCATTGGTCCTTGTTCAACCCCTGAGGCCCAGGCCCGGGGGTGGGGTGGCGTGGAGGCTGGTCAGGACATGATGGACCAGAGGCGGCCCGCCCTCCAGCCTGGGTACTTGTGGGTCTGCTGTGTCCCTTGAGAAAGAGGAGGGCGTGGCGGTACAGAGCAGGTCTGGGACCCCCCCACCCCCGTCCCTCCAGACCCGTCCTCCTCCGACCCCCAGCTCTCCTGCCGCTCTTATCACTAAAACCATATCTGAATTACCCAAGTAACAGCAAGCAGCGTCTTGGTGGCAAAGCAACAGAGTGTTGTTGTATTTTGTTCTGGCTGAAGCTGATGCCCCCTTTGCCTCGCCACAGCGCCCCACCAAATCCCCGTTTCAGATTTGGGGCTGACCCTCCAGGCTGGGTATTCACACACACGTGCACACACACGGACACAAGCTGGTGGGTGGAATCCCCTCCCACTGTCCTGTGGTTTGCGGGCAGCGCTGTGTTACACGCCGTGTTGCTTTGTTTTCACTTTTTATGCAGATTGTATCGAACCCCAGCCTGCTCTGCTCTCCCCTGAGCTTCCCTCCTCTTCCTGTGGGCTGTCGTGTCCCTTTGCCCTGCCCCCGGGTTAGGCCGGTCCACACCCATCCCTGGCTGCATGGGGGTGTCTGAATGAGTGGACCCCTCCTTCCCATAGGGCTCTGGACCCTCAGACCAGGCTTGATGGCTGGGACCCTGAGAAGCCCTAGGTCATATTTGAGAAGCAGATCTCCTCAGAGTCTCAGAAGCCTGGCAGGTGGGGCCCACACCCTGATAAGGGTCTACAACCTTCTGGAGGACACGGTGAGATTCTCTAGGGAGTGGCCTAATTTCCCAGACAAGCAGCTTCCAGACAGGGAGGGGTGGGTCTGAGTCCTGGCCCCCAACCCTAGTGTTAGGGTTAAGGTTAGGGTTACACATGTGCCAGGCGTCACCTCCTTGACCCTCAGTTTCTTTTTCTATTAAGTGGGGATACCAATTCCTTCCTCATGGGGTTGTAAGGGCACAAAAGCTAATGTAATGTTGCAAGCTGAAACACTTCACAGCTGACACTGAGAGGGCTCAGTGAATGGGACAGCTTTTATTCACCCAAGAGCCCAAACTGGACCTATGGGCTCAGAGTGGACACATGGAGAGCTGCCGGAAGTGCACTGGGCCTGCAGCCAGTTCTGAGGTTCCCTGGGGGCCTGGCCTCAGGGGTGGGGAGGGAGGGTGCCCAGGTCCCTGTAGGACCGGTGACGGGACAAGCGCTTGTTCCTCCCAAGGGCAGGACGCAGAGCCAAGGTGGGCTCCAGCCCCAGGCAGGAGTGGTGGCTCATCCACTGCCGCTTCTATGGAGGGGCTGGGAGGGCTGCACGGAGGATGTGGCCCAACTCATCTGTGCACGTTAGTGCTGCATCTTCCCACCATTTATAAATGCCCATGTCCTACACGCAGACTGTGTAAGAACTCCTACTACTAGGGAGGGGGCAGGCCACACAATAGAAGAGATGGGCAAGACACTGGAACAGGTGCCTCTCACAGGCTGTCCAGATGGCCATGGCTTATGTCATAGGAAGACAGCATGTGGTCCCCAGGGAAATTCAAGTTAGGACCACTTGCAGGGCTGACACGCTGCCCCCAGGATGAGACTGGCTCTGCCCAGTGCTGTGGGGCTGTGTGCCTGGGAGCCCAGGCCGTGTTGCCAGTGGGCAAGGAGGTGGAACAAGCACGTCCGGGCACCATGTGGCGGTGCCGTGATGGCTTTCACGCACCCAGCAACTCAGGAGCCCTCTCCCAGGAGATGTGCCCCTTCTCAGCAGCCTTACTTCTAATAGCGCCAAACCTGGGACCTCCCAGTGTCCATCAGCGGTGCACGGATCCTAACTGTGGGATGCGCACAGTGGACCCGGGTCAGCAGTGGGCACAGACGTGACAGCACACAGCTCTGTGGGGCCTTGTGGACGCGAGACACAGAGGGGACACCGTGCTGTCATTTCTACATCTAGTTGATGCCCTTAGGACGCAGGACAGCAGGGTCCTCTGGGAGGGGAGGGTCCTGGAAGGGCAGAAGGTGGCTGGGCGCTGGGCTCATCTGTTTCTGATCTGGGCACGGTGACCTGGGCACAGCCCGAGAACACTCATCAGTTGAGCCCCTGTGACATGAATGCTTTGCTGTGTGAGTTACGGTCTACAATAAATAGTCTTGAAAGCCCTGCAGAGGGTGTTCTGGAGGCCCATCTGGGCACCCCGGGCCTTCCCCCTGACAGCACAGGACCATTGGCCGACTCCGGCTTCCTCGCCCACAGCCCTGGGCAGTCAGGACCCTTGGGCCTGCTTCCTGCTGGATGGGGTTTTGGCTGAGGTTCTAAGTGCCCGGCTTCCCTGCTGTCTGGCTGCTGTGGGTGCCCGTCTCACTCCCGTCCCGTCTGGTTCCAGGGCTATGAGGGCCTCGTGGAAGGAGGTGAGAACATCAAGAAGGCCAACTGGCTCAGCGTCTCCAACATCATCCAGCTGGTAAGGCCTGTGGTGGGGAGGCCACTTCCTGCCTGTGAGTGTGGGTGTGCACAGAGAGACACACACACAGACACAGACGCACATACAGACACACACAGAGACACACACAGAGAAACAGAGACACACAGAGACACACACAGACACACGCATAGACACACAGACACACACAGGCATGCACACACCATCCCACTGGGGCTCAGCTCCAGGCTGAGCATGTCATCTGGCAGCCTTGGGGTCATGGGGATATGGGGGCCCCAGGACATATCCACTACAATTCTTCACCCTCAGTTTCCAGCTGGGGGTGAGTGGGGAGGAGAGGACGCTTTGGAAAAGGTCTGCCACGGCTCTGAGGGGCCTCTCTGCCTCCCCCTGGCCTTCCCTTCGTCATCGCCCTGAGCCTCCAGTGACCGAGGCCAGGCGAGACAGTGTCTCCCTCCAACTTGTGGGGGGCGGGGGTGGAGCACTGAGAGGCAGGATTCCTAGGAGAGGTGGTCTGAGCCGGGTCTCTGTGGGGACCCTTGTCCCCCACAGAGCTGGGACCATAGATCAGACACTTGTCACCTGTTTATCCTAGGCCCCAGCTGATGCTACTTATTTAAGCGGCCAGTCATCACCCTGAGCCACAAATGTGTCAGCGGGAGCAGTGGGGGGATGGGTCTGGATCCCAGTGCCTGGTGGCCTGGCGCAGGCCTTGTCCAGGCATGGCCAACCCCACAGGTCCGCCCGCCCCTCCTGCCCAGGGCAGACGTCACCGATGGACCTTGCACCCCCAGGTGCCCGTGGGGTAGAGCTGGTTTGTCGTCCCAGCCCTGGTCAGTCCAGCGGGACTTGGACGAGCCTTGTTCTCGGGCTTCATCAGCCCCATGTCCTCCTGCTGGGGAGCGGTGCCCCCTGACCCCTGTCATGGAGTGGGGCAGTGGCCTCGTCACCGTCCTCCACCCCAGGGGTTCAGGCAGGGCAGCCCTCACACCTCAGGCTGGATCCGGCCATTGTGCTGCTCTGACCCTGTGTCTGAGGATGGCCGTGGCCTCTGTCTGAGTGACCAGCCTGGGGAAGGGGCTTTAGGTCGAGTACCAGGCCGGGATGTGAAGTTGCATAAAAGTCAGGCAGGTGAAGGATGTGGGAAATAGCTGGTGTTTGGGGAGGAGTGAGGAGCCCGGAGCACAGGGGCAGAGGAGGCAGAGGGGACACAGGGGCAGGAAGGGGCAGAGGGGGCAGAAGAGGTTAGGAGTGGCGGAGGGGCAGGAGGGGGCAGGAGGGGTCAAGAGGGGACAGAGGGGGCAAGAGGGGACAGAGGGGGCAGGAGGGGTCAGGAGGGGACAGGAGAGGACAGAGGGGGCAGAAGAGGTTAGGAGTGGCGGAGGGGGCAGGAAGGGGCAGGATGGGCTCCCGGAAGGAAGCCTGGGCCAGGGCAGCTCTGGTTTGCGTTTCTAGGAGGAGCGCTGGGAGCTCCCCCCAGGCGCTGTGCGGGAGGTGAGGGAGGTTTGGGGTCTGCCTCGAGGATGGCCCTTTCGAGCCTGGGGCCTGGGCCCAGCCTGGCAGGTCTCAGGAGCACCACGGTGGGGGACAGGGCACTTTGTTCTCATGGTCTGCGAACAGTGGGCCTGCGGGTGTGCACTGTGGGCAGGGTCCTTGGGGGAGCCCAGAGCTGAAGCTGACCAGGGAGGGGCTGTGTGATCACTGGTCCGAGCTGCCCAAGGCACATCCCTCGGGGCTCAGGGAGCTCCCTGCATTGGTGCCCAGCTTGTGCGCATGTATGTGTGCCTGTAGGTGTGCGCATGTTTGTGCATGCACGAAAACTTGACAGATTTCGGAGCCTGCTCACTCTGTAACCTTGTTTGAACTTCCCAAGCCTGACGAGTGGATGTTCTCCTCATCGTATGTGAGGAGAAAGGCACAAGGAGGTGGGGACACCTGCCCAGGCTTCCAGAAAAGCCCCTGGACTTCTGCCTCTCAGTTCCGTGGGGTCCACCAGTCCCCTCCTGCCCAGTACCAGGGTCCCTGTGGTGCCCTTGAGGGGCCTCTGCCGCCCTGTTGGTCAAGCCTCCTGTCTGCTCCGTGCAGGGCGGCACGGTCATCGGCAGCGCCCGCTGCAAGGCCTTCACCACGCGGGAGGGACGCCTGGCGGCGGCCTACAACCTGGTCCAGCGTGGCATCACTAACCTGTGCGTCATCGGTGGGGACGGCAGCCTCACGGGCGCCAACATCTTCCGCAGCGAGTGGGGCAGCCTGCTGGAGGAGCTGGTGAAGGAAGGTGGGTTGGGACAGAGCAGCTTGGGGTGGGGCCAGCTCAGGGTGGGGACCCGGGGGCCCCCGCACCCACTTTGCCGCTGCAGGGCAGTGGCAACACAAGGACGAGGGGAGGTGGGCCAGGCGCTGTCTGGCTGCTGGCAGGGAGGAGTGGGCCTGGCCCAGCCCAAGGTCAGGTGACCCTGGACGGCTCCAGGAGCTGTAGGACTGGATTTGGCCGGTGGTGAGGAGGTCAGTGTTGGAGCTCGAGGCCTCTGGGGACCCAGCGTCAGGGACCCCGGGCAGTGCCCGGCCTCCTGGTGGTGGACAGCAGTTACCAGGTTAACTCACCGGCACAGTGTTGACAAGTCTCGTTTGTAATTGATTCCCGGACGTGGGTTACAGACTTTGTCACAGTTTGCAGAAGTATAAGAGTTAAAATTGGGAACAAATCAGGCACAGTCCCAAGGTCGCCAATGGGAAAGTGACCTCTTAGCTTCTGTGCTGCTCGTGGGGTCCCCAAGATGAGGGCGCCCTCTCTGAGGTTCTCTCCTGGTCGGGGTGACAAGCCTACACCCGGCATCAGTGGGGGAGCAGGGTCAGGAGGTGGGGCCTCAGCCGGGCCCCCTGCTCTTTGCCCAGGCAAGATCTCGGAGAGCACGGCGCAGACCTACTCACACCTGAACCTCGCTGGGCTGGTGGGCTCCATCGACAACGACTTCTGCGGCACAGACATGACCATCGGCACGGACTCGGCCCTGCACCGCATCATGGAGGTCATCGACGCCATTACCACCACTGCCCAGAGGTGAGCCAGGCCTGCGCCCCGCCGGCTCTGCCAGGCCGCCAGGCCGGCGAGCTTGGGATCCTGTCTGCCGGCGAGGGGGTGAGACCACTGCTCTGCAGGGGCTCTAGCTGTGTAGAACTTCTTGTCAGGCCACCAGCCGGCCGTGGGGTGATGGTGTGTCCCGGCTCCTCAGGCTGCTGGCTGGTGACGGCGAGGCCCAGGCAAGGCGAATGGCCTTTAGCCTTAGGAGCCGAAGATCCGTGAAAACCAGCCTGAAGGGGCAGAGGTGGCTTTTAGGGCAGAGACTCGATGAGAAGGGCTGTTTGTCCTTTGGCTGCTCTCGTGTCCTCTGTGTTGCCCGGCACTCCCCTGGCAGAGCGGGGGCCGTGGGCGGCGTGGCACGGTCCCTGTGGCTCCCGGGAGGCTGGGCTGCACGTCTCAGCTCCGGGAGTCTGGGCACTGACACCCTCCGCCCTGTTCCATGTCCACAGCCACCAGAGGACCTTCGTGCTGGAGGTGATGGGGCGGCACTGCGGGTAAGGGGGCTGCCCCGGGGGGCCGAGGGCCCGGGGCTACTGGGGAGCAGGAGCGGGCGCACAGTGCCTGCTCATTGAACGCTGTAGGTGTGAGAGCGGGGCGTGGGGAGTCCCAACTCCAGCCGGACGCAGCTCAGAGCCACACCTACCCCAGAGCCAGGTCTGGGCCCCGCCTGCTGCAGCCCCTACCCCTTCCCTCCTCCAGGTACCTGGCCCTGGTGTCCGCCCTGGCCTCAGGGGCCGACTGGCTGTTCATCCCCGAGGCGCCCCCCAAGGACGGCTGGGAGAACTTCATGTGCGAGAGGCTTGGCGAGGTGAGTGGCTGAGGGTCTTCTCCCCAGGGTCCCTGCTGTAAGCCGCTTGGCCGGTGCAGAGAGGCAGGTGTCCCCCAGGATAGCCACCCTGGGCATGTGTGACCAGCTTTGGCTGATTTGTGGTCACTCTGGTTCAACAAGCATCCACGTGGGTCCCCCTGGGGGTGGCACCCAGCGAGGACTGGGGAGGGGTACAGGGTTGACTGCCATGGACACACCTGGGGGCCTGCTCCCGGGAGGGCAGGGGAGACACTCAGGCCACGGCCCGGGGCTCAGCTCTGCATGGTCAGTGCTGACAGGGGAGAGGGGACAGGAGTGGGGACACGGTCAAGCTGGCTTCTTGGGGGCCATGACTGCTGAGCCTGAGCCGGGGGAGGTGGCCTCGTGAAGAGGGGTGGGCGAGCACACGGGCAGTGACCCCAGCAGAAGAGGCCCAGAGTGGGTGGTGGAGGCTAGGGGGGATGGGAAGGCAGCTGAGGGCTGAGGCCTCGTCCGGGAGAGATGAGCAGGGTGCCTGAGATGGGGGTGACTCTCCCCTGGAATCAGCTCTCTAGGGCCCTCAGGGTGGAGTTGGGGAGCTCTGGCACAGAACAGGCAGACGCTTTGCCCTGGGGGCCCCCAACTAAGGCAGGTTGGCCCCTCGGCCAGGCCAGGGCTTGGCGTTGGACGGGAGGGCCATGGAGTGGGGAGGGAGGTGCTGTACTGGGGGAGAGGGGTGCCTTCAGATCAGGGGCTCGAGGGCCAAGGTCTGGATTCGAGGCAGGGGAGCCCCTGGGACTGTGCACCCAAGTTCACATTTGGGCCAGGTCTGGACCTAATGGGCTGTGCCTGCCCAGGCTGTCCTCCACATCCTGGCCCTAGTGGCAGGGTGAGCACGGAGGCCGCCCGGGGCCGGGCCTTTTGTTCTGGAGTCCTGGGAGGTCAGCGCCCGCTGTCTTCCGAGGGAGAGGCGGGCGCGCCTGGGGCTGGCTCTCAAGCGTCCCCGTCCCCATGTGACCCTGCTGGTGGCATCACTCCCATCCCCGTGGCTTTGCATCCCTGCCCAGGGCGGTGGGAGGGGCTGAGGGTCATGACTGGCCTCTGGAACCTTCCCCAGTGGAGCCAAGGGCAGGGTCTAGAGGAGCCCAAAGGCGGGTGAGGCTGGCCAGAGGCCCATGTTCTCTCCTTGGATGGAGTCCTTGCACCCTGGGGGCCGGGGGCCTGACTGGCGCTGGGCTCCGGTAGTCATGGGCCCTGGCTGACCTTGACTCTGGCTTACTCCCTGAGAACTCGGGGCTGGGCCTTCCTGGAAGTGGCCTGGACTCAGGGTCGGTGCACCCTGGTTCTCTTCTGCTCTGTGTAAGGCCCTCAGGCCCTCCCTGGGCTTCCCTGAGCCTTAGTTCCCCCACCTGTGAGGTGCAGGTGTTACCCTCCACCCTGCCCACCCCCCAGGCTGCAGTGAAGGAGGTGAGGGAGGTATGGTCTCTTCTGCTCCACCTGCAGCCCCATCTCTGGCTGTCTCACCTCACCTGCACCAGCGTCACCTCCTCCAGGCAGCCCTCCACTCCCGGTTCCCTGTCCCACTGCACCCGGGCCTCGCAGGAGCTGCTCTGGCTTTGTCCTCCTCTCTGAGGCTTTTTGGGTGCTGTGGGGCAAACATGGGCTTGTGGCTTGGAGTGAATCCCACAAATGTTTGCTGAAGAAATAAATGAGTGACAAGTGCTTTCCCCAGAAAGCTCTGCATTTGCAGTGATGAGTCCCGTCAAGGGCTGGTGCAGGGTGTCCTGGGTCCCTGGATGCCACCTTTGCTCCTTCCACAGCCTGGGGAGGAGAGGGGAGTCATCCAGGGGCGCAGTGTGTCTGGGAAGACCTGGGTGGTGGCCAGCACTGTGAGGTCACCCCACTTTAAGGATGAGAAAACAGAGGCTCAGAGGGGACCTTAGTGTCCCAGGTAGTCGCTGGCAGGATTGGCTCTGTGACTGCAGGACCTGTTGGGGGGGCGTCCCTCTGCCCCTCCATCCCAGGTCCCAGCCTCTGAGTCCTGGGGAGGCTGCAGAGCCACTGTCTCCCTGCCTGGACTGCTTCCCCCGGGAGCATCCGCACTCACATCCCACCTGTACCACTGCCTGGTCCCTGGCCCCAGGGCCCCTTCCTCCCCCACTGCCCCCACTTCCCAGGCTGCAGGCCAAGAGCCCTCCCCCAGCCCCCCTCCCCTCCCCATTCCCGGGAGGGGCAGCGGGGTCCTGGTCGACCCACCTCAGTCCACCGCCTGCCCCTCATGTGGATTGTGGGCCCCATGGTGTGGAGCCCAGGTGCGGGGCAGGTGTCTCCAGGCTGGCGGCTGAGCTCTGGGGTGTCTCTGATCCAGACTCGGAGCCGAGGGTCCCGACTGAACATCATCATCATTGCGGAGGGCGCCATCGACCGCAACGGGAAGCCCATCTCCTCCCGCTACGTGAAGGACGTGAGTGTGGATGGGCGGGGCCTCGGGGGAGGGGACCCCTTTATCTCCAGTTCTCAAATGTTCTTGCTGGGGCCCTACCCCCTGCTCCCTGGGGGAAGAGGCTCCTGGAGCATGCTTCCTTATCTTCAGTGATGGCTAGATGTGGGGGTCATGCCCAGGGGCTCTGGAGAAGCCCTGCCCCAGAGGCTGTGTGCCCCCCACCTGTTGGGAGCCCCCCCACCATCTGGGGTTCAGTCTTCATTCAGAATATGTTCCCTGAAGGGCCAGGCCTGCCCCCATCCTAGAAGCCTGGTCCAGTCCCCCAACACTGTCCCAATGTCAGGACCCAGCCCCTGCTGGCTCCTCAGTGAGAGGGATGCCCACCGCCCACCCCGTGCCCTATTCACAGCCGAGGAACTGGGACTGTGGGGAGTCCTCCCTGCGACCTGCACCCACCTGTGCATTCTGCGCCAGGGCCCTCGCCCACCCTCCAGCAGGGCACAGCCCTCCAGCCTCTGTGCCACTCTCTTTGGCCTCCCACCCTGTCATTGCGTCCCCAGCCAGGCGCTGCCAGGAGCCGGCCCACCTGGCCCAGGGGACACTACTCGGTGGGCTCAAACGCAAGGGGGCTGGAGACCATGAGGAGCTCCCGCAGCCAGGGCCGCAGGCCTGGAGACAACCCCTCACTCACACATGCGGGAACACATATCCACACACTTGTACAGGGGCACACACCCACACACGGAAACACACATTCACACACTCACTCAGAAATACACCCACAGTCCATGGAAACACCTCCCCTCCCACAGAAACGCACATCCACATGCTCACACAGACACACTCCCCACACTCACAGCTGTGGGCATGAACCCTGGGCTGGCTCTGTGCGACACCGAGGGGCTGACGTCCATGGCATCCCTGAGGCAGGGGTGAGGGATGAGGACCAGAGTTGGGGGCCATGGGGTGGTGGGGCAGTGGGAGTGGGCATCGAGCCCAAACACCCCCCGTCTCTCTGTCCTGATGAGCAGCTGGTGGTCCAGAGGCTGGGCTTCGACACGCGTGTGACCGTGCTGGGCCATGTGCAGAGGGGAGGGACCCCCTCGGCGTTCGACCGCATCCTGGTAGGTGGGGTGTCACTCTGGTCCTGGGTGTGCATGTGTGGGTGAGCGTGAGCATTTTCTCACCATTGCCAGTGCTCGTGGGTGGAGGTGTGGCCCCTCGTTTCTGTAGGGGTGGGAAACTCAGACCTGGGGACAGACGGAGGGCCCAGCCATGCCCCTGCCTCCTGGGGAGCCCCCGCCCCTGCCCCACGTGTCGGCAGCCTAGGCTCCTGACCCTCCTGGCGATGGCTTTTGGGAGGTCCCTGGGAAAGGAGGGTGGGGTGAGCAGAGGGCAGGGCCTATGGCTCGGCCCCCTCGGTCCGTTGTCTGGTTGCTCTGAGTCTGGCCCACGGCCCAGCACCACAGCTCTGTGGCCTGGGGGAGGCCAGGCGCTGCGGAGGGGAGTGCTGGATTCTGGCCTGAGTGTGCTGTCATCGTCCTGCTTACTGCTGGGTCCCACCTGGTCCTCTGCAAAGTGGGAATAGTGTTGCAGCCAAGTGGAGACAGGGTCTGGGGGCCAGGGAAGACCCCATGGGTGGTCAAGTGCGAGCATGCGAAGGCCGGTCACCCTGGGCAGTGGGGGCCGGAGACTGAAGGCCACAGCTGTGCCCTGGCCACTGTGCTGGTGTGAGGCTGGATGACTAGCTCCAGCCTTTGGGGAGCTGCAGCTGCTGTGCTGCCCTGAGCCTTTCCTGGGACGTCTCCATGCGTGATCTCCCCAGTCCTGTCACAGAGCAGGGGACACTGACCTCAGAGAGGTCTGCCAACCTGGCCGGGCACCCTCTGCACCCTACATGAGGCCTCAGGGGTGCACTCAGGGGAGCCTCCTGAGGGACCTGGGACATTGGGGCCAAGCACGGGCCCCCCACTGAGTCTAGGGGGCAGAGATGTGGCTGGGTCTGGGGTCTCCCCTACTTGCAGGAGAACAGGCTGGCCTACCGGATTCGTGGGTGCTGGTAGAAGACATGAGATGCCTGGGTCAGAGACAAAGGACAGTTTATTACTCACAGCCAGAGCAGCAGCATTTTGTGCTGGTCCCTGAGCCCACTTCCCACAGGGTGACACACGGCAGGTTGTGTTACAGGAGAGGAGCCTGAGCTTAGGGAACCTGAATCTTCCCTAATGAGCCCTCAGCATGGTGCTCCTCACGAGACAGGAACTTTCTTCCAAGGCTGTCCCTGACACAAACCTGAGCAGTCGGTGCCTCACTCACAAGATCGTGCAGAAACCCTCGGAGCCACAGGAGCATGGTCTGCGGGGGCAGCAGGAGGCAGGGGCCCCGCCCACTGCATCTCATGGAGCAGACCACCGTGACCTCGGGCCTTGCTTTCTTTCACACCTGTCTGTTCCCACTGGCTGTGCCAGGACCCCATTTGTGATTTGTCCCCAAGGAGGGCAGTCCCTAAATGTTTTAGCTGGCCCAGCCCACCAGCCCACGTTCATCCTTTGCACACATACTAGGAAAACCGTGAATTAAGGAGCTCCAAGCGAGAGATGTTGTTGTAGTGGAAAGAACCCTGGAAACCCAGTTCCAGCCCTCGCCCTGCCCGTCAGGCTGAGTGACCAAGGGCACGTGGCGCCACTGCCACCTGGCAGCGTGGGGACCACGCCTTCCTGGCAGCGCTGTCTGAGACCCCGTGAAATGGTGCCTGGAAGGGCTGTTCTGAATGGTGGTCATATTAAGTCACTGTTTCTGGTGCCACTTATTCTAGAAGTTTCTATTAATGTTTGTGCATGGTGTGGAGGCTGGCTCAGCATGGCCCCCAGAGCAGAGAAGGGCTGAGCGAGCAAGTGTGTGTGAGTGTGTATGTGTGTGTGCACGTGGTTGAGGGGTGGTGTGCACCTGCCTGAGCCCCATCCCACCCCTCTCCCCACTCAGAGCAGCAAGATGGGCATGGAGGCGGTGATGGCACTGCTGGAGGCCACGCCCGACACGCCGGCCTACGTGGTCAGCCTCTCAGGGAACCAGTCGGTGCGGCTGCCCCTCATGGAATGTGTGCAGGTGGTGAGTTCCGACCCTGCCTCTGAGGGAGGTGCCCCCTTCCCGCCAGATCCCCCTGTCGTCCCAGGCCCTCTCAGGGCCCCAGCAGGCCCCTCTCCCTGGTGTCCTCTGCTTCCCATGCGTGTTACGTGGAGTAGGCAGCACACACGTCTCCTGTTGTGGCTGTCTGGGTGCGTTGCTGCGCCCTCAGCAGGCCCTGGAGTGTCCGAGACCTGTAGTCCTCCAGGTACAGGAGGGAGGTGTGAGCACGTCCCCAAGGGGGGACCAGCCCCAGGAGAGGATGGGAGCTTCAGGGAGCTGGGGGTGCTGAGGTCACTTAGCTGCCTGGAGCCAGTGGCCTTGGACGGACCTTGCAAACTGGGCGGGTGGGGCTGGGAGGGTGGAAGAGGAGCAGGTGGCCAGATTCACTTGGTCAACTCAGGGAGAGCGTGGGGGCACATTCAGTGCGGCTGGAACAGGGACCACCAGAAAGGCGAGTGGAGGTGAGGGCAGAGAGGCTGAGAGGCTGGGTGTGGGGACGCGGGCCCTGGCTCTGCAGGCGTGGGGGCCCTCCGCTGGGGGCAGAGCGGGCTGCTGGGAGAGGGTGGGTGGGAGCAGGAGATTGGGCCTCCCTGAGCCTCCTCTTGGGAGGGCCTCCCGCCGTGACTCCTGCCGTGACTCCCGCCGTGACTCCCGCCGTGACTCCCGCTGGGCCCTGCTGCGGGGCAGGCTGGGCGTTGGCCGTGGGTGTGGGGGCCAGACTGGCTTCACTCTCCATTCCCAAGGTCCTGGCTGGGCCCCCAGGGGCTGAGGAGGAGCGAGGCCTGGGGAGGACCTGGTGGCCGGGCCAAGTGGGGCCCGCTTGGCCTCAGCCAGCACTCCCGATTGCTGGCAGTGGCTACTGCCCCGGGGGGTCTGGGACAGGCCCCCCGAGTTGTCAGTGGTGAGTGTGTGCGCCAGGCCTCCTCCCCCAGTCTGTGCTCTCCGTTTTCTTTAAGACGAAAGAGGTGCAGAAGGCCATGGACGAGAAGAGGTTCGACGAAGCCATCCAGCTCCGTGGCAGGTGAGGGCCTTGCAGGGTGGCATCAGGGTGCCGTCTGCTCAGCGGGGCCACTGGCAGACTCCCATGTGGCTCGCACACTGCCGTGCCCCTGACACGCAGGCCGTGCACACCTGCAGACGGCGCCCCACATAGTCTCTTGAGACCCCCCCTTCTGAGTGTGTGCGGTCGAGCCCTGTGAAGTAGAGCAGGAGGAAGGGGTCTTAATGGTCCTGGGGCCGGGAAGCAGGCAGGCTGGGGGTGGACATGGAGCCGCCACGCGAGGTGGGACCTGCAGGGCAGAGGGGAGGGGCACGGCACGGGTGGGGATGGGGCAGGCACCTCGGGGCAGGGGGTGTCCACAGGAGAAGCAATGAGGCAAGCCGGGGGGCCAGGTGGAGTGGATCCGCAGACGTGGTCTCCATGTTTCCGTGGCTGTGCTCCCCACCCGCTCCCCAACCGTGCAGGCTGGATGCGGGGCACTGGCTTTGCTGAGAGGGATGTTGGGATTGCATGTCCTGTGGGGTCTTCCACGGCCCAGTGATGGCACCCAGCCAGGGCTTGTGGCGACAGGAAGGAAGGAGGGCAGCGCTGCGTCCAGCTCCTTCGTGGCTGAGCTGTGGGCCACGTGCTGTGCTGAGTTGTGTGGCTGTGACCGTGGGCAGGCTGCAGGGCTGTGTGATGCATGACCGGCTTCCGTTCCAGGAGCTTTGAGAACAACTGGAACATTTACAAGCTGCTTGCACACCAGAAGGTCTCCAAAGAGAAGGTGAGGTGGTGCAGGCGGCAGAGCCCATGGCCGTTGTCTCCGCAGCCTCCTCGCCCCGCCCCTGCTGCCGGGGTCGCCTGTGGGTTCGGCCTGCTGCCCCCGCCCGGGAGGCAGGAGCTCCCAGCGGCCCGGCTGGGCAAGGACCCTCCCTCCTGTCTGGGGTCTGAGCTGTGAGCTGAGAGGTCAGGCTCGGCCTCTGCTTGCCCAGCAGGTCCCAGGCAGCCTGTGTCCGGCCTGGAGATTACATTGGCAGCCGCTCATCAAAGCCGAAGGGAATTAAGTCAGGCCCATCGATTTAACTCAGGAGAGGAGGGAGCCAACGTTTATGAAACGTTCCAAAATAGCTAAAAACCTCAGGAAATGGGCTCTTTTCAGAAAAGGATGATAGCAGGACTCGTTTCTGAAATCTCCCGGGGCAAGGACAGGGTCCCATCAAGACAGTTGTGGACAGTGGGGTCCTGGCCCCCCATTGACCCCAGAAGCTAGTCAGGGAGGGGCAGCCCCACCTCCCTCCAGCACAGCAGAGTGGTCTCCACGTCTCCCCCACACCGGCTGGGACGTGACGGCCTCTGGGGCGGCAGGGCTGGTGTGACCAGGACCCACGTGAGCCACACTGCCTGGCAGAGCCACTGGCCACACATGGCCACATTGTGCTTGGAATGTGCCTGCCCGTGGTGAGGTGCCGTACATGCCAAATACAGGCAGCGTTCCAAGGCTGCGGTGTGGAAGACGGACGTGGAATAGCCCGCTAGTAGTTTCTTACATTGATTCCAGGTTGAGGTCATAATTTGGTTAAATCAGGTAAAATCAATCCTAGTTATTAAGGTTAGTGTCACCTGCTTCTTGGCTGCTAGAACACTTAGAATGACTGCGGTGGTCCCCTTCTCTCTCTGCGCATCCGTGCCGCTCACCGATGACTTTGGGGCGCTGGCTGCCCTGACCCCGAGAGTGGGCGATTGCTGAGCTGCGGGCAGGTGCTGACTCTGGCCCGAGCCTGCGCTGCCACTGCACGAGCTGTGCTTGGCCGAGAGCGAGTGAGGTGGTGCTGCTGCCTTTGGCCAAGGACTTTGCGGTGGTTTATGAGCCAGGCGTGCACCACAGCTCACTGGGTCTCTGCCAGAAACTGCTGGGGTCAGTAGGACAGATATCTGTCACTCCCAGGGGAGTCCACTCGCTGGACGGTGTCCAGGCTGGCACGAGAACCTGGGCCCTCTTTCCGGAAGCTGCTCTGGCTGACCTCTGTCCAGGTCAGCTGGGTCTCCCTGCCCGGTGGTGACTCCTCTCTCCTCCCCTCGCTGAAGACCAACTTCTCCCTGGCCATCCTGAACGTGGGGGCCCCGGCGGCTGGCATGAACGCGGCTGTGCGCTCGGCGGTGCGCTGCGGCATTTCCCAGGGCCACACGGTGTACGTTGTGCATGACGGTTTTGAGGGCCTGGCCAAGGGTCAGGTAGGTGCGGCTGTGACAGAGGCTGGGCCGGGGCGTGTCTGTCTCCTGTTGGTTTATGATCCACCCCTCGCTTGCTCACAAACAAACCAGGACCATGGGACACAGGGAATGGCGTGTGAAAGTAGATTAGGGGCCTAAGGAGAGGGGTTAGCTCCCCGGGGTGGAGGGGGAGCAGCCGGGGCCATGTTAGCCATGCCCAGCCAGACCCCCAAACCCCACTCTGACCTGCAGTGTGACTGTCAGCGCCTGGCACAGCCCCTGCCTCCCTTGAGGACGTGCTCTCCCTGAGCACAGGTCTGTCACCTGAGGAGGAATGGGCGAGCACCTCCGGCTTGCCCCCTGAAGCTGTGTCTCCCTCCTGCAGGTGCAAGAAGTGGGCTGGCATGACGTGGCTGGCTGGCTGGGGCGTGGTGGCTCCATGCTGGGGACTAAGAGGTGAGCGGCTGGCCGCTGGCCCAGGCCTCCTGGCCACCGTGGGCAGCTGGGGTGGGAGATTCAGAGTGCAGGCTGCAGGGGAGACCAGCCCCATGGGCCTGGGCTAGGTCCCCCTTCTGGCTGGTGACCTGCCTGGGGCGGGCTGCAGACTCTCCTGCCCGGGGTGGCGAGAGCTCAGCCAAGGCCCCTGTGTGGAGGGAGGCTGCCCAGCGGCCCCAGGCCTGCGGAAAGCACGCCCTCGGGCAGGAAGTGGAGCTCACAGGCAGGCCGGCAGGCGGTGAGTGGCCAGTGCTCTGCTTCCGCCTCTAGACGGGAATTGTGCCACATCCCAGGGCCTTGTCTCCCCCGCGGTCAGCTGCAGTGTGGATGTGCGTCCTCCCAGCCTGGCGTTCTGTGCGGACGTGATGTGTTCATCTGCTTTATCTCCCGCCGCAGGACGCTGCCCAAGAGCTACATGGAGAAAATCGTGGAAAATGTCCGCAACTACAACATCCAGGCCCTGCTGGTCATCGGCGGCTTCGAGGTCAGGGGGCCGCCCGGGGGACCAAGTGGGGTGGGGGCATGGGGAGGAGGTCCAAGAGCATCTCTTCTCTGTCTGGGGTCCTTCTGGAAACCCCATGTACAAGGAAGGTCCAGCGGGCCAGCTGGCATGATGGGGCCCCGAGGGTAAGTGTGGTGCTGGCTTTGGGAGGGTTTTTACTTTCTCCTGGGGCTTCAGAGTTCAGAGGAATGCTGGCAACCTGGGTGCTGTTGGTGCTGGGGGGGAGGAGGAAGAGGAGGAGGAGGAGGGATGGAGGAGGGGGAGGGATGGAGGAGGACGGGGTAGGGATGGAGGAAGAGGAGGGAGGGAGGAGGAGGGAGGAGGAGGAGGAGGGGGAAGGGATAGAGGAGAAAGGAAGGGAGGAGGAGGAGGAGGGGAGGGATGGAGGAGGGGGAGGGATGGAGGAGGAGGGGGTAGGGATGGAGGAAGAGGAGGGAGGGAGGAGGAGGGAGGGAGGAGGAGGGGGAGGGATAGAGGACAAAGGAAGGGAGGAGGAGGAGGGGGGAGGGATGGAGGAGGGGGAGGGAGGGGGTGGCAGAGGTGGGGCAGCTCTGAGCCTCACCACTGGGCTGGCTCGTGTCCCAGGTGCGGGGGCGCAGGGCAGCCTTGGGTAGGAGGTCCAGTGGCCTCAGTCCCCTGCCTGTGGGGTGGCAGTCCACAGTGCAGCTCTCTGGCAGAGGTCTGGCACCGTTGGTGTACATGGCCAGCCTTCGTAAATGACAAATATCCACTCTTGCCCCTTCCCGAGCCCCTTGCAGATCACATGGAGTGGATCGGGGTCCAGGCAGGGTGGGTGGGCCTCCTTCCTGTCCTCATTGGAGTCCAGCTTCCCTGGTGAAGGGGACTACAGAGCTCCTGGGTGGGGCCTGCTAGGTTGTGGCCCTGGGGGTGGGGGCAGGTGGATCCCGATGCCCAGCCCCAGGCACACAGCGGGTGGCTGGGGAGCAGGCCGAGGGCGCCTTCCCCTCCTCCTGCCTCCTCCCCTTCGCCCAGCCTCTCCTGATCCCACCCACCCACAGGCCTATGAGGGGGTGCTGCAGCTGGTGGAGGCCCGAGGGCGCTACGAGGAGCTCTGCATCGTCATGTGCGTCATCCCAGCCACCATCAGCAACAACGTACCGGGCACTGACTTCAGCCTGGGCTCCGACACTGCTGTCAACGCCGCCATGGAGGTAGGGCGCCAGGGCCCTGCAGCCCCACTCAGGCTGGACTTGGGAGGGGATGGGGTGGCTGGCCCCCAGGAGGCGGGGCTGTGGGAGGAAAGAGCACGGTGCTGAGGGTTGCCGAGGGTGAGACGAGGCTTGGGGCCCACACTGAGGCCGCTGCCTTGTGGGGAGTGGACAGAACCTTGCTGCTTCCTGGGGCTTCCTGGACGGCAGGCAGAAGTGTGGCTCTGGGGTCACCTGGGCACAAGGAGGGCAGCCGTCAGGGCTGGGGCTGACTTACTTGTGCTAACGTACTGGTGTGGACATCAGGCCACGGTTCTATCCAGTGAGCAGCCACATGTGGATGGGGGGGGACTGAGGCCACCAGCTGGGACGTGGGAGGGTGGATGCTCCAGAGAACCTTCCAGTCATCTGAGCCATCCACCTTGGCACAGGCTTCCTGGGACGGGGTAGCCCCATCTGTGGAGGGGTCTGAGCAGGGCTGGCCCCACCAGGGCCTCCTGGGGGCCTCCTCACTGCTCTCTGCACCCTCTGGCTCCTTCCCACCCCCCATCTGTGGCCCCACATGAGCCCAGCTTCCCTGGGGGTTCAGCACCTCCATGCGTCTGGGTTGGGGGGGCTCTGAAGCTGGAAGGGGGGTGGGTTGACCCCAAGCAGCTTCTGTGTGTTATTAGAGAAAGGAGGAAATACGAATGGAACAAACAAGAGACTGAAGGAGAGCCCCTTGATCTCCCAACCCAGAGATCCCATGATCTCGTGGGGTTTTCTCTGAATTCTGCCCCTCCCCCATCTACACCGGCTGTGGGTCGCCCACGGCTCCTCTGAACCTTCTGTGCCTCTGCCCTTGGCCAGCGCCAAATGTGGTCCTGTTTTCTTTGCATCTGTGATGGGGGAAGACAGTATTCTGTTTTAACTTGCAGCTCTGATTTCTGTTGAAGTCGAACATTTTTCTCTACATTCATTGCCCATCTGTAGGGTTTTTTGGGAAATTGTCTTTTTCCATCATTTGCTCGTTTTTCTCTTGGCAAGTTTTCTTTTTTATTTGTAAGTGCTCTTTACATATATAGGACACTGACCCTTTGGCCAATGTTGCAGCTGTTCCTCCACTTTGCTCTCTGTCTCTTATCTGGGGTTTGACCTCCTGGTTCAGACCCCAATAACTTGCTTACCTCATTTTATTTCCCTTTTCTCAATTCTTTGTTTAATGTTATAATTTCCTTCTCAAACTCTGAGCCATTCCGAGTTAGGATTATCATGTGTCACGTTGTCATTAGCATCTTCAGGGCAGGTTGCTTCATGTGTCATCTGGTCCCTTGTTCACAGTGACCCTGCAGTGGCAGGAGAGTCGTCCCCTGTTTACGGATGAGGACATTAAAACCCAGTGTTTCTCTGGCTAACGTCAGGGAGACTCCCCCAGCAGTGTCCCGGCCTCCACCTGCTGGATGCTAGTGACACCCCCATTGTCCCTGGGGGCAGAACCACCTCAGTTGAGTGGCCCTGATTCTGTGGCCCCGTGGAGAGCACATGGTCAGGGCTGCCAGCGCCCTGGGCACGTGGGGCGAGGCTGTCCCGGCTCCTCCCGATCTCAGTCAGCTTTGGAGAGGGACCTGGGTCCCTGCAGCGTCGTGGCTCCCCATGCCCTACCGGGAAGGGCCCTGACCACCCCTGGCCCCCCAGAGCTGTGACCGCATCAAGCAGTCGGCATCAGGGACCAAGCGCCGGGTGTTCATTGTGGAGACCATGGGGGGCTACTGTGGCTACCTGGCCACCGTGACCGGCATCGCCGTGGGGGCTGACGCCGCCTACGTCTTTGAGGACCCTTTCAACATCCAAGACTTAAAGGTGAGCCCCCAGCCCTTCTCCGACTGCAGACCACCCCAGCGGGGCTGAGTGGGTCGCCTCCTGAGACACACGAGAGGGCCTGGGGCCCAGGCCAAGGACCCATGGCCCAGCAGGCTGGCGCCTCGTGACCCCTGCAGCCCCTCACCCTCGTGCAGTGCCCCCGCCCTGTGTCCACGCTGTGGCTTCCATGGCCTCCCGGCCCCACCCCACCCGGCCTCAGGGTCCAGCCCCCATCTCCCAGCGCCTCCCACCAGCCACAGGCCTGCGCCTCCCCCATCACCCCGGGTCATGTTGGCCCTATTTGTCAGTTAGTCTGGAATATTCCTTCCCAGAGAGCCTGCAGGCTGCGGGTGAGTGCAGTGCTGGCTGCTGCCCCCACTCCGGCTCACCCTCGTTCCCTTGCCCCTGCAGGTCAACGTGGAGCACCTGACAGAGAAGATGAAGACAGATATCCAGAGGGGCCTGGTGCTGCGGTGAGGGCGGGCGAGCCTGGGCGGGGCGGGAGGAGGGTCTGCCCAAGCCCAAGCCATGGGGGGTGGGGGCTTCCAGACCACCAAGCTGCAGGCCAGGCTGCCGAGGGGCAGAACAAGGTGGAGGGGGCCTTGGAAAGGGGAGGGTGGGGTCCGGCTTTCCCGAGGTGCCGCCCCCTCCTGCAGACCCAGCCGGCGGGGGCATCAGCGTCCGGGCGAGACCTGAGCGGCTGTTCCTCTCCCCAGAAATGAGAAATGCCACGAATACTACACCACGGAGTTCCTCTACAACCTGTACTCCTCCGAGGGCAAGGGCGTCTTCGACTGCAGGACCAACGTCCTGGGCCACCTGCAGCAGGTACAGGTCGGGGAGCGTGGATTCCGGAAGGTGGCCCTTGGCCCCCATCTGTACCTGGTGCACATCCTCGTGGGGCCGCTTCCATCTCACCCCGACCAGAGAGCCCATCAGCCTGCAGTGCAGGCGAGGAGACGAGGCTCCGGTCCTACTGAGGCCTCGCCGCCAGGAAGGGGTGGGGCCGGGACCCCTGTGGCCACCTCCACCCCACCAAGCCCCCTCCCTCCTTGGCCTCCTGGTGGCCCTGCAGGAAGCCTACGCTGTGGGGTTTCCCAGCCTGACGTGGGGCCGTGTGTGTCCCGAGGGATCCCCTCTCCCGGAGGGTCCTTGCTCACTGGTGGTGGGACCTGCCTGCTGGACACAGGGGCCCATGGAGGCCACCCTACTGGATGACAGCCCACTGCTCGGCCTCTGGAGGTGGCTTTTGGGCCAAATTTGGGGTGGAGAAAGGGGCCAGGGCTGAGTGGGGGGCAGGCAAAGGGAACAGACCAGAAGTACTCGGAGGTTGGGGTTGGAGGGGCTGAGGTGGCAGGAGCTGCCCGGGAGGGCTCACCTGAGGTCACGGCGGGCCAAGGTGTGGGGCTCCTGCCTCGGGCGGGTCTGCTCCTCCCTGTGGCCAGGACGAGGCCTCACCGCTGTTTCCAGGGCGGGGCTCCAACCCCCTTTGACCGGAACTACGGTACCAAGCTGGGGATGAAGGCCATGCTCTGGATGTCAGAGAAGCTGCAGGCGGTCTACCGCAAGGGTACGTGGGGGAGGGGACTCGGCGGGAGGGCGGCGGCCCGGACCCGACCCTGCCCTCTGCCGGGGCCCTGGGGGTGGGGCTGCCAGCACGCATCGTGTCTGTGTCCACAGGGCGGGTGTTTGCCAACGCCCCCGACTCGGCCTGCGTGATCGGCCTGCGGAAGAAGGTGGTGGCCTTCAGCCCTGTCACCGAGCTCAAGAAGGAGACTGACTTTGAGTGAGTCCCTCCAAAGAGAGGGGGGGGCCTGACTGGGCCTAGACTTTCCAGGGCCAGTGTGCTGGGAGAGCGGTGTGGCTACACTCAAACCCTGACCCCACGGGGCAGCCCCCGTCCCCACACTCAGGGCTGACCCCAGGTCCCCACTCCTCCCGACAGGGCAGAGGGTGGGGGCTCAGCCGGACTGGGCAGGCCTGAGAGCACATGCCTCCCACTCCGTCCCCCAGTGAGTCTGTGCCGAGCCCCTCCTGGGTGCAGGCCCGGGAGGGACGGGGACCCCGGGTCCTCGAGCGCAGTGGCCGGGCCAGTGTCCAGGTGTTCAGAGGAGGGTGTTCAGTCCCGGGTGGGGGCCGCGGCCCGAAGAGTGGCCCGCCCCTGAGCCCCGGTCTGCTGCAGGCACCGCATGCCCCGGGAGCAGTGGTGGCTGAACCTGCGGCTCATGCTGAAGATGCTGGCGCAGTACCGCATCAGCATGGCTGACTACGTGTCCGGGCAGCTGGAGCACGTCACCCGCCGCACTCTGAGCATCGAGAAGGGCTTCTGAAGCTGTGCCCGCCGCCTCCGCTGGCCTCCCTCCCCGGGACCCCGGCTGCTGCTGCCTGAAGCCTGTGGGCAGGCGGGTGGTGGGCAGGGGGGCGCAGCCCTCTCAGCCCGGCTCGGGGGTCTCAGGCCCCACCTCTGTCCCCTGCTGCCCGCCGGGCTGTCCTCCGGGACAGAGCACCCTGGGCACCCACCTTCCAGCCCAGGGGACGTGAGGGCGTCCGTGTTTGGACACGGCTGTCTTCTGCCTCGGCGCCCGTGTGGGCCTGAGCCTCTCCACATGCTGGCCCCTCACCCTCACCAGCCCTTGGGGGGCCAGCGCCCAGGTCTCCGTGCCAAGGGGGAGTGTGACCCTGTGGGCCTCACTGTGACCCTGCTTCTCTGTGCACTGCCACTGTGGCTGACAGAGCTTGTCACCTTTTCTAGAAATAAAATCCCCCGACCGTGGAGTGCCGTCAGTCTCTGGGGAGCAGGGCCCATGGAATCTTCTAGGGAGGGTGGGTGGGCTGGTGGTTTGTAGCCCCCCATCTGCATGCACGGGTCTGGGGCCCTCCTCTGGCCCTGGAGTTGGGCCGGGCCTCAGGGACACACGCCCTCCGGGGCTGCACTCACCTCCCAGGACCAGCAGTCCCTCCCTGCTGATGGGGTAACCTGGGCCCCCCAGCCTATCCTGAGGGGTGACAGGCCTACCCTTCCCCAGTCTTGGGTGGATTTCTGAGCCTGGTTCCCAGGCCCCAAGTCTGACCTGGAACAGTTCCCTAGACAGCCTGGGCTGGAGTGTCAGAAGCAGAGCCAAGGTCCTGGGGCAGGTGGCTGATCTGTGCAAGCATCCCAGGAGACACGGGTGAGGGTGGTTGACAGGGGGAGGCAGCCAGAAACTTCGTCACTACTGGGGGCCAGGGCCTGATCCACCGGAAGTTCTGGGGGTAGCGTAGAGCCTTGCTCTGCAGTGTGGTGCTGGAACCAGGGTCCCCGAGGGGAAGCGCTGAACCTCTACCACACGGAGCCTGCACCTTGGCGGGACCTCCGTGACTCCTCGCTGTACCCTCCACGTGCGTCCCCACCGCGGTCACCTGGGCACTTATGTGTCCAGGGCTGCTCCTGCCCTGGCAACTGCAGAGGCTCAGGAGGAGGTTCTGGGACCCACGAGGTTTTGTGGGGCCTCAGGGGGCCCACAGGCCACATCAGGGGTCCCCTTGGGCAGGGGTTCTTACAGTGGGGCCCAGGCTGGCTAGGTGGCTCTAGGGATCAGGTTGGGCCCTCTGTCCCTCAGGCTACCTTCATGTCCCCACAGACCTTGGCAGGGAGCCTGGGTCACTCCAGGGGACAGCAGGCATGGTTGGCCTGGCCCTGTGCCAGGGGCCACGCCAGCCTCACTGTGTTGTCCCAAAGGCTCCCGGGTGTCCATTTCTGGAGCTGGGGCCCCTCCAGTCTGCTCTGCCTGCCGTGTGCGTGGGCGGTCCTGGGGCAGGCCCAAGAGTGGCCAGTGCCCCACAGAGAGAGCCCTGAGGCTCTGAGCCTTTGTCCTGAGACCAGGGACAAGTTCCAGGGGCCAGAAACCCTTGCATGTGTGAGCATGTGCATGTGTGCAAGCATGCATGCAAGTACGTGTACACGTGTGACTGTCCTTGTGCACACGTGTTCACATATGCACGTGTGCTGTGTGTGCAAGTACATGTACATGTGACTGCCTGCGTGTCCATATGTGCGTGTGTGTGTCTTAAGTACATGTACAGGTGTGACTGCCTGTGCGCATGTGTTCATATGTTTGTGTGCCGTGTGCATGTACATGTGTGCATTATGTGTGTGCCTGTATGTGTGTGCACGTGTGTGCATGTGCCTGTGCACGAGTAGGGAGGCTGGAGCTCAGAGGTGGCGGCTGAAGGAGACCCTGGCTGGCGGCAGGGAAACCCTCCGCTGTACAGCCGTGTGTGCACTCTCTTCACCACACGTCCACACCCCGCCCAGATGCCAAGCTGGCCCAGGTGCTGCCCCGTGCTGGCCTCCCCCTTGCCCCGTGCCCCTTCACACCCTGCAGTCCCAGGGTGAGGCCACCCAGGGCGCCCAATGCCCTGCCTGGGGAAGGGGAGGGGAGGAGCACTGCGACGCTCATTGCCCTGGGTTTTCCTATTGGTTTTGCTTAAATGTGCAGCATCTGCACATGCTGCACATGCTGGTGAAACAGGTCCTCCGTGAACACTTCAGCAACAGCAACAGGACCGGCCTCGTGCTGGCCTCTGCTGCAGACACGTCCTCCCCAGCCTGCTGCCGGCCGTCCCGGAGCCACTCAGCCCTCCCTGCAGGAGGGCACGCAGGAGGCCATCTCCCTGGCTGAAGGGCAGTCAGCGGGCGCCATGGGCCTCCCATCCCACAGCCTGGGAGGCCGAGGCGGAGGCTGTGGTGGCTGTTGCTCTGCTCCTTCCTGTCAAGCCTTTCCCTCCTCGCAGCTAGCCCTGGGCTCCCCAGTCAAAGGCCCGGCCGCCCTGGAGGTGGTCCCAGGTCAGGGAGTGGGCCCTGCACTCAGACCCAATGGGCTATGCCCTCCAGCTCACCTGTGAGGACACAGCCTCCCGGGCCGGTGTGACGAGGTGACAGGAGGGGGAGCCTGTGCCCCCTGCGGGTACCCAGGTGGTTGCAGGGTGGGGGATGGGGGCGGCCCCAGCAGCCTGAGGGGCTCAGCAGGCCGTCAGCCAGACCTCAGGGCCGGCAGGGGGTTTGTCTCAGCCGGGGTGGGGGTGGGCTGGGGGCAGGCACCGTGGGAAGGACGTGGTGAGCCAGGGGCAGGCAGCGGAGCGGGCCGTGCCCGGGAGGGAGCTGCTGGCGGCAGGGCTCAGCTGTGGGCTGGAGTTCCTGCAGGACCTCTGCCTGGTTTCCTAAAAACCACCAAAAACGTAGCGGCCTCAAACACCCCCTTCTGTGATCTCACTGCAGCTCCGGAGTGCGGCACGGCCTTGATGAGTCCTCTGCTCAGTCACAGCCGTGCCTGAGGTGTCGGCTGGGTGTGGTCTCACCTGGACCTCGGGCCCTTCTGCGCTGCCTGTTGGCAGAATTCCGGAGGCAGCAGGAGGGCATTTGCTCCACTGGCCTCCTGAGCTCAGGGAAGGAAGGCGCATGGCCTCTTAGCCCGATCATGTGACACCTGTAAAGGCGTGCTGAGGCTCACTGATCAGGCTAGGCCCACCCAGACACTCTCCCTTTCAATTAACTCAATGTCAGCTGGTTAGGGACCGTAACTACATCTGTGAAACCCCCTCCCCCTGGCCATACAGGGCCGTCCATCCATCACATCACAGACAAGCCCCCCTCCACTTGGGAGTGGGAATCATGTGGGGCCTGCACACTTGGGTCCCCCTGAGAATCCTGCCCCCTGCCCCCACCCCCAGCCCCAGACAACATGCCTGGCTTCACTCACAGGAAAGCATGGGCCCAGCAGGTTCTCAGAACAGGGTGGCGGTGTGAGGCCAACGGCAGGCCCCAGGGAGCATGGCTGGAGAAAGAGGGGTGTTGGGGGCCCAGGAATGGGGTGAACCAGGGACCCGGCAGTGCTCTCTGGCTGTCTGAGGGTGGGGCAGGGTCCTGGGAGGGGCCAAGTGGGGTCCCCTGTGCAGTGGGGAGCTGGGCAGGTGTCCACGCAGTCCAGAGAGTGGAGGCAGTAATCCCACCGGCCTTGGGAAGCAGCCCCACCCCCATGACTCTCGCAGTGCTGGGCTGGGGCCCCCGGCTGGCAAGGGTGAGGAAGACTTGAACCCAGAGCCGGCTCTCAACCCAGACGGCCATCCCCGAGGCTCAGGGCAGCCCTGGAGCGCAGCTGCCCTGAAGCCACCGTCCCAGGTGTGGAGGAGGGGGAGCCCCACGGGGCAGGCTGTCCCCAGTGCCCATCCTGAGCCTGGGGCCGCTGGGGACGCAGCCGGGGCAGGCTCTGGGACGTAGGCGACTTCAAGTGCATTGTTCTTCTGTCATATCACTTTTGCATTCTGTCTCACTAGGTGAAGACTAATTTCAGGCCCTGGAAAATACTGATATTTCTTCAAGCTTTCCAGGACATGAAGCCCGTGAGTGAATCTAAGGGGGACAATGGAACTTGGAGAAGCATCTGCCCAAGCAGAACGCCTTGTGCCCGGCAGGTTTAATGACAGCGTTTTCCCACAATTCTGCTGGCGGCGGGCGCTCAGTGGGATGCTGGACAGCGTTTCTGGAAAATCACCTCAGAGGCGGGTGCGCACAGGTGCCCTCACGACACGACCTCGGGAGGAACCTCTCCTGAGGGCCTCAATGCACCGTCACAGCCCCCCAACAGCCTGGCCAGGGGATGGCAAGGCCCCACACGGGGTGTTCGTCTCAGTCTGACGGTCCAGTCGGGGCGCTCACCCGTTGGCTCACCTGTCAGGCACGTGGGGACGGTGCAGTGACACTGTCCTGGCTTTCCTACTCGAGGTTTTGAACGACGGTTTGACGCAGACGCCTCACCATTGGCCTGGGTAAGATTCACAGGTTTGTCTCTTCCAGTCCTGCCCCGCCCGCCCGTTCCCGCGGAGGGGAGGGCACTGGCTGGGCTTCCTCAGGCGAGGCCTCGTGGCCGCCTGCCTCCCTCGAGCGCTGCTGTGATGGCAGCTCTACCTTTACGTAGAAACCACATTTCATTCTAACATAGAAGGTGAGGGACCCGCAGGAACAGAAAGACGCCGAATTCCCGGGGAACGTCTGAGCCCAGGCCTGGCTAGTCATCTTGGGGACCCGGAGCAAACGAACATGCAGGCCCCTCAGTGAACAACGAGTAACACTTTCAGGATGGCAACGACGGAGTGCTAACTGAGTGCAGGGTCCGTGTGCCCACATGGGTCCCCGCCCCGGCTGAGCATACTGCAGGAGCACAGGGGGCCAGGCAGGCAGGACCAGGCACGGGCAGGCAAACAGGTCCCCTCGCTGGGATGGTGGATGTCCAGCCCCACACCTCACTCCACGAGGCCACTGTGAGCGTCCACTCCTAGCTGGCCAGGTCTCTCGGCTGGAGAGGAGAATTCAGCAGTCGCCACAGTGGCATCACGCTCAGCAGACCTGGGCTGTTCCTATGCCCTGGCGGGGACCCCTCAGAATCCCAGGCCCCCCAAGGGGAACACTGGAGCCCGTGTGTCTACTTATAGCACCCCTGGAGAATCACTGTTCTCCGAGAACGCCGGCAGCAAAGACCCCTGGTTCCTTCTCTAATTTCCCAACTGATTTGACTCCAGAACCCGTGCGGGAGCTGTGAGCGTGCTGCAGGCCCGTCTGGGGACAGAGGCCTCCACAAATGCTTCCCCGGAGGACGACCATCAATGAGAGAGCCACCCGTGTCCTCCTCCAAACAGGGCCACTCCGGGCTCGGGGACAAGGTGAGCTAGCGCTCCGTCATCTAGAAGACTCCTTTCCACTCCTGCTCCTCCCGAAACTCGTCCCCAGGCAACAAGACCAAAGGGCACCATGAACTGCATCTTCCCCAGAGCTCAGAGCTCACCTCCCGCCCTGTGTAGGGGAGCAGAGGGAGAGGGCCTCCGGCTCAGCGAGCTCCTGTGCTGTGGGGCGCTCAGGGCCCAGCCCCAGCACCGTGGGGTGAAGGTCCCCACCCACTGGCAGGAGACAGACGGTGTCACCTCCACATGGGAGGCTCCAGTGGGGGGACACCAGCCACTTCCTGGTCCTGGTTATGCTTTGGCCTGGCCCAATCAGTGTCACACGTTGGGTGAGGACTCAGTTCTTGGAGTGGAAGCCCCTCGGCTTGTCCTGCCAGATGAGTGTTGGAACCTGCACAGCTGTGCATCAGCCACTGGCCCTGGTGACCAGCTGGGTGGTGCCTAAAATACAGAGTGACCGCTCTCGCCCCTGGGCAGCGGCTCCGCAGTGAGGACACGGAGTGTCGGGCCCACCTGTGGCTGGACTGCCCAGCATTTCTAGCTGGGTGATGTGTCCTCCTGGGTCTCAGTCTCTAACGGGACACATGCACAGGATGTAATGCCAACACCTGCTCTGCTCTAAAGCCTGGCTCTCGGGGTTACTTGGGGAGAAGTCCAGAACAGGGACTGTAAAGGGCCTGTTAATGGCCAGAGGCCACAGGTTCCAGGCCAGGGGTGGACGTGCTCTGTCCTCGGTCCAGCTTGAAGGCTTCAAAAGGGCACTGAGCGAGCAGGTGGTCAGGAGCAGGACCTGGCGAGCTGACGGGAGGCTCTGAGGAGGGCAGCTCACCCTGACCAGGGTCCAATTCAAGGGTCCCCAACTGAGGTGTACCAGGTCACGGGGCAAGCGGGGGTTCGTGTGAGCCCCGCCCAGTGGGTGGGACAGGGACGGTGTTCTTAACATAACCACGTCCAACTTGTTCTCACCAAGACAACGCTTTATTGAGAGCGTCCTGTAATTACAAGAGAAGGCACACACACAGGGCTCTGCGCCGACCCTTCCTAGCTGCCACCAGGCAGCGACTCCTCGCTTCCCACTGCTCAGAGCTCACCCCCGGTCCTGAAGAACTACAGAAGAACTCTGCAGATAAACCGCCCACCTACCCTGGGCTCCCACAGCTGGTGGGCAACAGCCTTCCTTCAACAGCTGGGAACAGCCTGCACCACCACGAGCGCAGCGTCATCTTCAAGGAGAGCGTGGTCTGCCAGGCGCTGTCACTCCATCACTGGTTTCTCGCACATGTGGTGGTGAAGTCACCCCTTCGCTTTGTGTGGCTTTCACACAGCTGGCATGCCCTCAGCTCGCACAGGAATGTGGATGTTTCCCGCAACAGGAAGAAAGGGGTGGACAGAACATCACTCTTTCCCTCTCCAGTCCCAGTCATTTCAACTGCAGTAAGAACGGGCTTTTCTCTAAGGGCTCGGGGCTCACACCCCTCCCCTTCCACGTGGAGGCATCCTCGGCTTTTGGGGGCACTAGGAGGGACCCCCAGGGCTGCAGCATCATGGCCCAGATCCTGTGCATCATGTAAGGCCTGATACTCCTCCCAGAGGAAGAAAATGTTTTAGACGCAGTTTCCACAAGGCTGCCGTTTCCCACCTAGCTGCTTCACCTGTGGCTGTCCCCGGTCCCCATACAGCAGTGGCAGGCCGGTCTGTCCAAGCCCTCTCCAGCTGGGTCAGCACAAACCCTCTGCATGGCTGCTGGGCTCTTAGAAAGGGAGAGAGAAAAGAGGAAGCACGTCCCTCCCAGCCCCTGCCATTCAAACACAATGTCCCCAGGGGGCAGCAGGAGGCTGTGTGTGCTGACGCGAATGGAGGGCAGCTTGTCTCTCTAAGGATGCCGTCATTCTGGAAGTCTCCGTGGTCTATCTCACGACCGAGTCAGAGAACTGACATGGAAAAGCATGGGTGAGCATGGCTCTGACCTTTGAAAAGCACGTCCAGAGCGTGTCTGTCATTTAGGAAATGTCTGCTTCCAGATCAGACTTGGCAAAAATATTTATTAGGGAGAACGGCCTGCGAAGCCCACCTTTAGGAAGAGCCAGGTCAAGGTGGGCCCTTCCGATGGGCGTCCAGGCCTGGGCCTGGCATGTGGCTGGGACCCCTCACGGTGGAGGGCACAGGAACGGGTCTGCCCAACAGTGCCCAACGCCCCTTCTGCCCTCGCCGGGGTGGCTGGTGTGCGCCCAGAGCTCAGCTTTCCTGGGCGGGCTGAGGCGTCCTAGGGAGGCAGTCCTGCGTGCAGGGACTCAGCTCACAGGTCCAGGGGAGGCCGTGGCTGTGGCAGTGACCCTGTCTCCCAGGTGCTCGGGACCTTGGCGCAGGGTCCTGCGAGGAGGGCCTGCCAGCTTGGGCCCCTGCTGACGGTCACTCCATGTCCTCCTGCAGCTCCGGCTTGTGCAGGGCCTGGAGCTGGCTGACCACGGTCTGGTGGACGGCCTCCAGCCCCTCGGCATCCAGTTCTCGCAGCAGCAGCAGGATGGCGGTCAGCACGTTGTTCTGGGGGCACAGGGAGTCACTGGCTGAGCACTACGCCCCGCACCGTGACGCACTGGTCCCTGGCCAGTGTCACGTGCACATCATGGTTACCGGCCTTCAGGAGGGGCGGGCCTTCCGGGCAACCAACAACAGACCACCCGGACAGAGAGCCGGGCAGCCTGAAGCCTCAGCCGTGGCACTGGTGTGGCTCACCGCATCTCATGCTCACAGCCTTGAAGTCCAGGGAGGCTGAGTGACTGGCCCTCGGTCACACAGCTGGTCAGTGATAGAGCAGCATTAGAGGCAGGCTGAGTGGCCCAGAATGGCACTCAGTAACACGTGCTCAGATACATTGTGTGTCGTGCGTGTGTACGTCCATACATCTACACACAGTTTCTACTGTCATCTCTGCCGGAAACATGTGGGAAGGATTTTGCACACAGGGGGCTCCTTGAGCTGATTCTCATGAGATGAATGGAGGAATGGTGTGAGCTGGGAGCACACCGCGATGTGAGATCTGCTCAGAGGCTCACACACCGGACAGAGCACGGAGCTTCTGGAGCCCCTGCCCCATGGCCTACACCCTGGGTGCCCACCCCTGAACGCCCCCAACACTCTAAGGCTCCTGCTCCCCTCGAATCTCACTCAGCTCCCCACGTCCCCAGGGTCTCCCTGGCACCTGCATCCTTGCACTCAGGAGCCTGTGGGGGGCTTGCCGCCCACTGGGGCACCCAGCTTGGCTGGGACTCTCCATGGCAGGGCCCGGGCCCATCCTTCCTCTACTGCCCAGAAGCAAGTGTGCCTGTGTAAGCAGCTTGCGTGATTTCTAGTTTGCGTTTATGGCAGCACAGAGTTGAACCAGTGTTTCCAACTCTGGTCCACTGTCCTCAGCTCTGCAGAGGCCCCAGGTGGGCGGAGGAGGGAGTTTCGGGCCTCAGCCCCCTGCAAGGACAGGCTTGCTCCTGGGGACTGTGTCTCTATCCGGGCTCCTCCCGCAATGCGTCAGGGAAGTATGTACACGGACCACTGAGCTGGCTCCACACAGCCACCTCTCTGAGAAGCAAAGTCCTGAGGGGACACTGACCTGCAGGCGGGAGGATGGGCCATAGGCCCAGCGATGGCTCCCCAGACTGGCCATCAGTCTGCAGCCACATCTGTTCGCAGCTCTTGGGGACACTTTTCATGGAGGGTGGGCTGGCACTTTCCAAGGCCGGGGCCCCCATCTATCCACGTCTGGACCTCCCACAGGCTCTGCATGCACTGTGAGTGGTCACTGAACGAATGACTGAGCCCTAGCCCACAGTTTCAGGCCAACCCCACCCTTTGACTGTGGGGCCCTGCCTATGTGAGCCCACGTGGAGACCACAGCACCCCGACAGCTGTGGTCAGGCCAAGCCAGGCTCCGCAGGGCTGAGGACAGCCGGGCACCCTGGGAGCAGGTGCTGGGGGGTCATGGGCCTCCCTCACAGACCCCGGTTCTGCTCAGGCAGCCCCTTCCCACATGACCAGGTGGTAAGGTCTCCACTAGGCCAAGCTAGCCGTGGTGACCCTGGTCTCCGGGCCAGTGACTGGGTCTGGCTTGGGGACGTGAGCAATTCCAGCTGATGAAACCAAGACTGCTGGGGGTGAGGTGGGGGAGGCACACAGGGGAGCAGCTGTTTGCCGATAAGATGACACACAGGGGATGTAATGTCCCCTGTCCTTCTGTTGGGTGTGAGCCTGGACGAGAGGGGTCAGCCCTGTGACCAAGAGGGGCATGAGCTCAAGGACGAGCCAGAGTGACGCGGGCAGCAGACGGGAACCCAGGTCTTCCACAACGTCACCCAGCTGCCCACTTGACCCACTTGTTGTTAGTCAATGACCCATTATTCCTTACAGGGAAGCCTCTGGAGCCACGGGGCCTGCTTCCTGGTCACTGCACGGTGACACAGCATCCACCCTGGCCAGGACGAGGAGTCCCCACCTCTAACTGCAGGCAGGAGGCCACTCCACAGCAGCAAACCTCTGCGGCTCAAAGCACTGCCACAGCAACCTTTCTAAGCCGAGGCCAGATGCGGGGTCCTGCCTGCAGCCTCAGGCCCTCGGCAAACCCCGCGTGCTGGGAGGCCCAGTCGCACACGCGTGCACACCCTCCCCCGCCCTTGTGCCTCTTCTGATAATCAGCTTAGATCAGACGACTGGCCAGCCTCCCACCTTCCGGGCCCTGGCTGTGAGGTCCTGAAATGTCTCCAGCCCCTGTCCCCACCCCAACCCCCACAATTCCCACATCCTGGGCAGAGGGAGCAGTGGCCACCTCTGGCCAGGATCACCTCCATCACTACTCACCCTGTTCCTGCGACTGCTCACAGCGTCCCTCTGTGGGAAGGAAGGAAGCTGGTCCCGGGAAGCGGGCTTCAGGCCGAGCTGCCCCTGGATGCTGCTGTGGGTGGGGGATGACAACGGTGCGTGAGGCCCGAGGAGCGCAGGGCCCGGTGGCACCTTCACAAGTGTCTGCAGGGTCAGATCCCAGAGCCCGGGGCACAGCGACAGAGACTCCTGCCCATGAGTCCCCACCCCCCAGTACGCAGGGAAACACCGCTACGTGACACTGCCCTGGAGGGATGGAGCACCAGACAGGAGGGTGGGACCGGTGGATTCGTGGCCCCAGCACTTATTTCTCTGTGATCCCATCGGGGACCACTCCCTGCACCTGGAGCTCCCCCAGGGCCGGGGGGGGCACTAAACACAAAAGATGTGTGTGAGAGCCCCTGACACAGGGCGGCAGATGCAAGTGCCCACCACTGAGGCGACATCCGGACCTCCCAGTGCAGAAAACAGAAAGGGAGACTTCATCTGCTACGGGGAAGCTTAGCCTGGCGGCCCCGCGGTGAACGCGGTCTCTACAACATCCCCCACGTTCAGTTCCTGCTCACAACGTCCGTGACAATCAGTGAACTGCCCTCAGAGGCTGCCCAAGCCCTGTCTGAGGTGGTCTGTGGGTCGGGGAGGGCCGTTCCTCAGGGCCCACATGATCCCCCACAGGACTCCCTGAGTCTGTACAGCAGCTCAGGCAGCCACAGCCACGTGGCTTTCCCTCCTGCCCACTAATCCACTCTACCGCATCCCACCTCCAGGCCACGCCCCACGGAGGGCTGGGGCCGCGCTCACACAAGCTCCCGTGTCCTGTGCCTCCTCCTGGACACACCACTGACACCAGGTTGGGGGCGACAGAGAGCCACAGACAGGAAGAACCACCCTGAGCAATTCCCTTCCCTCACTCCCCAGAGACGAAGCCACAGGATGGCCCGGCGACTCTCAGTGGGAGGACCGGGACAGGCCCCGCTGGCGCACCTGGCCTCCTCCTCGCCGTAGCTCAGCGGGTCCCGTTGCATCTCGGCAGTGGCGCTCATGGTGCTCAGGGCGTAGGGCAGCTCGGGCCGGCCGTTCCCCGTGCCCTCTAGGCCAGGGGCTGTGACCTCCTTTCCCTCCATCAACGCTCGGGCCAGCTCCTCCTCGGTCACAGCTTTGGGGTCAAGGAGAGGGGCAAAAGTGTCAGACCGGCCTCACGCACACCAGCCCCACGAGCCGTGGCTCTGTCTTCACTGCAGCATCAGCCCAGTTTGCTTTAGAAAAGAGGCGTCTGTCTGCCCACCTGATGGCCAGCAACCCGAGAGCAGGACCGGGTCCTGCCACTGTCACATCGCCCCCCCCAGCACTTGCTGGACACACAGCAGATGGTTAACTGCTTGTGAATGTGAATTCCACCATTTGCCAAAAGCAAACACTCAAAAAAACCCAAATTAAGATAAATTTTAAAAAGGAACAGAATACATCGCATTTATTCCATTTCACTCACATGTGACTATTTTCCCTGAAGTTTATTTATATGAAAATTGTTCATCTGGGAGAAAATAATTGTGCACATGTGACAAGGATTAGGAACCAGCACACAGGGAACTCCAGTGCACTAACAAAAAAGGCACGGCCCCTGGAAATGGGCTGGACCTCACTGGAGGCCGGAGCACAAACCGCCCACTGCCCACGACGAGCTGAGCTGCTCACCTCAGGGTGATGGAGATGCAGATTAAAACCACAGGGAGGCGGCCATCCACACCTCCAGCAGCAAGAGCGAACACCAGGTAACCCAGCGCTGGGAGGGCGAGGAGTGAGGGGCGCACCCTCACCTGCTGGTGGGAGCATGCGGACACCGCCACCTCGTGTCCCCATGGACCATCAGTGACACCGCTTGGCCGGCCCGGACACTCGCCCGTGCTCCCCAGGGTGTGTGGATAAGCGTTGGAGCCAAGTGTACTTAACAAGGAAAGGAGAAGAAACAGCTCAGCGGTCAACAGTGGGGGGATGAACAATTGTTAGGGTCCAGAGATGCTGCCCTGTGCGGGGGGGCCGTGCCCAGTAATCGGATGACCCTGACTGTTGAAGGAGCAGCACGAATCTGGGGGACACCCCTGAGGAGACCGCAGAGAAGGAGGCACCCGCGAAGTCTCGAGAGATCCGAGTTTGCAGAAGTGGCGGGGAGGGGGAGGGACTGCCCGGCTCGGCTGCGGCACCTGTGGACACCTACCCTGGTTGTCCAGCTTCTGCAGCTGGGGCAGGTTGCGCAGGACGGTCATGCGGTAGAGGTGGGGGTTGGCGCCGCAGCACGGGTTCTCGGCCAGCCACAGCACACGGAGGCGCGGCAGGCCCTTCAGGTAGAAGAGCTCGGCCAGGCTGGGGATGCGGTTCTTCCTCAGGTAGAGCTCGCTCAGCTGCTGGCACTGGCTCACGGGCTCCAGGGTGGACACGCTGTTGACGCTGCATGGAGACCGCAGGGTTAGCAGCTGCCTCCCGCATGCCCGGCATGTGTGCCAGGCACCCCTCCACCCCGTCTGTCTCGTTGCAATTGTGAACACCAGAAACCAGCCCTCCTGGGGCTGGGCCCAGCTGCTCTCTCCTCAGGAGGAGGTCAAAATCGGCTGTAATGAGTCAAGTTCAATGAAGACCCCAGGAGACCTCAGAGGAGGAAGCTTCAGGGCAGAAGTCCCTTAACTGAAGGTGTGGGCGGCAGGGACAGCCCCTCTGGGCTCCTGCTCCATTTAGGCCTCGAGGAGTCAGCGTGTGGGGAGGGATGTTTTACTCTCACGTATAGGAGAGGAAACGCAGACCCCCAAGGGGTAAGCACTGCACCCCAAAGCAGGCGGTGCCAGAAAAGCCCACGGCAAATGTGAGTAAGCTCCATGTTACACAGAACTGAGCACTGGACTTCCGAACCCCACGTCTAAAAAAACCCAAGCGTATGGGTTTAAATTTGGTTCCACAGAATCACGAATACATCAGAGACAGAAAACCACCTGGGATTGAGGCAGAGACCTGCGGGTTTAAACTGACACGAGCAGAATCATCCACCTCCACACCCAGACAGACCAGGCTGCTCACACGCTCAGCTCAGGGCGGGGCCCAGCATCCTCCGGCGTCCCCAGCCCCAGGCCCACTGCGCCCAGTGGCAGCGCCACACAGGCCGGTGCGTTCCTCCTCCACAGCTTTGTGGGACGCCGCTGTCCCCTGCAGAGCTGGAGGCCGTGAGTCGGGCTACTCTGTGGGACCCCGCCCGATGTGCGAGACCTATCTAGAACATTCTTTCTGGGAGGCTGCATTTGTGTTTGCACGCACGTTGAAGGGATGTCACAGTTCTCCCTCAGCGACACCATACTGGACACTTGCTTGTTAATGCAGTTACTGGTGGGGGTGCTGTGCTTCGCACACGGGTTATCTCACTTAGCAGCTGGGTGTGGGGTTGACACCACTCGCTCTTAAGCGAAACGCAGGCTTTGGAATCCTCGAGATGGAGGAAGCTGCCCAGGGCACAGGCAGTCAGTGTAAAGCGAGGAGGTGAGCCTGCAGCCTGGCCTGGAGTCCCCCTTCTTGACCAGGGGGCTAACACCGCCCTTTGCTGTGGACTGAATGCTTGTGTCCTCCCCGAAAACCTATGATGACATCCTAATCCCCAATGTGGTGTTGGCAGGAGGGGCCTTTGGGAGGTGAGTAGGTCGCGTGGGTGGAGCCCTCATGAATGGCATTAGTGCCCTTAAAAAGGGGACCTTGGAGGCCAGCCCAGTGGCATAGTGGTTAAGTCCGTGCACTCAGCTTCGGCAGCCCGGGGTTTGCAGGTTTGGATCCTGGGCGGCAACCTGCACACCACTTGTTAAGCCATGCTCTGGTGGCGTCCCACATATAAAGTGGAGGAAGATGGGCACAGATGTTAGCTCAGGGCTAATCTTCCTCAGCAAAACAAAAAGGGACCCCAGAGAGCCTGCCCGTTCCGCCATGTGAGCACACAGTGCGGAGACGGCTGTCTATGAACCAGGAAGCGGGTCTTCACCAGACACCCTAATCACGGACTGCCAGCCTCCATATTGTGAGAAGTACATGTCTGTTTGAGCTGCCCGGTCTGTGGAATTCCGTTACAGCAGCCGGAATGGACAAGGACAGCTTCCCACCCCTGGCGCTCAGACCACAGTGCAATGGATTCACCCACAAAAGGACTGCCCCCTGTTTTCAGGCAGCAATGCCCACACGGCGTGGCCCCACTAGTTCCAATGCAGCCAACGTCCAGACACCGTGCACCTGAGCCTGGTCAACAACCCCGGGCACTGCCCTCCCTCCACGCTGTGTACATGAGGACCTGCTGCTCAGAGAGGCCCAGAATCGCACAGACAGAGCACGGCAGAGATAGGGTTAAAGTCACACCTGCCTCAGAGGTTCCTGCTATTCTGGGGAAATGGAAAGCTATCATCTGTCAGGTCAGGCTTTCTGGGGCGCAGGCTCAAGTCCCAGCTCCACTGACAATTGTAACGAGTAAACGACATGACAGAAGTGGCATGAGCACACTTGCTACATGCTCCACGCTCCCGACTGTAGCCGCTCCTCATCGCCCTGTGGGGTGGGTGCTGGTATTTTCTCCCTATTACAGATAGGGAAACCAAGGCACAGAGATCCAAGCCTTGCCTGAGGTGGGAGAGCAGCTCCAGGCCCATACGTTCATCTCACGAGAAGGCATGGCAGTGACAGGACAGGCTCGGGCTGAGGCTGGGGGAGCCGTGAGCACAAGGTGGGTGGACATGGGGGTCCACCAGGAGACCATGGAAGGCACAAAACAGAAGGAGCGGAGGGGTTGATGAGGGACAAACAGTGGCCATCAGTGTGATCAGGAAGGTAAGTCACAGGGGTCTGCAAGGGACCAAGTGCCTATGACCCCCACGTTTAGGGCGACTTCCAGAACCTTCTGAACTACCAAACAGGCAGAGTATGCCTTCCTTGCAGGGTTTCAACTCTGTGAGGTTTTACACGGGGGGACTTGCAAAAAGCACCCATGCTAGCATCTGGCAAGTAGTGGCAATCCACAAGTGTGGGCTCCCTCCCAGGGTCTAGATGGGCAGGAGTGAGTTCGGGGGCAGAGTACGTTCCTCCCTCCCCCGACCCCCCAAATACTCCCCGGCTGCCTGGAATCCCAATGACAGTGTTTGGTTAATTCAAGGTTTCCTACGTCTGTTAAAACGCCAATGGCGGGCTGGCCCCGTGGCTTAGCGGTTAAGTGTGCGTGCTCCGCTACTGGCAGCCTGGGTTCGGATCCCGGGCGTGCACCGACGCACCACTTCTCCGGCCATGCTGAGGCCGCGTCCCACATATAGCAACTAAAAGGATGTGCAACTATGACGTACAACTATCTACTGGGGCTTTGGGGGGAAAAGAAAGGAGGAGGATTGGCAATAGATGTTAGCTCAGAGCCGGTCTTCCTCAGCAAAAAGAGGAGGATTAGCATGGATGTTAGCTCAGGGCTGATCTTCCTCACACACACACAAAAAAACGCTAATGGCTCTGGAAGAGGTAACTCTTATCAATGACAGATCACGTGACACACAGAAACTGGCAGAGCTCCTAGCAGTGAGGGAACCAGGAGGGCAGAGAAGGCTGGGCCGCTGGGGCGCTGGGGTGCTGGGGGCAGACGCGGCCACTGTGAGGTTGGCTGCTCATCGTTAAGGGGGCTGCATCCACCGACTGCAGTGAGGGTGGGCAGGGACGCAGCAGGGCGTGCTCAACGGGGGGGGCCCAGGTTCCCTCCAGAAAAGCGGTCGGAGCGCGGTGGGAGCTGAGGAGCAGCCAGGCTCCCATGATGGCCTTGGGCCGCCTCCCCTACACAAGCGGCCCTCCCAGACTTTCCCTGGGAGTCTTCGGGTCATCTAACGTCCCGCGGTTCTGGGGAGGGATCTGAAGGCTCTCCTCCTCTTTCAAGCCCCAGTGACTCAGAGTGACAGCAGGAGTTTAGGTACCTGAGGGTAATCACTTCCAGGCTTGGCATTTCCCGGCAGATGGAGATCTAGGAAGGAAAAGAGTGTGATGTAAACAAACATACGTACAGAGAACAGATCGGTGGTTACCAGAGGGGAAGGGCGTGGGGGGAGTGAAAGGGGTAAAGGGGCACACGTGTACAGTGGACGGATAGCAACTAGACTTCTAGTGGTGAACATGATGTGGTCCTTACAGAAGTCAAAACATAATGAGACTTATATAACGTTATAAACCAATGTGACCTCAAAAAAAAAAAAGAATGTGATTGTAAACATTGCTGGGCACCGGCACTGTGACATCACCTCTCTCTATCAGCCCAATGGAGAATCCAGTTGAAGGCACAGTCAACTCCACTTCAAGGGCCTCCACGGCAGAGTAGCCTCCCTCACCTCGCCAGGGCTCGCACAAAATACTCAAGAGCACGCTGGGCTCTGCACTACACTCTACTCTGCAGCCTAGACAACTCCCCCAACTGGGAGGAGAAATGTGCGTGCTCTAACACTTTAAACAGCATCATCACCATCAAACACTGCCAGCTGTCGAGATAGAGCACTCCTAATTTCAGATGCCCTCAAAGCACATCAGGTGAGGGGACCTCAATGCCCCTATGCTGGACAGAACCTTCCTTCTTGCTGTCCCTGATGTACAAGGAAAGGACGAAGCCCCTTCTTGCCAACAAAGCTGGGCCAAAAGGGAGACAGGCTTGAAATGGGATCTCAGATCACATTAACACTGTCGATGCAGTGGAAAGAGCAGCGAGGTGCTCAGGTTGGCCCATAAAGGCACCCCAACCTGTAAGGCTGATGAGTGGTGTAGCCCCAAATATCTCCGTGCCTGCTGTACGCTGGCCTGGAGCCAGCCGGGCCCCGGACCTCACCTGACCTCAACTAGCTCATGGTTTGGTCAGAACGCTTCACACTTGCAATGGGTTCATTTTCTGCTACGGTGGTGCTTTTGTTTTTTGGGGTTTTTTTTGCTGCTGAATGAGCAGCACTTTGGCTATAGCAGGAGGTGGAGTCGGCTTTTCCGGACAGCCCAGTTACTCAGTGTTTCTAACTTTGTTTCTAAGGAAAGGTACAGTTCAAGTTACAAAACAAAAGGAGATAAGAAAGAAGTGGCTGGTACACAAAGTCTGTGTAAGTTGGGGACATTCAGTCTAGAAGAGAGAGAGAGAGAAAGGGAAAGAAATCTATTCCTAGGCCCACAGCCCAGCTCGGCTCTGCGCACTGCCCCCCCATGAGGCCCCATCTCTTCCTGCCATTGGGGGCAGGGGAGCATGATGCTGGATCTGACCAAGGGGAGGAGCTGAAGTGACGACCCTCCTCAGTGACATGAAGTCCAGGCACCTACAAAAAAAGACTCCCAGCCAAGCGCACTCCTCTGTAAAGTCAACCAAACCCCTGGGATTCCTCCAGGGCAGAGCAGGGGCTGCACTTTGGCTCTGCTCCCTCCTCTGCGAGGCCTGCAGGACACAGGGGCCTTTGATCCACATGAGAATAGTCAAAGGAACTCAAATAAACTTGGGCTCTAGAGAGTATTTTCTTCATTAGTGGCTCTGCCTTATGAAGCACTGCATTAGGGGACGAATCGAATGGGTGCCCTTCCGTCAATTGAACAACTCTCCTGGGGAAGAGGCTACAGCTTTGGGGATCAGGGAGCATTTGGAGATGATCAACATAATACTTACATCGGTGAGGCGGCTGCCCCTGGGGAGGAAAAGACACATATACTTTAATTTTGTTACAGTTGAATACAAAAAATTAAAAACAAAAATTCCAAAAATTAGTGACAAATGCCTACAAACTTTAAGATTCTATGATTTCAATGACAAAGTAAAAGAAAGCTTGCCCGGATAACCAACAACGGTGTCAAAAATTGTTTCTTGGTTGATTTAGAGCAAAACTATACATGTTTGATGCTGGAGGGTGACTTCTCAGACTAAGGAGTGGCAGAGGTTGCTCCATTTGGAGGACACAAAGATCTACGCATTCTCAAGGCTGTCGCATAGCAGGATAATTTCTGTCATTAATGTAAATAAACAAGTGAGTCTTTATAAGAGGCCAAGTTCAAAGGCTAAACATGTAACTTATGAAACACACTTTAGAAAGGCTGAAATAGAGCTGTTGTTTCTCCCTGCTTAGAGAAAGTATGATAGCCTAATGCAGACCACAGGGATGCATTATTGAAAACAAATGACAGGGGATATTGTGGCCAAAATACCAGCTGTGCCAGGGCAAAAGAAAGGCTTAATAAACAGGCAGAGCTCCCTGCAGTCAATCGGCCGACACCACAGGAGTAAGGTCTGCTCTTGGCTCAGCTCCCCACGCCCCACCTGAACTGCCCGGTTCACAGAAGCGCGTGAAGCCTGGCTCTGAGTCCCCATCGAACCATGTAGGTCTTTCAGGAGTTGAGGAAGCATTCTGGTCCTTCCTTGGCCCAGCTAGACCTGGCCACCCTGCCCTTGAGCCTGCACTGACTCCACAGCACCTATATCCCGTCGTGTCACCTCCCAGGCAGTGAGTCACCTCGAGACAGCACCTCCCACCCAGGACTCAAGTTCAACAATGTTTACTGAATCATTACTTTAGAGTCTCAGTTCTCTTTCTTTCCCCCTAGAAATGGTATTGTGGAAATTAATAAAAGAAACTTTAACTAAACTGGAGTCGGGAAGGCCTGTAGGGGGAGCTCTCACCCCCATCACACATCATCAATTACACCAACTAGGAAGAGATGTACACTTGCATCTCGGGTGGAAAGTACAACTACTTTTCTACTGAAGGAAGATTTCTCTCCCCTCCCAGCAACATCCCAGCCAATGAGAAACCCTTGCTGCCCTGAACTGTTACTCCCCACTCCCCACAGCCCCTCCCTCTCCCCCTTTTTCTCCATAAAAGCAGTTCCCCTCCTTTCTTTTCCAGATTTGCCTGTGGTTCACCATAGCATGCACACCCCGAATTGCAACTCTTTTGGCTATTCCCAAATGAACTCATTTTGAGAGAAAATAACAGGAAATTTTATTTTTTAAGTTGACAGTATTAATCCCCTTGATCTCCCACCTTGTTAGTAGACATGGCTCCCAGTGACTGGCAATGTCAGAAATCAGACCCATCCACGGAAGGATCTATCTGCCCCACTAAAGGTACATAGAAGCCTGACAACAGTCTTCAAGGCAATTCCAATTGTTTCAAGCAAGGATAGCAGGTTTGGAGCCTGGGTCTGAAACACCACCACTCGGGGTGGGAGTGAAAATTCTGGAATGACCTTTGCCAATGGCCACCAGAGCACGTGGCAGCACCTCCCAGAGGCTGTGTGCCCCTGGGACTGGGCAGGCTAGCCTAGGGCAGGGGCCAGGAATGCTTGGCCCCTGACTTAACATAAATGTCGCCATGTTTGTCCATTTGGTGACCCTGGGAAACCACCCACACTAAAAAAATGCAGAGCAGCTGCTTGTGGTGGGAACCGGCCCTTCTCCCACAATACTAGCTACAATTATTTAGGTTATAAATCTTGTGGGATGTCAAGGACAGGCACAGGCCGGCCATCTGTGCCGGTCCGAGATCAGTGCTGGGAGTTACAGTGCACGTACACACGCCATAACAGTGAGAAGGAAAAATACCAAAAGTTCCCATCGAGATGGTCTCTAAGTAGAAACATACATAAAAGCAACTCACAATTCTGCTTGGGTGAGAGTCTCGCCTGTGGGGGGACGCCTTGCCCAGGACCTCTTTCCATGGGCACTCCTGCCTAGCCGTGTCAATTAAAGGGACTCTCTCCCGTGTAAGGGCGTGGATGTTGTGAGTACTCGATCTGATGTTTTCTCTTTTTGATGAATCTGATGTTTCTCTTTTCGATTGATCTGATGTTTTTCCCTCTCGGTCGATCTCATGTTTCTCTTTTTCGATCGATCTGATCTTTTTCCTCTTTTGATCGGCACTCCCGCCTAGCCGTGTCAGTCAAAGGGATTCTCCCAGCATAGGGGCGTGGATATTGTGAGTGCCGATCTGATGTCTCTCTCCGCCCCCGCCCCCCGTCTCTCACTCTCCCCTATTTTTTTCCATTGTTATTGAATTACTATTTGCTTCTGCTTCTGCTATAGTATACTCGTGTATATATTTATGTATATATATATATATATATACAGCCTATTGTCTTCCTAATAAATATATGCACTATTTCTCACTAAAACCAGTATATTGGTGTCTTATCGAGCCAAAACAGTCCATTCCATAAGTCAATCCAAACGTGCCCCTTCTTCCCTCCCCTGACACAACATTTTTGGCGCTGTGAGCAGGACTGACTGGGAGAATGGCCTTTATGTTCAAACGCACCAATACTGCTACCACCCCCGTTGAAATTCCCAGGTGGGAAGACCCTCCTTTTTGTGTTTTGGCTGCGGAGTGGGCCTGCCAGTTGGGCCTCTGTGAATCTTGGGACATTGGGTTGCGCCGACATGAACCACTAGATGTCACTAAAGCTTTACAGTCAGTAGAAAGGAGAGGCAAGAATGATGCTTCTTTTCTAGCACGGCGGAGCTGGTGCCTGTTAACTGCTTACCGTCAGGCTATTGAGGACAGAGATAAAATACGAAGAGAGAAGGCACTTTTGGAGAAAGAAATGTCAGACTTACAGTCCCGACTGGCTGTGATTCAACGCCAAACTTACGTTTTGGGAGATCAGGCTCGTAATTACCAACATTTAGCAGAAAAAGCAGCTGTGAGAGCGGCTAAGTATAAATATAAGAAGAGGAAAGAAAAAGTAAACAAACAAAAAGAACATATGGCAATAGCCTCCGCTGGTCCTGAGTGGGACCTGGATACTTGGGATGGTGATATTTGGGATGATGATTCAGAGGGGACTGATTATGAAGAAGAGCCTATCCCCCGACCTAAACAGCCAGAAGCACGCCCTCTGCGGCGCAGGTGAATGGAAACTAATGGGGAACATCTGGTCAGGAGGGACGAAGTAGAAGATTTTACTCAGCAGGAAATTTCTGATTTCTTAGCTCAGGCCACGCAGAAGCCTCGTGAAACTATTTTGACTTGGTTAGTTCGTCTATATGATACGGGGGCTGCTGGGATCAACTTGGATGCTGGAGATACATTTAAGTTTGTGACACTCTCCAATGACCCAGTAATACGGGGAGCTTTCCGAGATTGGAGCGTGAATGCTCACCACCCGAATGATCATGGACAAAACTCTGATGGTACAACTTTATTGGCTCTTGCAGTAAAGGGAGCTCAAGACAAATATCCTACGGATGATATGTGGCTGGACACTGATAGACCATGGTGTATTTTAAAAGACTGTGTCCAAAAACTGAGAAAAGAAACAGTAAAGAGGGCTGTGTTTTTGGGGTCTGGTGAAGTCTTAAATAAAATGGGTCTAAGCATCCAGGTTCATAATAAGCTAATTCAAACTGCTTCCCCCACATATAAACAAGTTATGACTCTATTAATGAATGACACTGAGAATCCTATTTCAGGGATTATAGATAAAATTATGCAATTAGGAGATCTGGGGGACTGGGAGGCTAATAAGCCTCCTTCCAATAAAAGGGAAACAAAAGATCAAATGTCACGGAAAGACATGTTCACGGCCCTGCTACAAGCAGGAATTCCAAAAGATCAAGTAGATGGGCAGACACAAGGGATCTATGGAAACTATATTAAAAAAGGAGTTAAATGTAAAGAAGGTCAGCACGGAAGAGGGGCCTCCCCCGCTAAAGAAACTGTATGTACCCCTGTCAGTCCCAGCGCGCCTCCCGCAGCAGATCCATTGCTTGCAGGACATTGGGACTGAGAAACAGGCCAAGCCACCTTGCTGCTTGAGACCGCTGCCACTATTCGGCGGGATGCACGCCCCCATGTCCCGTTAAAAATATATTGGAAAAATGGTTCAATTACTGCGGTATGAGCCGTAGTAGATACGGGGACGGAGGCCACTCTCATTAGTGGAAACCCTACAAAGTTTAAGGGAGCACCAATTGTCATTACTGGATTGGGAGGAAAGGAAATTCCAGCCACAGCTGCTAAATTATGATGCAAATAGGCCAATTACCAAAACAAATGTATTTAGTAATGATTGTTCCAATACCAGAGTATATAATAGGAATTGACATTCTTAAGGGGCTCACCTTAAATCTTGCTATGGGAGATATCAATTCGCAATAAGAGCTGTTTCCTTTCACATACATGCAGTCATTGTGACACTACCCACTGCTACTCAGCTAATTAATAAAAAACAGTACAGAATCCCAGGAGGACAACAAGAGGTTTCTGACACCATTACAGACTATTTAGCTGTAGGAGTATTAAAACGTGTTACAACAGCTTGGAATAAACCAATTTGGCCAGTGAAAAAAGGAGATGGTACCTGGCAAATGACAGTAGATTACTGGGAATTAAACAAAGTTACTCCCCCGATACGGGCTGCTGTCCCTGATTTGGTGTCCCTCACAGAGCCCATTCAACATCATCCTGGCACTTGGCATGCAATAGTGGACCTAGCCAATGCTTTCTTTACCATACCAATTCCTGAGGAAGCCCAAGAGCAATTCGCCTTTACATGGATGGGCCAACGATATACATTTACTACACTCCCCCAAGGATATATACATAGTCCGACCATCTGTCATAGGCAGGTGGCTGAAACTCTTTCACGGTTTAAATTACCACCAGCAATGCAATTGACACATTACATAGATGATATAATGATACAAAAAACATCAGAAGAGACAACACAGGAGCAATTAACTAAATGAATAGAGCTTTTAACTACAGAAGGCTGGAAAACTAATCCAGCAAAAGTACAAGGACCCAGCACAACGATAAAGTTTCTGAGAATATTGTAAAATGCTGGTAAACAAGAAATTTTACCTAAGGCATGTCAAAAAATACTCGATTTTGCAGCCCCATGTAATAAAAAAGAAGCCCAAAGGTTTATTGGATTATTTGGATTTTGGCGGGCTCATATACCTCATCTTAGTTGTTTATTAGCTCCCCTATATAAAGTAACCAGGAAAAAATACGATTTTGTGTGGGGCCTCTCCCAGGAGGAGGCTTTTAAAGCTGTTAAACAAGCAATACAGACTGCCTTAGATTTACGGCCTATACAGAAAGGACCTATTGAAATTCAGGGAGATGTTACTGATTGCTATGCTAACTGGAAGTCTCTGGCAAAAGCAGCAAACTAAATGCTTTCCGTTAGGTTTCTGGAGCCGTAAACTTCCAGACACTAGTAAACATTACACACTCTTTGAGAAACAGCTAGTGGCTTGTTATTGGGCCTGATTAAATTCAAAAGGATTGACCTTAAACCATAAAGTTATACATTAAGACCTCAAATCCCTATAATGCAATGGATCCAAAGTAACCCCATTACACATAAAATTGGTCATGCTCAGGAGGCTAATATAATTAAATGGAAATGGTATATCCAAGATAGGGCAAAACCCGGACCTAAGGGAATATCACCATTACATGAACAAGCTTCTACATACGACATGGAGACTCAGATTTCCCCCACAGGGCAGCACGAAGAATCCCCCGCAAGACGGGGAGGCCCATATGACTCTCTCACAGAGGAGCCAAAACAACATGCTTGGTTTACTGATGGTTCTGCTAAAGTTGTAGGGGGACTAAAAAACTAAAAGGAAGTAGCTTATAATCCATCCACTCAACAAACAATTGTTACTACCGGGGATAATGTGAGTAGCCAATATGCTAAACTTTATGCAATATATCAGGCAATACCACAGAAACAGGGGCAATAATGCTTCGTCTATACTGATTCATGGGCGGCGGCACAAGGATTGACAACATGGATGACACAATAAAAACGACGGGGATAAAAAATTGGAGACAAAGAAATATGGGGTCAGCCAATATGAAAAGATATTTGGAAATGGAGTAAATCAACCACTATTTCAGTATTTCATGTTGATGCTCATAGTCCTTCGATTTCAACAAAACAAAAATATAATGCACAGGTGGATCGACTAGTACAGATTTGCTCCACTGAGACTAATCCAGGATTAAGTGCAAATAATTACAAACAAATTAAACATCTGTCCTGTTCACTCACTCATGTTATGAAAGACACTGTTAGAGCTTTATTTACTATTTCTAAAAAATTACAAGAGTTACGAAAAAAAGCATTAATTCAACAAACAGCTGTAGATTACCTTTTCCTATTACATAAGCTGTCATATATTCAGATACCAGGAATATGTTGTTTTAATGTTACTGATGAAACCTCTACCTTAGACTCTGTAATCAATGACTTACAAAATCAAATTGATAATATTTCTTATTCCAAAGGATTGTTTAATTGGTTACCCTGGCACATGGGATCTATTTTTCGTGATTGCTTTGTATTTGTTTTATGCACTGGCATTGTCATCATGGGATGTATTATGCGTGGCTGTGTACGAAGTTCACTGTCTGTGCGGCTGGTTTCTTACGGATAACCAAGCAGCCGCGGCCGAGATGACTTAACGTAAGTGTCGCCATGTTTGTTCGCTTGGTGACCCTGGGAAACCACCCACACTAAAAAAAATGCAGAGCAGCTGCTTGTGGTGGGAACCGGCCCTTCTCCCACAATACTAGCTGCAATTATTTAGGTTATAAAACTCCTGGGCTGTTATAAAAAACCGGCCATCTGTGCCGGTCCGAGATAAGAGCTGGGAGTTACAGTGCACGTACATACGCAATAACAGTGAGAAGGAAAAATACCAAAAGTTCCCATCGAGATGGTCTCTAAGTAGAAACATGCATAAAAGCAACTCACAATTCTGCTTGGGTGAGAGTCTCGCCTGTGGTGGGGAGGCCTTGCCCAGGACCTCTTTCCATGGACACTCCCGCCTAGCCGTGTCAATTAAAGGGACTCTCTCCCGTGTAAGGGCGTGGATGTTGTGAGTACCTGATCTGATGTTCTCTCTTTTCGATCAATCTGATTTTTTTCTTTTTCGATTGATCTGATGTTTTTCCCTCTCGGTCGATCTGATGTTTTTCCTCTTTTGATCCGCACTCCCGCCTAGCCGTGTCAGTCCAAGGGACTCTCTCCAGCGTAGGGGAGCGGATATTGTGAGTGCCGATCTGATGTCTCTCTCTCGCTCTCCTGCTCTCCCTTATTTCTTTCCATTGTTATTGAATTATTATTTGCTTATGCTGTAGTATACCCATATATATATATTTCTTCCTAATAAATATATGCACTATTTCTCACTAAAACCAGCGTATTGGTGTCTTATTGAGCCAAAAGAGTCCATTCCATAAGTCAATCCAAACTTTGTGCCCCTTCTTCCCTCGCCTGACACAACAGCCCCTTCACCCTGAACCCCCTCTGACTCTCCTGCAGGCCATTCCCAGCCCTGTCCCAGGACTGAGGTGTTGGGCGGGGGCCCTCGACCCAGGGAGGAGGTGTCAGGCAGAGGGGTCCCCGATGCTGGGCAACGAGGAGGACGCGCGGGGACGGCCCCTCACCAGCAGTTGAGCTTCCGCACGCTGTGCAGCTCCGAGGCCTTGGCCCGGGACAGGACCATCTTCCGCGTCAGCTTCATAGTGGCGGCCGCCAGACCCCCAGACCCCGGCCCGGCCCGGCCCGGCCCGGCCCTCACTCGCCGGCTACCCTGCAGGATATATCTGCTCCGCGGCGGCGCGTCTCCAGGGGCGGGGCCCGCGTCGTCAGGGGCGGATCCTGTAAGCCCATTGGCTGTCAGGTGAGGGGCGGGGCGGCGCGAGCGCAGTGGGGCAGCCTGGGTTTCCGCTCAGCGCGTTGGCCCCGCCCTTGCCCGCCTGGCCCCGGCCTTCGGGCCGCGAGCCTGGTCCTGCGCATGCGCGGCGTGGGAATGCCCGGCTCTGACGCAGTTCTGCTGCGACGCGGGATGAAAACTGCCCCGACTTCCGGCTCCCAGCCGCGAGCCGCGAACCCTGAACCCGGAACCCCGAACCCCGAACCCTGAACCCCGAGCCTAGGCCTCCAGCCCCAAATCTCGAGCCCTGAAGCCCGGCCCCCGCTGCCACCCCAGACCCGAGCCCCACCTCAGCCCGGAGCCCCCGGACCCCAGACTTCAGCCTCGAGCCCAGAGCATAGAGCTGATGTTCTCTGAACTGCCCTGAATCACGGCGATTTAAACTGTTGTCCTAGACCTGGGTCGATTCCCTTCCTCCATTCAGCATTTAAGGAAACGAGGCAGGGGCCAAGGAGTGAGGGTGAGGTCAGGGCGCAGCAGGTGGAAGCCAGCTATGCGCATGAGCGGGCTGCAAAACAGGACGCTGTGGGTGCTGAAGGGGGCCCTCCCAGGAGGCTTCTTCTCTTGTGATTTGACAGCTTTTGTCCGTTCACCTGCTCACGTCTGACTCACTACCTGCCTACAACAGTACGAGCTGGCGCTAATAGAGACCTCACAAGTATTTAAACCTCTCAGAAGTCAAAGGTTACGTTCAGACAGACATTTGGGCTCCCAGACCTGTGAGAGGTGACGAGACCTAACTTGAGTCAGCCTCCTCTGAGATCTCTTCTCCTCCGGGCCCCTGTCCTGTCTTTGGCCTGCCCAGCCTGGTCCCAACAAACTCTCTTAAGTCATCCCCTCGCCCTTGATGTCTGACCCCCTCGTTCTGTGATGAAGCTCCCCATCCCCCAAGTGACGTCTTGGCGTCCCTTTAGCAAGATCCCCTACCCTCGAAGTCTCTCGATCATTTTCCATCCACTGGCCCCTCACTCTGCTCCTTGGCTGTACGTCCCCAGCTGTCATTGTATTCGGAGTTGAGGCCAATCTCTCTCCCGTATTGCAATAGTCTTGAAGAAAGTCTTCTTTGCCCTTTAAACAAAAGTGTCAGAATAATTCGTCTTTAACAGAGGGCAAAGGTTGCTTTCCCAGGATGTCACAGCAACATCCAAAGCTTAGGGCCCTGAGACTGGTGGAGGACCAGCCTATACCAGGGACCCATGACAAGATGAGGGGGCATGATTCAGTGGGGGAGAGTGGAGTTTTGCTGCAGGATCTCCCATCCCACCCAACCCCGCCATTTTTATTGTAAAAAGAATGTAGGGGATCGTGATAAGAGAAAAACATTCCCACGGTAGTTTAACCACAGCTGCCGTTTTCTGTCTTTTGTCCCATGTGCTGTATGTTGCTCGTCCGTGGGGTGCTGTAAGGGGCTTTTCCGTCAGATTCTTGCCCTGAGCCCTCTCACTGATGCCTGGGTGAGGTGGCCCAAAAGCAGTGTGTGAGCCTTCTCAGGCAACAGGGGATTTTGGCGTTCTTTGGAGAGGAAGGCAAGCTCACAAACAGAGCCCGTCGGAGTGCTCAAGCGGACGCTGGTTTTAGTAGCGGCCTCCTGGGGACTGGTCCCAGGTACCAGGGCAGGAGAGGCCGGCTCTCCTGTTGGATGTCTGCAGTCACGGAGAGCAAAGGTTTTGGTGATGGCCTGCAGTGGCACTGTGGGTCTATGACAAGGAGGAAACATTCTAGGAATAGGACGGCCGGGAGGCTGGGGAATGAGGAAGGGTGCTGTGCTCTGGGTGGCAATGGGTGGATTTTGGGTTAGGGTGAGAGGTGGGAGGATAGGGCATCTCAGGGCAGTGTGATCCGAGTTCTTAGCCACTAAGCAGGCAGAGAATGATCTGGCTAGTAAGGCTTGAGCTAAGAGAGGTGCAGACACCAGAGCTCAGCCCCACCAAGAGCAGTGGGGAGCTTCCAGCAGGCCCAGGCTGTACAAGCTTGCAGAGGGCCTCTGGCTGTCCCAAATGAGGAGCCATTTCAGGTGGACAGGGACAAAGCAAGGGCTCCTGGGAGCTGTGGAGAGTAGGCTGGGCCAAGAGATGGTGCAGAGTATCCAGAGACTGCCCAAGGTGTGGATAAGGACGCTGCCCATGGAAGGAAGCAAGTGTCTCCAGGATCTGGTTCTGGGGGAGACCGAGCAGATGTATGACAGGGGTGTACACTGTGAAGGGTGCCAGTGGGCTGCTGGCTGATGGGAAGAGGGCTTTGGGGTTACTGGCCCTGCTCGTCCTGGGCCTAACCCCACCTGGCCAAGATGGCACCTCTGCCTTCTACCTGGACTAGTGTAGGTGGGTGAAGGGGACGGTCCAGGTGGGTGGCAAGCCATGCCAGGGAGGGTTATGGGAAAGGCCCCAGCTCTCTAGCCTTGCCAGTCTGGCCCCTGCCCCTGATGGCATCCAAGGGTGCTTGGAGAGGGCTGCACCTGGAGGGTTTTGCATAGGTGAAGGGGGTGAAAGAAGAGAGGTGTGGAGACCCCGAAGGTCTGCCTGGAGTAGGTCAAGGAGCATGCTTTCATGGTGTGTCACTGGGGAGCAGGCACCACTCCTCCCTGAGTCTGGGCAGGCTGCCTGGGCCTCTGGCAGGAAACATCTGTTTCTTGGCTTATGTAGAGGATGGGCTACTGTCAGGCACACACAGAGGGAGGGAGGAGGGGACAGGCTTGCTCATGGCTCTCCAACCTCTGGGCGCTTCTGCAGCCCCAGCCACTTCTAGGTGGCTGTGCAAGAGGGTGGTTGGGGTGTGAATTAGGTGAGGGTCCTGGTGGGTCAGGTGACATTTGTAAAGTGAGGATTCTTTGCACGGTAAGTAGAAGTTTGGTGGTTTCTGTTGTGTCACTGTGCCTTTTCCAGAATGCTCTTCCCCGTGTAGCTCCAGGTGGACTCGACCCAAAGAGAAATTGGCATCAAGGCTTTGGCAGGTGGAGGAGGAGCAGCGGCCATCACACCCCGCAGGCCATCCTGCTCAGAGATGGAGACACAGACGCAGAGGGCGGTGGGGTCTTCCCTGCGGTGTATCCTCTTCCAGAGCTGCAGCCAGCTCTGCTTCTCTCGCTGCAAACTCACAGGGGCCGAGACTCTGAAGGGGCCACAGCTTTCCACAGACTTCTCCACCAGCCCTCCTGTGGGGCCACTTCTGGAGCTGACATGCCCAGCTCCCCCAGGCCCAGCAAGCTCTCTCCTGTGCACCTGCCCCCCTGCCTCAGGAGGGCTGCTCGGTGACCCCCGCCTTCTCCAGCTTTTCCTTTTGGATTTCTAAGTCCCCAGCTCCTCCCACAGTTGTGTAAAGTCGAATTTCTATAACATATTTTGTATTTCATAATACTCAAGGGGTTTTGCTTCCCTCCATTCACCTGACACAGGCAGAAGTGCAACCAAAACTTACTTAAACCAAAAGTGAAACATTGGCTCATGTGACCCAGAAGGCAAGAGTATTGGGTTCAAGCATGGCTTGATCCAGGGTCTCAGTCTCATTATCAGGGCCAGTCTCTAGTCACCCCCACCCTCCAACTGCACGTGTTCAGAAGCTCTCCACCTTCTGCTTCAGGCCTATATCTGAACTGCTTCAAGTCCAGTGGAAAGAATACTTTTTCCCAATTACTCAGGTGCAAGTTTGGGGATTGTCCTGCCACCAGTCCTGTGCCGCCGGAACCTGTCTCTGTGGCTGGTTGCTGGCCTGAGCCACGTGCCCAGGTCTGGAGTTGCCTGGAGAATGGGACGGAGGGGAGGTGACCCAGGGGACATCCGAGGAGAAGGAGAAACCGCCACCCACCTTACCCCTGTGTCCCTGCACAACTTCTTTATTTCAGCAGAGTCTCCCCTGTCTGAGTGGTCACTCTGGGGCTCTGTTCACGGAATTCCCACCGTGGTGGCATCCAGGGGTTGTCACAGTGGTCCTGGCCACGATAGGACAGTCTCTGCTCCCTCTCTCTCTTTTTAAAAAAATAATTTGACATCTCTAAATGCCCTGCTGACTGAATCCAGCTCTAATCCAGCTGAGTCGTGAGCTTCATTTCTGCTGATGCCACGTCACAGACCTGTGTCCTCCCAGAACTCCTGTGAGCAGCATTTCCCCCACGGGCGCCTCCGGTGTCTCCTCCTTGCTGGATCTTTGAATCCTTTAGCACTGGAGAGAGGACAGGAGGGGCTTCCTGTGTGCCAGATGGCCTCCAGGGGCGGCAGAGTGTGGTCATCTTGTGGGTCTTGGGCCCCTGTGCAGTTTTGGGGGTGGCACTGCTCTGGCAGGGGTGACAAGGACCCAGGGAAGGGGTCTGCCCTCCTCCCCGGAGCCCTGACTGCTCAGCTCTCAGCGGGGGCTGCCTCAGTGTCTCAGGGGAAGGTTTGGGCTGCAGGGTGACAGAGCAGAGGGCCCTGCAAGTGAGGAGGGAACGAGCCTCCTCCAGGCTCGAGTCCTGCTCCGAGGATGGTGGCAGAAACTGTCACTAGCTAACAAGGTCACCCCCAGGGTGGACAGTGGACACTTCCTCCTCCCACCGGCTTCCCTTTGGAGACTTGCCCCTCCCAGTGCCAAGGAAGCTGCTGTCCCTTGTCGGGCGGGGAGCAGCCAGGAAGGAAAGTGGCAGCCTGCGGCTGCTGTGGCAGGCTGCTGCCATGGGGGAGCTTGGACACCGAGCTTGGGGCCGGCGTGGAAGGAGGGCGGTGGGTCCTGGTGACTGCGGTGGGTGCTGTGGGCAGAGGTGTGGGTCCTGGCCAGAGGGCCTCTCCCAACAGCTCTCAGCTGAGACCCTCCCAGGAAACTGCCCTCTGCCAAAGGAAGCTGCCCCGCCCAAGCGTGCGCCCCTCCAGCTGGTCGCTGTTGGGGGGCACAAAGTCAGGCCCTTGCGGCTCAAGGAGCACAGCTCCTGGGCCGCTGGCCTCAGAGCTCCCCGTGGGCTCAGGTGGGGCCTCGGCCGCCCAGCCCTGCTCCTCATCCCCTCCGTCCTAGGGCACAAGCAGGAGAGCGCCTGTGTCCGAGGGACCCGGCCCGGAGCTGCTGCTGGAGTCTTTCCTGAAGTGAGCGTAACTCTGCTCTCTGCGCCTGGGCGGGTCCAACACTCTCTGTGGTTTAAATGGATTGGGTTGGATGAGGGTTTCTGAAACTCATGGTCAGGAATACTGTTTAGGGAAGAGCCCACTGTCTGTGCTCAGCGTGCTGGGAGAGGGACTTCAGCAGGGGCCCAGCTGGTGAAGGTCTGCTGGCCGCACCTGGCACCTGTGCCCCCGTGGCCCTGGGGATGGCCTGGCCTCACCCCAGACTCTGTCTCCCCTTTCTCCATCCTCCCTCTCCTGGTGATCCCATTCAGGCTACACCAGCTGGTCTTTCCAACCATCCGAGTGAGCCGTGGCTGCGTAACAAACGGCCCCAAACTCCACAGCTCCTGACAACAGACACTGTCTCCCGGTTCCTGAGGGGTGGGGGAGCAGCTGGGCAGGGTGACATGGCCTGGGGCCTCTTGTGTCAACCTAAAAACAAGAAACTGGTTTAAGAGGCCAAGCGTTTATTTGGGATCAAAGAATTGCAATTTAGGGTACACAGATTTAGGTAGAAACCCAAACAGTGTCCCAATTACAGGAGGTGGACTCAGGATTTTTAGGGGGAAAAAGAAGAAGATGAGGCAGGTTGTTTGTGAGAAGAGGTCGTTGGTGCCGACCAGCAAGGCTGCACTTGTGCTCCATTGATCAGGCATTGGTCAGGGAGTGTGGTCACCAGGCCAAGTGCGCTTCTCTCGTCCGTTCACACAGAATGCTCTCGTTCATGCTGACTTCTGGGAAGGCTGGTGGTTCGGCCCAGGTCAAATGTTCAGAAAACGGGACACGAAGGCAGTTCCCCTGAAGTGGCTGCTCTGGCTCCATTTTAAAATGGCTCCACTTATGTCATGTTTCACAAAGTCAGGCTGGGGGCCGTGGCTGCCATCCCTGATGACCTGAGTGGGTCTTCCAAGCCCACTCATGGGGCTCTGTGCAGGATGCTTCATTCATGCGGTCTCTCCATGGGGCTGCTCACAACACGGCCTCCCCAGAGAGAGTGTTGGAGGGGAGAGAGGGAGAGAAGGAGGGAGAGGGGAAGGGAGGGGAAGGGAGAGGGAGAGGGAGGGGGAGGGAGGGAAAGGAAGAGGGATAGGGAGGGGAGGGGAGAGAGGTGGAGGAGGAGGGAGGGGGAGACGGAGGGAGGGAAAGAAGGGGAGAGAGAGGCAGGGGGAGATAGGAGGAGATGGAGGGAGGGAGAGAGAGGGAAAGAAGGAGGGAGGGGAGATAGGTGGAGAGGGAGAGACAGGGAGAGGGAGGGAGGGAAAGAAGGGGAGAGGGAGGGAGAGAGAGGGAGAGAGGGAAAGGGAGGGAGAGGGGGGAGAGAGGAAGAGAGAGGGAGGAAGGAGGAGAGGAAGAAGGGGGAGAAGGAGAGAGATTCAGCAGAAGTGCTGGGGGCTGCAGTCTTTGTAACCCTAGAGGTGGCCCACTGTTCACCCTGGTGATACTGGCTCAAGACAAGGTTGACATGAGGGAAGCCATACTGTAGAAAAGAAAACCCCTATTGTAACTCTGAATGACCTCTGAGTAACTAGCCCAGCTGGATATGCACCCTCCAGGAGATCTACCTGCTCTGTAGATTTTATGACCCCTGTTTGTACACATACCTCCCAGCTGCAATAAGATGATAACTTTGTTCTTTTGAGTTCCTTCAGAATGTGATGACCCCTGAACAGAGAGTCTATGCTGATAGCCATCATCAGTGAAAACAGAAAGATCTGGTGTGGCACTTCCAGTCTGTAACACCAGAAGGTCAACATTCCTAACCCCTGCCCTATAACCCACTGGCCTATATAACTGCTATAAGATTTTGTGCCCCCTTAAGATGGTTCTTTTGGACATGAGTTGGTCATCTTCCCTCTTGCTAGTAAGCTGTAATAAAAAGTCCTTTTTCTCCTATCACCTTGCTTCTTGACTATTGACATGTCTTGTGGTGAGAAGAAGGCCCCACGTTGGGTGGTAACAGTGTGACCTGGCCGACCCCCTGGTGTTGGAGGTATCAGAGGGGGAGGGTAAGCCCCAAGTCTCCTACTCACAGTGCAGACCCCAGTGTTCTGGAGCAAGGCCGTGCCAGCCGAGTGGGGGTATGCATGGTTTGAAAGCCCTGGCATGTTCCTGGACCCTGGTTGACACCAAGCGACAAGGCTGCCAGCCCCATCATGCCTGGGCATGCAGAGGCCTGACAGGGACCAGCTCCCCACGTGGAGCGCCTGTTCCTCCGCTCAGTGCGGGGAGGGAAGTACACTGTTAGAGCACACGGGGACTCCTAGGCAGGCCGGAATGGCCTGAGCCTCAGGTGGGGGCCCGGAAGGAGAAAGACTGGAAGATTGGGACAAGAAGGTCTGGAAGAAGCACTGGGGGCGGGCCACTGCATGGAGACCCTCATGCCCCGAGTGAAGGCCCATTGGGCATCTGCCGAGGATAAGGCTCTGGACAGCTAGGGAGGGAAAGGACTCGGCCAGTTGATGTCCACTAGCCTCTATCCTCAGCCAGCCCAGGGCTGGCGGTGTTAGGAAGGGCATGGCCATAGTGGCTGGGACAGAGGCCATGCACTGCACCATCCCTCCAAGACATGGCATGCGATGCATTCAGACAGAATGGACATGTCTGGGCTTGCCTTTCCTGCCCGCCCATGGGGCCTCAGGCAGCTCACGGCCTGAGTGCTCACGGTGGTCTCATCCAGCACACAGGGCCCCACGGAACATGGCATCAGATTAAGGGACCCACTCCACAGGCCGAAGGCCCTGCGTGATCGGACCCCGTCCCCCTGCCTTCATCTCCTGCTGCACTCTCCTGGCACTCTCTGCCGGCCAGGCCCTCGCTGTTTTTCTCAAACACGTGGACTTGGGTTCATCTTGGGGCCTTTGCACCTGCTTTTTCCGGGGTCCGGGGTCCAGACGTCTTCCATCAGGTTCTTCTAGCTCCCTCCATCCTCCTCCAGGCCTTGCTCAGCAAGGCTTCGTGCCCTGCCTGACACTGACCTTGCTCCCCTCCAGCTCTGCTCCGTTGAATTCCTCTCGACGCTGACCACAGCCTGAAGTTGTCTATGCCGTTCTCCTCGTGACTGCAGACACGCTCCTGATCTCCATGGGGAACCGCAGAGCACACCTGCGGAGGAGAATAGCGGCATGCATTTATCCACTTTATTCAGCGCCCGGAGAGATCGTTCGGGCTTGGTGTTTCCGGCTCTGTTCTCATCACTGTCACTCCAGAAATGTGCCACCTGTTAGAGAACCCTGGGCAGGCATGCTGCCACCGGAGCGTCCACAGGAGCCACTCCTCTTAGTTGCAGTCTTTGCGCTCCCGTGCAGCATCATCGCTTCAGTTTCCTTTTAAATTTCATGGGCGGTCCTTTCAGATAAGATGTTTCTGGAATGCAGACGACCTGTTGCCTTCGGAGATGAGGAGATGAAGGAAAACCTTGTGTCCCCCAGCACGAAGCCCACTCTTCTTGGTGCTCTCTCTAGACCGGGGGTCAGTAAACCACAGCCCACGGGCTGGACCCTGCTGCCGCCTGTCGTTGGAGATAAAGTTTTATTGGCACACAGCCACATCCATCCATTTATGCTTTGCCAATGGCAGCTTTCCGGCTGCAATGGCAGAGTTGAGTAGATGGGACAGAGACCACGGGCCTGCAAAACCTGGACTAGTTATCATCCGAGCTGAATAGAAGAAGTCTGCAGCCCCTGCTCTGGACTCCGGCCACGCTCGCCCCCACCCCTCGGGCCCTCCATCTGCCCTGCTCTTCTCCGAGGAGCCAGCAGCCTCGCTTCTCCGCCCCTGTGTATTATTCATGACCAGAGTGTGCCGATGCTAGGCCGTCAGATTACCATCTTTTTCACTGATTGCAGTTTTCTTCTTGCTGCCAGAGCAAGGGGCTTTTTAATCTTGGGCATGATGTCCATGCCATGAAAAAGTCCTCTGCTCTGTGTTTCCTTTCTCGGAGCTTGAAACAACTCTCAATCACAATCCAGTCCTTCCGGTCAAATGCCTTTTTATTTCATGAGAAGGACACTTCATAACTGCTCTTGTGACAGGGTCCTGGCAGAAGGAACATGGCCTTATTGTGCAATGTGTGGTTCTTCTCTAGAAGGGAAGGAGTCACGGGGGAGACAATGTGGCAGAGCTGTTTCGTCAGAAGCCTGTTTCATGAGCTACTTCACCTTAAAAGATGTTCCCACAGAGGCCCTGGGACACTGGGAAACCAAAGCCAGCTGGTCCGGGCCTGTCCGGACCATTGCTCTTCGTCAATGAGTGGCTCTCGGGCCAGAAGGCACCCCAGGGAAGGAGCACTGGACGAGAGTCTGCACACAGCTGCTGACAACAAGCTGCTGACACAGGTGGGTCTCCATTCACTAGGAGCTCAGCCTCCTCTCCGGGGCTGGGGCAGGTGTAGCGAGCCTCTTCCTGCAGCCGGTGCTCACCCAGCGCTAACTGCTGCCGGGCTCTGAGGATGCACAGTGGAGGGTGGAGGGCCGTGCCCACTGCAGTGTGCCATCCAGCAGGCCAGAGCCACTGCATCGGCAGTCACACCTGCTGCCGGTTCTTTGATGCCATGGTGCTTTGGAGGAGAGGCTCCAGCTATCTCTGTGCCTATCAGTGTCCTGAAGAAACGGTCACATGCTGCCCCATACAAGGGGCTCTGATGGGTCCTGACCCCTTCAGCTGCTAGAGACCGCCGGATGGCAGGATAGCTAGCGAGACAGGCGACATCCTTCAGCCCGTGGACCCGCGGTACTGCTGGCTGGCTCCTTTGTGGAGAGGCAGGAGCACGTGAAGGCAGGGGGCTTCCAGAGGAGGGTGCCCTGGGCAGGAGTCTAGCCACTAGGCCGGCGCTCCCAGGGGAGGAAAGGAGCAGGTGACTGGTCAGCCAGGAATCAGCTGGCAGCCCCTGGGCGCCAGATCGGAGAGGCCACAGGACCCTCTTCACTCCCCTGGATGCCCAGTAGGGCCCAGGAGTAGCCTCTGGGTGGGGAAGGAGAGGACAGAGGCCTTTGTGGAGTGAGAGAATTGGGGCTGGTAGTTTGGACCTTTAGGGAAAGCCGATCAGCTTTTCAGGAGTCAGACTTCAGTCCCTGTCATCCCTCCAGCCAGGAGGACTGAGAAGGGGCAGTGCCACGAGGGTCGAGTTTAGACATCTGTGGAGCCCTGTGGCTAGCACCTGCTATGGTGGGTGCTGTGTGGTTATGTTACCGGGTGGGCTGGCTGGATTTTCCAGGTTCTTCTTCGGTGTGGCAAAGGAATTTGTGAGCAAACACAAGCAGGAAAGTTTTAAGCAGTTTATTAGCAAGGTGAAAGTACACTCCAAGAGAGGAAGTGGGCAGGCTCAAGGTGAGCGACTGCCCTGAGGTTTGAGTAATTTGTGGGTTGTATAGACTATGAAGGGGATTACAGGGGATTTCTTCAACTGGCTTGTTGCCTCCTCCCTCACGTTGGGAGGGGGAGTTTTTTCCCTTGGACGGTCCCTATTGGAACTGTCATGGTATCCATCCCCTGCAAGGGGGGTCAAAACCCCAATGTGAATTTATTATGATTTCAGTATAATGAAGGTGAGGTCAGGGAAGGGCATGTCGGGGCTCTTTGTGCACCTGCTCTGCCCCGGGGGGGGGGGGGGGGGGGGTCTTTAGTTGTTCACTGCTAGGATAGGTGTCAGGATTTGTGGGGTTCTCTGGCTCATAACTAGCTGCAAAACAGGACGTTGTGGGTGTTAGGTGGCCCTGGGAAGAGGCTTCTTTTCTGTTGACTGTTAGCTTTTAACCCTCCCCCTGCTCCTGTCTGGCTTACTACCTGCCTACAACAGATCTTTCCAGCTTCTCCTGCCCCTTTGGGTCCTGCCTTACTGGACATTGTCTCCCGGCATTCAGTCCCGCCAGGAAGACTGGGGAGGGCAGCTGCAGGAGTCCGTGGAGGGGGAACCTGAGGCCCAGGGAGGAAGTGGTTCACTCAGCCCCAGGCCCACTGGGGTCTCCCGACCCCCATGTTCCTCCCGCCCCGGTTGACAGGCTCCTTCCTCTTCCCTGCCCCTGCCCAGGCACATGCGGTTAGGACTTTCAAGGAATCGTTGCCGTGGCTCCTTTAAACGCCGGAGAAACTTGCCACTAGCCGCTAGAGAGGCAAACGCCCGCGTGAGTGCTGGGTCGGGGGTCTCTGGGAAGGCTGGACCCCCCTTATCGCGCGTCTCGGGGCGACCTGGCTCGTGCAGGCTGGTCCTCGGCTCTCGCGGCGGCGGGCGCAGGAGCTCTGCGGGGCGAGTGACGCAGAGCGCGTTGCGGGCGATGCGGGCTGCGCGGGGCGCACGCTCGGCGGGAGATGCGGCGGTCCGGCGGGGCCAGGGCGGCCGTCCTCCGCAGCGGCGCGAGGGACGCGGGGGCGCGGGCCGGCTCCGAGCAGGTACGCGCGCCGGTGATGGACGACACCGGGGTGCGGCCACCAGGTAGCGGGACCGGCGCTGGGGCGGAGGCGCGGGCCAGGGGAGGCTACGCCGGGGTCCAGGGGCGCGTGCCGCGGGGAGGAAGGGTGCGCAGGGCTGGAGTGAGTGCACCGCGGGGTGCGGAGACCTAGGCGCTGGCCGGGGTGCCAGTGCGGGCGCGAGGGCGCCAGCTGCGGCGCCACTGGAGCGCGGGGACGAGTGCAGGCTAGCGGGTCGTGGTGTGGGCCGGGGCGCAGGCGGGGGCGCGGGCACGGGCTGGGGTGTCGGGGCGCGGGGTGTGGAGACCGAGGTCACCATGACACTGGGCGCAGGGACACGGGCGCTGCGACAGGACTGGGGCGCGGTCTGCCGGGGGCGCTGTGCCCCACCTTTGGGAGATGAGAGGCCCATTTCAGACTCTTGTTCTGAACCCTCTACAAGACTACAGGGCCCACTTCTGTCGGCTGGTACTTCCTTAGCCACTCTCCACATATAGCTATTTATAGCCTCCAAAGTGCCCTCACAGCCAGGACTTCAGAGGATGCCGGAAGTCAGGAGCGGCAGGGAGCAACTACGCGGTTTAGAGAGAGAGGTGGAAAGGGCAGTGCATATCCTGGGCAACTGGCCAGTGCGCCCATGGCCAGCCCCCCAGATAAAGTCAGCGTGCCCACGGTCAACCCCACACATAAAGTCAGCCCACAGCCGGCCCCA